>NC_052161.1:142139798-142506048 GCF_902713615.1 Scyliorhinus canicula
TCTTCAGAACATAGAGGTCACATTTCGAGCCCCTCAGTTTGTCATCCTGAACAGACTCCCGAGATGATCAAGCCGTTGGAACAATTTCCCCTCACTCCCTAATAAGAGTGTGTGTGATTGACCACCCAGTCAATAGCTACGTTGTTGGCACACCCAATCATAGAGCTGCATAGTGGTTCACAAGACACCTCTGGTTTAGAGTCAAATCAGAGCTGAAGTGTAATTAAATACACATTTACCCAAGCCTTTTGAAAAACTAATAACCTTTTCTCGGAATCCTATCCACAGCTCTGTCGGGAATATTTACTTGAGCCAGTTTTGTACATTGAGCCAGTTTTGTACATTTTGTACTCATTTCCTCTTGCTCCCTGAACATAGTTAACGTTAAATAACTGGCCTATTCCTCATCTTGCTGCCTCTCTCTGCGACACCAACCCCACCCCCCAAAATCTTTTCTCCAATTAAAATACACTCAGTTCCAGAACTCTTTCTGGAGTGCAGAGCCGAGTTCAGCAATCGGCAACCTTCACAACGACAGCCACTGTTAAAAATCTAACCAAAACACGCAATGTCTGGAATTCTCCAGTCGTCGCGATTCTCTTTTCCCGCTGGCAGCGTACCCGCGTAAGCGGGTATCCCAGTGGCGTGGAGCGGCTTCAATGGGAAATCCCATTGACAAGCGGCAGGAAGAGAGAATCTCCCCCCCCAAAAAACAGGACACGTTTCAACAGTTTAAAAATTACAATAAAGTTGTTAATTGAATGATGTTTTCTCAGAAGTAAAATATTAGTACAAGTTAAAAAAAAACAAGTTACTAATTATCAAAAGGGGTTTGTCCGATCACGGTCAGGCACCACGCACGTCTAGAGCGCTATTTACCGGCTCAAGTCAGAGTGCAACGCGGCCGGTAGATGCCAAGAGGCCTCCTGCGGAACTCCTGGCAGCCTTCACGTCTTGCGGGATCTACCCACGCGTCCCGTGAGGCGCGGAATCAGAATCCTGCCTGAAAGGGGGCGTAGCCAAATGGCGCTCACCAAGTAGGTTTCAAACCCGGGGTCTATCGGCCTCCCCAGGAAACAGCAGCCAGGCGCCAGCCAAACGTGGACCAGGTGGGATGGCTCTCAGGGCGTCTCCCGGGCCATCGGAGAGTGTTGGGGGGGGGGTCAGGGATAGTGTAGGGTGGCTCCCTGCCCCTCCCCCCACCCCACCCCAGAATGCGGACACTTTACACTGCCTCTGCTGGCACTGCCACCCTAACACTGCCAAGGTGTCCAGGTAGCACTGTCAAGCTGGAAGGTGCCTGTGTAAGGGTGCCTACGTGCCAGAGTGGCACTGTCAAGGGTCAGGGCCTGAGGGGACCAAGCCCTTGCAAGGTAAGAAGTGGCTTCTGACAGGTTGTGAGGGGGGGGGGGGGGGGGGGGTTGACAGGGGCATGAAGTGGGGGGAAACCCCATAGTGATGTGCCCTCATTTGGGGGGGTATGTGGTTGTGCTCATGTGTGTGTGTGTGTGTGGGGGGGGGGGGGGGGGGGTGACATTGCCTATGAGTGGAGGGACGGGGGGGGGGGTGCCATTGCCCATGAGTGGAGGGACGGGGTGGGGGGAGTGGTGCGACGGACCCACAAGCTCACTTAGAGATCGGGACTAAAATGACGGCCTGATCTGGGAGTTCAGCTCCCCATTCCAATGCATTAATGGCCTTTTAAAGCCGGTATTCGGACCATTCCGATTACTGAATGAGTGTCAAGTGGCTGAAACATGTGGATTGACAACAGTTTGTGACTATATAGCACCGTAAACAAAATAAAACATCCCAAAGCCTCTCAGAAGGCCATTTTAAAAGAAAATTTGACTTAGAGACACATCAGGTGATATTAGGAGACCAAAGGCTTGTTTACAGAGGTAGGTTTTAAACTGCATCTTAAAAGGGAGCAGATTGGAAAGATCGGGAGCGATGAGGCCAGAGAGGAATTTGAAAACTAAGATGAGAATTTTAAAAGCAGGACGCTGCTGGGCCAGGAGCAGTGGTCAGCGTGCAGAGGGGGTGATGGGGGAATGGAACAATGCGAGTTGGGAGAGAGGCAGCAGAGTTTTGGATGACCTCATGCTTACGAAGGAAGTCAGGCCTGGAGGTAAAGGCAGGAGGCTGTCAGCAGGTGAGCTGAGGCAGGGCGGAGTTGGTCAATGTTAAGAGGTAGAAATAGATGACCTTTCTTAAGCAGGATTACAAGGCCAGAGGTCCGACACAGTGGTCAGCACTGCTGCCTCACAGCTCCAGGGACCCAGGTTCAATTCCGGCCTCGAGTGACTGTCTGTGTGGAGTCTGCACGTTCTCCCAGTGTGTGCGTGGGTTTCCTCCAGGTGCTCCGGTTTCCTCCCACAGTCCAAAGACATGCAGGTTAGGTGGGGTTACGGGTTGAGCTGGGGTGTGGGCCTGCGTACGGTGCTCTTTCAGAGCGTTGGTGCAGACTCGATGGGCCAAATGGCCTCCTTCTGCACTGTAGGAATTATACGGAAAGTTCCTCATGTATTGAAAGATGACACTATGATTGTGAACAGTCTGGCTCAGAATTTTGGCAGAGTGATGGAGTTAATGGTTTGGAATCTTTGCTCAATTGTCAGTGTGGCTGATTTCAGTTTTTATTTAAAAAAAAAATTTAGAGTACCCAATACTTTTTTTTCCACAATTAAGGGGCAATTTAGCGTGGCCAATCCAGCTACCCTGCACCGTTTTTGAGTTGTGGGGGTGAGACCCACACAGACACGGGTTCCAGTCTAGGAAACTGGAAAGAATACGTGTGAATTTGGGAGTGCAGGCCATCACTCTGGTTCACCGCCATCACATTTCGCCAAGTTGTTAGGCAATCTCTGAAGCAGCAGGAATCCCTGGGAGTGATTCTCCATTTTTCCAGGGCCCGGGGGGGGGGGGGGGGGGGGGGGGGGGTCTCCGACGGCGTGGGGCTGTTCCGCAATGTGAAACCCCAGTGACCGGCCAGCGACACGGAGAGTTCCGCCGGCAGGTCGGGGCAGAAATGTGGCACGGCAGGACGGAGATTCCAGCCCCCTGTCTCTCAACCCCACAATGAACCCTTTCCCAGCCACAAGTTCAAACGCTTCAAGCGGGAAAGAGGAGAAAACCAGAACCCATCAGGCAGACAGCCATCCAAATGTGGGTTTACTAACAAATTTCACAGGTTTCCAATAACCTCAACTACAGCAACTTCATCCTGACTGGACACATTTACTGATCAATAATCAAGATCAAATCAATACCTTCACTAATGGGAACACATTCTCTATGCATTCATGTGTGTTTGTTAATGTCACTAATCATAATGAATTTTCACAAATCAAGATCACTTTGCCATTCCTAACCTCCAAGAGTGATTTCACAAAGAAATAGGGATGGAATAAATTTATACAATACAGTATTAAAATATCTTTACCATCACATCAGAAAATAGCTTCACAATTACCCCATAAACAATGCTAATCAATACAGTGACCCTTAACTGCTATCTTCATTCCCACGCAAACCTGGCGGGATTCTCCCATTCGGCGGCAGAGTGTCCACGCCATCGGAAACGGCGTTGCGTTTCACGTTGGCATGAACAGGCCGCTGGGAGTACCGATTCTGGCCCCTACAGGGGGCCAGCACAGGGCTGGAGCAATTCATGCCGCTCCAGCCTCTTATCCCGGCGTGAACACTGCACCGCGGAATCCACGCATGCGCAGTGGTGCCGGCGCCAACCCGCCCGTGCGCGGTGGCCTCCCTCAATGCGACGGCCCCGACGCAACATGTCGCAGGAGTTCAGGGGCCGCGCAGACGAAAATAGGCCCGGAGAGCGAGAGGCCAGTCCACCGATCGGTGGGTCCCGATCGCGGGCCAGGCCCCATCGGAGACCCCCCCCCCCCGGGTCGGAGCCCCCTCCCCCCTCCCCCAGGCCGCCCCACGACCCTGTGCGCAGATTTCCCTCCGGCTGCGACCAGGTGTGGACGACCCGGGCCGAGAATCGGCAGCCCAGCCGCTTACAGCGGCCCGCGACTGCCGCCGCACTAAACGCGCCGGCACCAATTCTCCGCTCTGCCGGCGTGCCGGCGTCGGGGCAGTGCGGCCCGGTTGCAGGGATTCTCCGGCACGGGAGAATCCCACCCCCCCATCTCAGCTCTCAATCCACTGGTAAATACATTTAGCTCTCTGGAATATCTGCTTCACGGCGATGTCTGGATACTCTTTTGAGAAACAGAGACCTTTTGACACTATCAGAACCATGCAGAAACTCTGGCTGCTGTACGCCTCCAGAAGCTGTTTCTCAGCTCACCTTCTCACCGAATTGCTTGGAAATAAACTGCTAACATTCTACAGACATATCTTTAACTGTACTGCAGTGGGAGCAGATGCTCGACTTCTGCTCGCAGCCCCATTTACACTGCTATTCTCCAAAATGTCTGACACCGTCGCTCCACCCAGTAACTCCATCATCTCAACCGATTAACTCCACATGGAGCCCCCTTGGCAAACTGGCAACGTTCGCAATCTGGCACAGATTTGGTGCCGAGGTTGTCAATTCTGAGACACAAAGTTGTATTTGTGGAATGTCAAACTTTTTTTTAAACGGAGAAGAATTCAGTTGTTTTAGTGGGCGCAATTTAATTTAAAATAAAAATCAGTTGGTTCTCTGCGGGATTGGTGGGGTCCTATCCAGCCTTCCCACCCCGCTATCTCACGGCACTTTGTTGCTATTTCGGCCCCCTGCAGGACCGCCATCCCCCCCTCCCCCCGCCATCCCCCCCCTCGCCCCGCCATCCCCCCCCGCCGCCATCTCCCCCCCCCCCCCCCCCCCCCCCCACCCCCCCCCGCCCCCCCCAGGCTGTACGCAGTGTCATTTGTTACACGGAGGAACTCTGGTGAGTGGAGCTCTCGGTGCAGGATGACCATTTTCTTAGCCCTTGGACCCCCCCAATGTCCCTGGCAGTGCCAAGGTGCCCAGGTGGTACCAGCAGATTTCCTCCCTGCCATTCATCTTCTCCTAATATAATAAATGGAAGGCATGGGCTTTGGAATTTTAATGTTCCTGTGCTTGCTATTTATATTTTTGGCATTGTAATGCAATCAACAATGATCTTCATTCCTGGTGCTCTCTTGACTGGTCAGCAATGGACACCCATTTCTCTCAGTCCCTAACTGGCAGGGGCTGGTTTAGCACAGTGGGCTAAACAGCTGGCTTGTAATGCATAACGATGCCAGTAGCGTAGGTTCAATTCTTGTACCGGCCTTCCCGAACAGGTGGTGACTAGGGGCTTTTCACAGTAACTTCATTGAAGCCTACTCGTGACAATAAGCGATTATTATTATTCTTGTTAATCCTCAGGGTTTGTACGGTGGCAGAGGGATAGGCTGGGAGGGGGTTTCCGATTCGAGCAGCTGACAATAGCCCTTTGATTAACAGAAGTAGGACCCGTTGTTCTTGCCAGTTATTTCCTTTTGCACGTGTAGATTACCTCCAAATCCCAGAGGCTCATCAGCTACAGCCACTACCCTGCATTGCTGATGGCCAGAGGCACTGGCCCCACGACCGAGGCACTGGCCCCACGACCGAGGCAGGCACTGGCCCCACGACGGAGGCACTGGCCCCACGACCGACGGAGGCACTGGCCCCACGACCGACGGAGGCACTGGCCCCACGACCGAGGCACTGGCCCCACGACCGAGGCACTGGCCCCACGACGGACGGAGGCACTGGCCCCACGACGGAGGCACTGGCCCCACGACGGAGGCAGGCACTGGCCCCACGACGGAGGCAGGCACTGGCCCCACGACCGAGACACTGGCCCCACGACCGAGACACTGGCCCCACGACCGAGGCACTGGCCCCACAATGGAGGCACTGGGCCCCACGACGGAGGCAGGCACTGGCCCCACGACAGGACACCCACATCCCACCGCCAGTGGGAGTTTTCTTTTGTACTGTGAAGACGTCATAACTAAACAAGAATGAGTAACATGAGGAGCAGAGTAAGAAGTCTGACAACACCAGGTTAAAGTCCAACAGGTTTGTTTCAAACACGAGCTTTCGGAGCACAGCCCCTTCCTCAGGTGAATCTGAGCTCCAAAAGCTCGTGTTTGAAACAAACCTGTTGGACTTTAACCTGGTGTTGTAAGAATTCTTACTGTGCTCACCCCAGTCCAACGCCGGCATCTCCACATAATGAGGAGCAGAGACAGAGTTTTGGTGTAGGGACATATTGCAGCGAACACCATTCAGCTCACCCTGGCTATTTTCTACCTAATCTAGCATTCTAAATCAAAACAAACCACTCAACTCACCGAACAAGGATTGATGTATCCTATCACTCTGTACCAAGTGTGCAGCCCTTTCCTGTGTGGGTCAACAGTTAGATAAATGAAAGTACCCAAATCCCTCTGAACAGGGAGACAGGGCAGATCTGCATCATGACATTCATTTCACGCTGCAAAGTTACCCTCCCACACAATCCACTTCAAAGACATGAGAGATCCGGAAAATATGCACCAGAGTTAAAAGAATCTCTGGTTAATTAAGATCCGATAGTTAACGATTTAAATCTGAGCACAGGAAAATGGTTTCATGCTGTAATGAGTATCTAGCTTCAGTCATCCAGGAAGTTAATTAATTGTCTAAAGCCTTTTCAGGTCATTCTGAATGTGTCAAAACTCAAATCAGCAAAATTGATTGTTTTCTAAACAAAACAAACATTTGAGGAACTTACCATTCCTGTTGGTAGATAGATAAAGAGTTCCCATTGTCAGTCAGACCAGCTGTGATACCTTGTGTCCTCATTATTCTCCAACTGGAATTAATTGTCTCTTTGCAGCCCTTCCTGACAGATTAACCCCAGCCACACAGGATAGCCAAAACCCTCTTGGTTTACAGGAAGCTTCCCCGAGAAAGCGAGCTCTCGGTGTGAGCGGCTGCAATATTTAACAAGCTCTTTTAAAGTGACTGCCCTGGGGAACTGAACACTTCCTGGGAGGCTTCCTGTACTCGATGAGGATGCCTGGAGAGCGTGCTCAGAAATAGCCCATTATAAATAAAGTGCAGAGGGAGATCCTCCCCCACCTACCCTCACATCTCAGTGTGTGGAAACCATTTAGTTTATGCATTATTTATCATGGGATAACATTATAAAAGCTCTTCAAGCAGAAGTCACCCTGCTTTCAAACACCCTGCGGTTGCCAGCTCTCCCAGATCCACCCGTCTACAATCTGCAGCAGATTCCAAAGCACTGCTGACAACACAGCAGGCAGCAGCTATCTAAACAAATGCAAAACCTCAGGAAAGCTCCCAGTAACAGTACCTCTGCCTTACAGTCCTGCTGTCAGCTCACCACCCCCCCCCCCCCCCCCCCCCCCCCTGCAGTAATAATGAGAGGAAAGGATTCTCATATGCACCCAGCTCATCCCAAAGCACTTCACTCTTGTAATGGAGAAAACACAGCAACCAATTTCCAAAACACTCTGCCATGTCTTCTGGGCGCAAAGTTCTACCAGAAGATTCACAGCCCCAAATTCTCCTGCAACTTTTGTGCACAATCGTTTGCTGCTTCCGAGGTGCCACCCCATAATACAACACCAATTCTAAAGCTGACTCAGATTTCATGGAACCCACACGTACAATATAAACCTGATAACGGACACTGGAACCTGCCCCCCCCCCCCCCCCTCCCCACCCCCCTCACTTTCCAATTAGAAATAAAATTGCTGTCATGTATCAAGCAAGAGAGAAAATGCCTCCACTAATTCAAAGGGATTGAGTTAAATAATTATCTTTTGTATCTTTAAACAGCGCTTCACCTCCTTCCGAGGGATCATTTCCCAACCCAGGCACCAGACCTCTAATCCCTCTTTACATTTCATTGAGACATTGTCTGCAGCTCAGGATTAAAGCTAACAGCAGTCTTGGGCCAAGCTGTGTGCTGGGAATGAAAGGATCGCCACCTTATTGGGAGCCCTACTGGCTGCTCAGAGCTGAATTTCTACCCCACAACAGTGACGGTTCCATCTCTGAAGGATATGAATTAAAATCAGAGAACAGCATTCACAGAGAATTAATGCAAACACCATAATCCCTCAACCATCTGTAGTTTGGTAATGGATCATCTGCAGAATGTTACAAAGCTGGATATCAATGTTCAGAGTCGTAATTTGAAGCCAGATCATGTTTCATTCAATTACATGAGCTCATCTAATAACTCCAAAAGCAAACTTGACCAAAATTCACAGATTGGGTAGTGAGGCTTTACGATTTAGTGAGAGGGGTCAGCTTCAGCAGAGGTCTCTCTATTAGTGAGCAGGTCATTTCAGAATACTCTCAGACCCGAGCAAAAAGCAGTAAACATTTTCCTATCCCTCCACTGCCTCCAAACAAACCATGAGGATTAGTCAATCTGTGAGTTAGGGTGGGTGTTATAAACATCTAGCGAATTTACCGACCAATTAGGAGAGCACAAAGAATAAAGATGATGGTTTATTGCATTACAATGTCCAAAATATAAGCAGCAAGCACAGGAACACTAATAAAAGAGTGCATTGCCCAGTGTTCAACTGATCTATAGAGATTCCCGTACCAGCCTCCCCGAACAGGCGCTGAAATGTGGCAACTAGGGGCTTTTCACAGTAACTTCATTTGAAGCCTACTTGTGACAATAAGCGATTTTCATTTCATTCATTTGCAAGTCCCAGGCTGGTCTATGGCAGTGATGGGCAACCTGGGCTGGTGAGTGGGCCACTTGAGTCCCAGGCTAGTCTATGGCAGTGATGGGCAACCTGGGCTGGTGAGTGGCCCACCTTCATCGTAGTGGGTCGCAAGGTCGAAATTGGGCTTGTTCACTAACTATGACCCTTGAATAAGATTGAATATATTTAATACACACTGGACATTTCATAACCAGCTATAGAAAATGCTCAATTATTTATATAGTCATAAAAATCTGCCATCTCATGGGGCTAGTTTAGCACACTGGGCTAAATAGCTGGCTTGTAATACAGAACAAGGCCAGCAGCGGGGGTTCAATTCCCGTACCGGCCTCCCCGAACAGGCGCCGGAATGTGGCAACTAGGGGCTTTTCAAAGTAACTTAATTGAAGCCTACTTGTGACACTAAGCGATTATTATTTATTAAATCAACTTCTAGTGGTAAAACCAAAATGAATGTTTCTGCTGGATTGGTCACAAAGGGAGGACATTGCTCTCAATACTCAGCTCACACCTCACTTCACTCGCCCTCGCTTTACGTGCGAGTCACTTCAGTCAATCCGGTAGAGAACAACTATGCGGCTGGAAACCAGCGTGGGCAACGTGGGTCACGGTGGGCTACACTCAGAACCCAGATGTGCCGCATGTGACTCACCACTGGTCTTTGGCGAGTTGGTCAATCTCGTCTAGGCTGGCGATCCTGCATCAGGTCTGCATCAATCTTTCACATTATACAAATCACCTGATCAAAATGCCACTCTCTCCCCATAAGCCAACCATTCCATTTCCTGTTAAGAGGCTTTATTAACTCTATCATTAATCGATGGTTTAGGACAGACAATTCCACATTCAAAGCCTTCTCTGGCTTTGTTCTGTGCCATCTATGGAATATTCTGCAATCTTTCAACCCTCCCAAATGTCTGCACTTTTCCAATTCTGGCCTTTTGCACATCCCGCCCTATAGTCCAGAGCAGAAAGGATTTCCTTTGCACGTTTTATGGCTGTATCAATTTGCAGTTCCACTTTGAACAATGTTTGTATCTGAACACCAAGAATTCACTGTTTTATGCTCCATTCAGTATTTTGTTATCCATGGTATATTTCCTTTCACATTCTTGGCTCTGACACATATCACTTCACATACTGAACCATATCTGACACCTTTCTCTGTTACTTCCCTACGCAGTCCCACAATCTTCCAACATTTCTTCAAACTGTGCCACGTCCTACAATTTGATGTCATGAAGAAATGCCATTATTGTTCCTTCAATTTGTACAGTAAACTAGAGCAGTCCTGACAAAATACACAACACCACTCACTCACCAGATCTTTTCAAAGCTTTGCCCCTTTTCTTTCTATCCTCCAATCAGCTGTCTATCAATCTGGCCTCATTCCCCCTTCATTCAAAAGTGCAATCCATTGTTATTGCTAAGAGTCGGTTATGTGGTATCCAATTAAACAGTTTGTGAAAACCCAGAGCTCTATCCTTTGCACTTACAGAATTTATGCTACCATTTCTTGAATTCTAAGATTGGCCATGCACAACCCTTGCCTTTTACAAGTCCCTGCTGATTGACACAGGTAGCACAAGTGGCTAGCACTGTTGCTTCAATGCGCCAGGGTCCCAGGTTCGATTCCCCGCTGGGTCACTGTGCGGAGTCTGCACGTTCTCCCCGTGTGTGAGTGAGTTTCCTCCGGGTGCCCCGGTTTCCTCCCACAGTCCAAAGGCGTGCAGGTTAGGTGGATTGGCCGTGATAAATTGCCCTGAGTGACCAAAAAAAAGGTTAGGAGGGGTTATTGGGTTACGGGGATAGGGTGGAAGTGAGGGCTTATGTGGGTTGGTGCAGACTTGATGGGTCGAATGGCCTCCGTCTGCATTGTACGTTCTATGTCTATCTCTCCAAACGCATAGAAATCTCCTCTTGCATTATAAAGTTCCCAGAATCTTCATTCATGCCTACGCAGTGCCAGAGGTTAGCTAGCTCCTGCCCAGGCCACAGACTGGCCCAAGCAAACACCTACATTGGATCTTGAAAATTGCCCAGGGTTGGCTGCGCCTGGGTACCTCAGGGCAACAATGCTGGACTCTTCCTGGAGTGATGTGGAGATGCCGGCGTTGGACTGGGGTGAGCACCAGGTTAAAGTCCAACAGGTTTGTTTCAAAGACTAGAGTTAGGTTTAACCTGGTGTTGTAAGATTTCTTACTGTGTTCCTGGAGTGAGAGACTGGTCCAGCCCACAGGATCACCGCTGCCAGAGTTACTATTGGACAGTGCAGGCCATCCAAACATTGGGAGGCACCACAGCCCAGAGCAAAGCTTCAGCTGACAGCCACAGACGCACGTGTTTCTAACACAGTCACCACATTGGGGGCTTGTCTCTTATTGTCTAAAATCAGAATCAACACCGAGACAGGCCAAATCCAACAAGAGGAAATACCTTCAGCAGAAGCTCAGAGGGAAGAATATATAAATAGGTTATTTTTCAAAAGATGAATGAAATGCAGGTAACAGTGTAGGATCTTTTTTCCTCTTGTTTCCTGATAACACTGAATTTTTGAAACGGTTGACATCACTACCTAATTAAAACTCTCCAAAGCCTAAAAGTGATGTGGCTATTCTGGATGTGGGTCTAGACAGTCTGTTTAACAGCAAAACTGGGGTTAGACAACATCAGCACTGATGCACCTTACAGTTGGAATGTTTCTAACTTTCTATCAGATGTGTTTTCAGTATCACAATATATTATTCATAAAATTCACAACTCGGAGCCTGGAGTTGTATTTTCTTGACCGCTGTATTTCACTGCACATTTCCATGGATTGCTGGTGTCCCCGTTAAAGACCATCATTGAGCAGTAAACCAAAAGTAACAGGAACTGCCATTTATATAGCACCTTCCATGATCTCCTAGCATCCACAGCACCGGTACCCTGGCAGCGCTCCCCAGCCCCGGTACCCCGGCAGCGCTCCCCAGCACCGGTACCACGGCAGCGCTCCCCAGCACCGGTACCCCAGCACCGGTACCCCAGCACCGGTACCCCAGCACCGGTACCCCAGCACCGGTACCACGGCAGCGCTCCCCAGCACCGGTACCCCAGCACCAGTACCCCAGCACCGGTACCCCGGCAGCGCTCCCCGGCAGTGGTACCCTGGCAGCGGCCCCCGGCAGTGGTACCCCGGCACTGGTACCCCGGCAGCGCTCCCCAGCAGCGGTCCCCGGCAGCGGTACCCCGGCAGCGCTCCCCGGCACTGGCACCCTGACAGTGGTACCCCGGCAGTGATACCCCGGCAGCGATCCCCAGCACCGGTACCCCGGCAGCGGTCTCCAGCACCGGTACCCCGGCAGCGGTCTCCAGCACTGGCACCCTGACAGTGGTACCCCGGCAGTGGTACCCCGGCAGCGGTCTCCAGCACCGGTACCCCGGCAGCGCTCCCCGGCACTGGCACCCTGACAGTGGTACCCCGGCAGTGGTACCCCGGCAGCGGTCCCCGGCACTGGTACCCCGGCAGCGCTCCCTGGCACTGGTACCCCTGCAGCGCTCCCCGGCAGCGGTACCCCGGCAGCGCTCCCCGGCAGTGGTACCCCGGCAGCGGTCCCCGGCAGCGCTCCCCGGCAGCGGTACCCCGGCAGCAGTACCCCGGCAGCAGTACCCCGGCAGCGGTACCCCGGCAGCGGTACCCCGGCAGCGGTACCCCGGCAGTGGTACCCCGGCAGCGGTACCCCGGCAGTGCTCCCTGCCATTGGCCCATTCCCGACTGTGCTGCACTGGGGTGTAAGACCAGTTTGTGTGTTCAGATGCTTAGAGTTTGGATTGACCCCACAACGTTCTGACCGGGATGTGAGAGTGCTACACATTTGAGGCAATGGATTAAAGAACAAGATTATTACTAATTCCATGAATAGTGCAGTTCTGGTTCAAACACCTGCTATCCTGCCAGTGAATGGTGATTAGCCCTGGCACCAAATAATGCAGTTTCTTTTCAATTCACCTCCAGTTCTTCCTGATGTAAGAACCAATGCCCTCAACTGAACCTTTTCATGCTTCAACAAAACATATACTTGAGGATATTGTCCCATAAACAATAACTAATTCTCCAGCAAAGCCTCTCAACTCTTGAATAGAGAGATCTATTCATCAGCTTGGTGTTTTCAAATGACTTTAACTCGGAACCGATTGAATAGATATCCCTCAACTCCCAAAGCATGAAAAATCAATTCAATGGCTGATAATGATGAGGTTGTTGACCCCTGGATTTAGCAGTGCATGGTCTTATCTATCTTGGAATTATATCCACAATATCCCAGTTATTACAGCACAGACTCAGATCTTTCAGCATGACTAATCTATGGCGGTTGATACTCCACATGTACCTCCTATCTCTGTGGGCAGTCATAAACACTTCATTAACCAATGGAAACACTCTGTAATAATCTGGTCTTCATGGTGCTTATATCACGGGATAGAATCATTCACCATGGAGAGTTTGCTCATCATTGCTACAAGGTCCAATATTGGAAGGTCTATGCAGAGCAATAATAATAATAATCTTTATTGTCACAAGTAGGCTTACATTAACACTACAATGAAGTAGCTGTGAAAATCCCCTAGTCGCCACATTCCGGCGCCTGTTCGGGTACACAGAGGGAGAATTCAGAATGTCCAATTCACCTAACAGCAAGTCTTTCGGGACTTGTGGGAAGAAACCGGAGCACCCGAGGAAACACATGCAGACACGGGGTGAACGTGCAGACTCCGCACAGACAGTGACCCAAGCCGGGAATCGAACCTGGAACCTCGGCGTTGTGAAGCAGCAGTGCTAACCACTACACTACCGTGCCACTAGGAAAGGTTGGGCTGCACAGGGCGGTTGAAAGACGATAATAAAATGCAACCTACCGGCAGTGCTGCATCAGCAACAAAGCCCCCCCCTCAGGCGAGTCTCCAGCAGAACTTGCATCACCCCCCCACCTTGCATCAGAGTGTAGTTTTCAGAGGCAATACTGCCTCTCCCATTGACAGATCTTCCCCTCAGTATGTACAGACCAACAAGGATATCAAGCACCTAGCCAATGAGGCCTGGCAACTTGCTTCCTTCAGCATAACAACTATTCTGTGGAAATTCTACATCCAGTAACTTGAGGAGCGTCAGTCAGGAAATGAAGCATTTTTCATTTTGGAATCATAAGATGCTCGGATGTGGGTAAAGCTCGTTTGTGCCTCGGACTCAACACCAGAAGAACATACCCCCTTCCAGGGCAGCAAAGTCACATCCATTTCCAGAACCACTCATTCTCCAACCATCGATGGCCATCGTTGGAGAAATGCCGAGTTCTTGGAGGGCTGTTGGTCAGGGGAGTTTACACAGTTGGGAAGAGAGGGACTTGAACACAGGATTAGAATTTTTAAATCAGGACATTGCTTAAACGAGAGTCAACGGTGGCCTGCGAGCACACAGGAGTAAATGGGGAATGAGCGAAGATTGAGGCTGCAAGGTCTTGGATCTGAAAATCATAGATGGAAGATGAGAGATGAGCCCAAGAAAGCAATGGGATAGTCACATCTGGAGGTAACAAGAGTAAGAAACAGGGTTGCAGCAGGAGGTGTATGATGAAGGTATAAATAAACCGTGTTTGTGCTGGAGACCATGTGTGGTGAGAATCTCAAAGTCAGACACACGCACATCGCAGATTTAATCTCAGTCAGGGAAAATAAAGTGTTGCAGCTAGTCACAGTATTCCTGGTTTAGCTCCAAACATTTCCCCAGTGTCTACGGGAGCAAAGAGCACAGGAAAGGTGTTATTTTGCTTGTTTTTGCAGTGAATCTGACACTGAAGATAGATTGTAGTTTGTGTTTCCAATATCCAGAGACAAGCCCTTTAACTTGCCGAGGGACGGACCCGGGACCTCCCAGATTTGGAAGCACTGAAGTTAGACATCAATTCGGTAACAATTTTCTCTAGCTGCTCCATCACTGATCTGTACTATTACAGAGTCTCCAAAGCCACAATCTAGTTTGATCCTCTTTTCCTGGCAGTGTCAGGGTTAATGGAGATAAATATAAACCCTGGCCAATTGTGTCGAGCTAACGGAGCGAGCCTCTCTGTAACACACAGGGCTGAGCACCCTGCAGCTGGCTCTGTTTTACTGGCATGTCAGCCCATCGCTGCTTTTGTTGTTTCTGTTGTTTCAGCTGCCTGGACCTTTCTAAGATCCAACCTTCAGAAATAAAGCAACAAGTCCCTGCTTGGAATCAGAGTGCTACACTCTGAACTGATCTTTCCCCAGTTTAGCAAATCTTCAGTTCGAAAAAAACAATAGACCCTGGGGTTGATTACAAAGTACAAATATTGCTGCTTGTACAGATGGCAAGTTAAAAATACAGACCAGGTACTCCAACAAATATTTTAAAAGCCAGTAGGCATGAAGTATTCTGGCTTTGTGGAATAACTGAGTACAAATCCCTGAGCAACATGACGAGGACTGTCTGCACGTCTGCCCCCGAGACTGGAGTTCATACTCCAGGCTGACACTAGTGTAGCACTGAGGGAGGGAGTGCGACACTGCCAGAGGTGCTGTCTCTCACATGGGACGCTAAACCAAGATCCCATCTGCCCTTTTCGGAAGACACAAAAGATCCCTTAGCACCATTTCAAAGAGCAGGGAGATTGACTGATATTTCTCAATTAACATAATCTCAAGATAGACAAGTGAGAAAAATAAGGAGGTCGCATATTATTTGGAAAGTAAGATCTAAATGGGGAAGGAAAGCAAAAAAGGTGCAAAAAAGGTACGCTGCTATCGAGGTTAAAGAGGCCATAAACCTGCAAACCAAGCATCAGTTCTCATTTCTAGGGATTATTGCTAGAGGGTTAGAGTTGAGGGTTAGAGTTGAAGATTAGGGAAGTTATTCTAAACTTGTATCATATCTTGGTTCGACCACACGTGAAGTCAGTGTACAGAGCCAGGTGCAGGATTATAGAAAGGTGTACTGGAGAGGGTGCAGAGAAGGATAACAAAGAGGTCAGCGGAATCACTCGTCGTCTTTGTCAACAGAGACCTAGCATCATTTTGGGGGGGGGGGGGGGGGGGGGGGGGAGGTCAGAGGCCACTGGAGACCCCGATGCCATCGGTTTTAGGGTGGGGGGTATTCAGGTCGCCCGCATCACTTTCTCCATGGCTTTCACCCCAGACGCCAGGGAGACGTGTCCCAGATGCGGGGGGTGGGGGGGGGAGAACTCGTGTCCCAGACGCTGGGAAGGGGGGTGGGGGAAGACATGTGTCCCAGATGCTGGGGGGGCGTGTCCCAGACGCTGGGGGGGGGGGCATGTCCCAGACGCTGGGGGGGGGGGCGCGTGTCCCAGATGCTGGGGGGGGGGGGTGTCCCAGATGCTGGGGGGGGGGGGCGCATGACCCAGACGCAAATGGTCATTGCTGAGACACTGCAGTAAATGTCTCGGATGCCGGAATGAGAGCCCCCCTCTGACACCAATGCGCCTCGAGGTCAGCAGGCAGAACAGGGTTGCATGCTGACGCCAGTGTCACTGGTAAGGCTGCATGCCCGAAATAGAAAATGGCTACACCCGTCCTGCTGCCCCCGCAGGGATTTCCCCCGTTTTTAAACAGTCAATGCTGAAGGGAGCCCACCTGACATCCGCTGGGGAGCCGGTTACACAGGCCGTCTACCTGGTTACTGACCCCTCCCACTGGGGAGCCGGTTACACAGGCCGTCTATCTGGTTACTGACCCCTCCCACTGGGGAGCCGGTTACACAGGCCGTCTATCTGGTTACTGACCCCTCCCGCTGGGGAGCCGGTTACACAGGCCGTCTACCTGGTTACTGACCCCGGTTACCCAGGCCGTCTATCTGGTTACTGACCCCGGTTAGATAGGCCGTCTATCTGGTTACTGACCCCTCCCGCTGGGGAGCCGGTTACACAGGCTGTCTACCTGGTTACTGACCCCGGTTAGATAGGCCGTCTACCTGGTTAATGACCCCTCCCGCTGGGGAGCCGGTTACACAGGCCGTCTACCTGGTTACTGACCCCGGTTAGATAGGCCGTCTACCTGGTTACTGACCCCGGTTAGATAGGCCGTCTACCTGGTTAATGACCCCTCCCGCTGGGGAGCCGGTTACACAGGCCATCTACCTGGTTACTGACCCCGGTTAGATAGGCCGTCTACCTGGTTAATGAGATGGAGATTGCCCGGAGTTGGTGAGAATTGGTGTCTCACAAAATCCAGGCAGGGTCCGGAACACACCAACGGGAGCCGGCCGGTTAGATCGCACACGAATCGGAGCCCGACATGGATCCCGATTTCAGCCTCTCCCGAGATCTAACCACCGAACACGGATCGGCGCCGGCTGCAAGGTGGCTATTAAATCACGTCCAACATCTCCACATTTCATTTTGGGACATGTAGTTTAAACGTCGACCCAGAAAGTTAGGTGTGTTTACTGTGACGTGACGATAAGATTGAGAAGCAGGACCTCAGCTCCAGCAAACCTATTTAACCAGCTACGTCCCCTTTAATACAACCCAACTCGGACCCTCCATCATAGCCGGGGATTTCCCACTCTGTAATGTTAATGTTCAAAATGCAGCACAGAAAGGGTGGAGGGGACCCTCCCGGGGTTGGTCTGTGGGTGGGTGGGGACCCCCCCCCGCAGTGTATTTAGTGGTGGTGGAGGCGGCCCCACCATTAGCCGGCAGTGGGATCTTCCAATCCTTCCGCTGCCAACAGGGTTTCCTGTTGTTCGCTCTGTTACTGAGGAACCTGGAATGCACCCCCCCCCCCCCCCCCAAATTCGGTGAGACTGGACAATCCGCCCGTCAGGAAAGACCAGAAAAGAGGCCCCTGGTCCCATTCCCCTGTTAACCCCGAGCTCATTGACCGGTCTCCTGGTTTAGCATTGCTTCCATTATAAAACCCCTCCATGGCCTTGCCCCTCCCTATCTCGGAAACCTTCTCCAGCTCCACAACGCTCCACCATTTCTGTGTCCCCCCCCCCCCCCCCCCCCCCCCCCTCATTCTGGCCTTTTCAGCATCCCCAATTGTTTTTTTTTTTTTTTTTTTAATAAATTTAGTATACCCAATTCATTTTTTCCAATTAAGGGACAATTTAGCGTGGCCAATCCACCTACCCTGTACATCTTTGGGTTGTGGGGCGAAACCCACGCAAACACGGGGAGAATGTGCAAACTCCACACGGACAGTGACCCAGAGCCGGGATCGAACCTGGGACCTCGGCGTCGTGAGGCAACAGGGCTAACCCACTGCGCCACCGTGCTGCCTCCCCAATTGTAACCACGCTACCCTGGTACCTTCAACTGCGGGTGGGCCAAAGCTTTGGAATTCCCTCTGTAATCCGCTCCGTCTCTCTCTCTTCCCCCCCCCCCCCCCCCCCCCCCCCCCCTAAGACGCTCCTGAAAATTCACTTCTTAAACCAACCTTTTGATCACCTGGCCTAATATTGCCGTACGTCACTCAGCACCAATTCTGTTTGATTATCGCTCCTGGGAAGCAACTGGAGACCTTTCATTACCTGAAAGGCGACATTAAGATTGGTTGTTGCTGGCTGGAGGTGTAATCTTACCTGTGGTAATGAGAGGGTGTGTGGTGACCGGGGATGCTGTGTGGGTCACACTCATGCCCCTGGTGTCGGTGTTGGAAGAACTGACAATCTCAGCCTTCTTCACACCGTCGGCCATGTTATCAGACTGGGCGCCCTTGCTGCTGTTCACAGGCCCTTGGCCTAGCGGTTTAGGCTGAGGGGTAAATGAAGCTTGCTGAGCTGATGCGGTTGCTTTCAGAGTGACGCTTTGAAGCTGAGGAGGAACGGTTGCTGCTGTATTCTGCTGACTTCTTATTGCTAAATTCTGCACCTGCAAAGGGGATTGATCAGAAATGACGACCGTGAATGTGGGACCGAAACAGCCAAAAAGAAAATCCTCATTTAATAATCACCACACTCAAGAAAATGAAAGATTTGATTTTCAACTCAGAAATGATGAGTGAACTTGAAGCAATTGCCAAACAAAATATTTATTTTTTTAAAAAAGTGCCAAACTATCAAAGACCTCGAGTTCTCTCACATTCAATGGGACTGTGCCAGGAGATCGAGACTTTGATCCCATTTTTAAAGGTAGTTTTGAAACCCAGAGTGGGGGTCAGCAGGTACTGCCAACACACTGATTGTGTTTTCCTGGAAGGTGATTTTAAGATTACTGACAGGGGCATCATCACCAGCGTCATGAACAGTCCACCTGGGACAGTGGGAACAGGAGGCAGCCAACACAGGAATCTCTGTAAAGTTCTGGGTTTCATTAAAGCTTGCAGCCGGAACATTCCCCACTGCTGGCCTGTCCCACATGTTGTAATAAGAGGCCAGGACAGATTAAAGGTTCAATCTTTGTCAGATCTCAGATTGGCAGTTACAGAATCCATTTGTGTTGTTACCGTCTTCTCACCATTGTCCCCCACTGACTGCTGCCTCGGTTAGGAGGTCAGCAAAGCCTCCCTGTATTTATATAAACTATGGCTTCATCAGCAGCAAGCCGAATCACCCCAGCTGGAGGTGCCAGGGTTGTTATACTACGTTATTGTAATAGCTCGTTACTCGTTTGCTTGCTTCCAGAATGGTCTGATTGTTGACATTCAGTAAAACGATTAGTCTTCAAATTAAGCAAATACTGTTTATTGAATAACAAAGTTAAATATCTATGAGTTTGTTCACTCTTCTACAACTATAACTGAAGATTAGATAAATAAGATTAAGTATATATGTTTAACTACACCTGCTCACTAAGCTCTCTCTCTAACACTCTGTTCACTAGTCACTCCTGATACGAAGAGGCGGGAATTTCCTCGGAGTGTAGCTTGTATACATAGATCTGGTGCTGCCATCTAGTGGTTGCCTAGCACGATAATAGATATTAACCTCTTATTAGCGATAATATTAGTGATATTAACAGATCACTACAAGGGTTACTCACCTTACATACCCGTTCCCCCATCCACCCCCTCCAACCTCCTCAATCCTCCCATTCCCCCTCATCCACTCAGCCCAATAACCCCCTCAATCCCCCCTATCCGCTCCCCCGATCAACTCAGACCAGGAGTACTGCAATTGTATAGGGCATTGGTGAGGCCACACCTGGAGTATTGGGTGCTGTTTTGGTGTCCTTATCGGAGGAAGGATGTTCCTGCTATGGAGGGAGCGCAGCAAAGGTTTACCGTGCTGATTCCTGGGGTGGCGGAACTGTCATAGGATTACAATGATCGGAGTTTAGAAGAGTGAGAGGGGATCTCATAGAAACTTACAAAATTCTAACAGGATTAGACAGGGTAAATTCAGAAAGAATGTTGCCGATGGTGGGGGAGTCCAGAACTAGTGGTCATAGTTTGAGGATAAGGGGTAAACCTGTTAGGACTGAGGTGAGGGGAAATGCCTTCACCCAGAGAGTGGTGAATCTGTGGAATTCACTCCCACAGAAAGTAGTTGAGGCCAAAACGTGGTGTAATTTCAAGGAGGAATTAGAAAAAAAGCTCTTGGGGCGAACGGGATCAAGGGATATGGGGGGAAAGCGGGATCAGCGAATTGAACTTGATGATCAAAATGAGTGGTGGAGCAGGCTCGATGGGCTGAATGGCCTCCTCCTGCTTCTACTGTCTATGTTTAGGCACCCAAGATGGACAATAGACCGAGTTCTGAGCAATCCTGTTAGCATTATATTGCAGTCGATCCTTTATTTCAGCATTAAACCCACTCGCTGTGAGGCTATTGCACGCCAGTCTAGAAAATCCTCTTTACCGAGAGAGTGGGGAGAATGTGGAACTCGCTCCCACATGGGCGGGCCGGGAGGTGAATGGCAGGGATGCGTTTAAGGGGAAGCTGGATAAACAGAATGAGGGAAAAAGGAATCAAAAGGAATAGAAGGAATTGGTGAAGGGGTGAGGTTAATTATTGCTGGGAGGGAGCTCGTGCGAACCATAACCACTGGGATGAAACAGCTGGACAGAATGTGCTGCTATTGTGCGGGAAATACGGTGCATCAACAAGCTGACGACAATTGCTGCACCTTCAGGCCTGAGTAACGGGACAACCTTTACCCGTCAGGTAGAACCCTGCCTGACCCTGCCAGCTTTGACAGTGTCAGTGTTAGAGACCTGAGCATTTCAGCCTCATTAACCTTGCTCCCCTCCTTATAAAATCAAACAAATAACCTGAGACTGGGGATTGAAGCCGACTCATTCAACAGGACTCCGTTCTCCAGTGGACAGGATGGACTGAAACTAAATGTGGGAGGCAGCATTTGTCCCACATCAAGGGCCCAATGTCAATCATCTCTAACAAGACCCTGCCGTCTTTGACTGCACCATCACCTTGGAGATGACCATTCCCGGCATTCTGGAAATCATTACCTCCCAGAAACAGCAGCCATGTCAGGGCCATGACTGCGCAGACCCTGAACAACATCTCCAGTAGCTTGAGGTGGGAGTCTGATGGAATACACAGCAGTCACCTGAAGGAATACAGCAGCCTGAGCAGCAGAATAGCAAATGAAGGCTGCATAATGGTTTTAATTATAGTTAACAGGTGAACCCATAAAGTTTTGCTGTGTGCGGCCAGTTTTTATAACACAGGGCACTTATACAGATAATTGTGCAACTGTATATATGTTACTTAGAGAACAAGGCTGGTCAGGTGGCCATTTGGCCCATTATTCCTGTGCCAATGCTAGCTCTACAATTGAAGCAATCTACGTCTGAATCGTCACTCGTGGTGGATTATTCCACCACAGTTGGTGGTCGTGCCTTTGGCTAAGGGCTCAGAAAGACTAGAATTCCTTCCTCAAACCTCTCTGTCGCTCTATCTTGCCTCCTTTCTTTAAGAAGCTCTTTAAAATCTACCCCTTTGCCTGACCTATGGACTGCATGCAGATGGTTTCAGAGTCTCAGGATGAAGAACGAGACAGAGAGCAGCCACGGTTCCCATTCCCGATGTTGGCAGGTTACTGCTGCTGGGGAGCTGCTCGTTATTAATGCAAGTTGGGAAAGGCTTTGTTCTGATTCGGTCACAGGATGTGGGTGTTGTTGGCTGAGCCAGCATTTACTGCTCATCCTAATCACCTTTGACAGCGGTTAAGATGTCAACCACATTGCGTGGGGCTGAAGTCAGGAGTCGGCCAGACCAGATACCCTTTCAATTTTTAAAAATAAATTTAGAGTGCCAATTATTGTTTTCCAATTAAGGGGCAATTTAGCTATCACGTTGCCCATAAATTTGAAAGATTAAGTGCAGTGAGGGACCTCAAAAGATCCCACTGAAGATGCTCAGAAAGAATCCCAGTAGGGACCTTGACCAAAAGGAGTTGTATATAGTTTGGATCTAGTGTCCGCACCCACTGCTGCTGTTCAAAATAGAGTCACAATATTTTCTCCCACCAGCTGAGGGGGCAACAGGGCCTCAGTTTAACATCTCATCTGACTGAGAAAAGTGTCAGCCTGGATTGGGGGCGACGATAAAGAAATCGCTTGAGGGACTGGTCAATAAAACGTAGCCTTTGGGGTTTTCACCCACATCTCGAGAACAAATCATTCAAAAATATTCTGGGCAGTGTCTTTCGTCATTTGTATCAATTTATCACATTTACAACATGTTAATTACAGAGGTTTGATGCAGGCTTCCTGCCAGTAACTCTGATAACATTTAGCTCAGAATTCCAAAAGCTGCTTTAAAAAGATCCCGAGTGACGATGCGATGAACTAACCTGTGGAGCAGCTGATTGCTGGTTCGCGGAGGAGACGGTGACCTCGGGCTGGACCGCAGAGACAGCAGCAGTGGGCGTGAAAATGAGCTGGGGGGACAAAGGAACAGCACGTCCTAGGGTCCTAGCTACTTGCACAAGGTTACTTTGCTGTGCCTGAAAATTACATGAAATGTGTTGCCTTTTACCTTACCAAACGGTGCCTTGGGCAGAAAAGAACAGAGTTTGTCAGATGGCTAAGACAACCTTACCTTGTAGACAACAGGACACACACCTAGATGAACGAGAGAGGAGGTGGATGCTCCCTGAAACACTGCTGTCCCTGAAAGCGGAATTGAGTCGGTGAATGGTAGCCAAGTTAAGCAACCTCACCCCTCTTGATTGTATCCTTCCTGCTCCTCATGGAAGATGCTAATTCATGTTGAGGAATTGTCCACACGTGCTACTGACCCTCAACTGATCGACTCGTTTTTATGCGGAGAACCAGGTTACTGGGTGATGGCCGGCTTCCGAAGGCTGGACTGCCAAGTCTGATTGGTCAGTGCTCGATATTCACACATGCATGTGGCAGCGTGTGTATACATGGGTGTGTGTACATGGGTGTGTGTACATGCGCAGGTTCCTGCACACGTGGAAATCTCTCTCATAATTCCACACGAGTTCCTGATCGGATTGCCCAGCTAAAAGGGAAAATACCTGGGACTCTGTTTTTCTTTACTCTTATTCATGACAAACATCTGCTATTGCCTTTTCTTTGCGAACGGTGTTTCAATTGATAATTTCAAATAGGTTTCATCCACCTCCCTCAGCGCAACTTATAAAAAAGCAACACAGAAGCACAAGCCTTTGGAATAAACCAATCGAGACGGTGTCTGGAGTGCGATTCCAGCAATTGTCTATAATAGGAGACATCAATGCACTGAAGCAGTGAGAAGCACGACAATCAGACCTGGGATTGGTGTTGCCAATTGCTGATTCCGGACTGTCACAGACAGAGCAAGCACAGACGGAGCAAAACGTTGCAGATTCTGAATATCACCCAGATATTTATAGGCAGTTTGAATTTTCAGTAATTGATTCGAATCTCATTGGAGTGCAGCGTGATCTTTTCAGAACATCTCTATTCCAGTTGGAGGTGGTGTGACTGGATGATTACATTAGCAGCATATCTGCCTTCTCCCTTTTTAACAATTTTCCCACCTTCTCTCCTTCAAGGACATTTACACGTTAATCTACACACCCTGTTTCTGGGATGTAGCATTCACAACATTGATGCCATACCGGACCCCGAGACGACCTTCTTATCACATACCAATGCCATCACTTACAACGCCTATTTCCATCTCGGTAACATGGCCCAACCCCTGCCCCCGTCTCAGCTCATGGCTGCTGAAGCCCTCACGTGTGTCATTGTCATCGGTCTGCCCGTCCACCTCCAGCCTCAATCCACTGAGATCTCTGCGCACTAACCCTGCGCACTAACCCTGCGCACTAACCCTACGCACTAACCCTGCGCACTAACCCTGCGCACTAACCAAGCTTCTGGTCACCTTTCCCAATGGCCTCAATGTCAAACTTTGGCACCTTTGACTATCTGAAAGGTGCTATGTGAATGCAAGTTGTTATGATAGTTCTACATAAACCACACAAATACAAAGTGACCTCTGGTCCCCACCTGTGAGATTCTTCACGTGTAACCTGAGGCAGTGAGTGTTTGGACTGTTGGAGCGAGTATTATTGCCACCCTTCATCCTGTGATCAACTAGTATCCAGCACACGCACACTCCAGTTGGGATACCCAGATACTATGAGCCAGGCTAATTTTTTCTGCCTTTACCCAAGGGGCTCAGAGTCTATCTGCCCAACATCAGCTCCTCACTTTCTCCTGAATGTAACCAGTATCAGCAAGTGGGAAATGCCTCCAAATAAATCACAAATCAATAGTGTGTGTGAAATGGGATGTGACTTTAACTGTCCATATACTGGGATCAGCATCAACGCAGAGCAGAGTGGTGGTGTTGTGACAGTGGAATTGGAGTGGAGAGGAACCATCACAAGGAAATTGCTTAATTCGCCTTCTAATATCCAATACCTGGAGTGGGGGATGTCATGATATCTAGTATATCATCTTTGAATAGATGAATAATCATGGTGTGTAATTACAGCATCCAGCCACTAGACGGAGTAAGAGAACATCTCAACCCCCACAGTGGTTCATGTGATCTTGAAGTCAGTAAGGAGAGAGGGTTGGAGACAGTCGTGTTTCTCAGTAGTTCTGTGTATTGTAGATATTTGATCTAATACTCAGCTTTCTCGGCATACTTAAGAATTCACAATTTATAGCGTAAATAAATTGACTTCAATTTAGTACAAAGTCTGCATGTTCTTTGTAACAACACTACAACATTAATAATATTAATTAAACAAACAAAGAACATCACAGGGGAGATTCATTATCCTGCCCTTTCTAGCCAGACCTGGGTTGTGTTGGGCAAACATTCCTCATGGAATACCAAACCACTGTCCTACAATAGATCAGAAAGTCTGGGGTTCTTATTATTGGCCAAGAGAAGGTTGAAAGGAGGTTTGATGGAGATCTTCAAAATTCTAAGAGATCTGGACAGAGTAGAGGGGGAGAAACTGTTCCATTAGCGGAAGGCTGGAGAACTAGAGGACACAGATTGAAGGGAGAAACTGTTCCATTAGTGGAAGGCTGGAGAACTAGAGGACACAGATTGAAGGGAGAAACTGTTCCATTAGCGGAAGGCTGGAGAACTAGAGGACACAGATTGAAGGGAGAAACTGTTCCATTAGCGGAAGGCTGGAGAACTAGAGGACACAGATTGAAGGGAGAAACTGTTCCATTAGTGGAAGGCTGGAGAACTAGAGGACACAGATTGAAGGTAATTGGCCAAACAAGCAATGGAGACTTGAAGAGAATATTTTTTTTAAAAATGCAGCAAGTGTTTAGGGTCTGGGATGCAGTGCTGGGCCGTATGGGGAGGCAGATTCAATTGTGACCTTCAAAAGGGAACTGGATAACCGCCGAGGAGAGAGAAATGTTTACATGGGAGTAGAATTGGGGGAGGGCTCCTCAGTGAATTGGCACAGAGAGGGGAACCAAATGGTGGCCTCCTGTGCGGCAATTATTCTTCAATTCCAATTTTGGCCTATTAAGTGGTTTGCCATTCCCCTCTAAGGCATGTTGGGTGTGGGTCTGTGATTCCTGAAGCACAATGGGCCAGGTACCGGCGTTGTCTAAAACACACCCCGATTATTCAAATGACCCTATATTCTCTTTTTTTTTCTATAAATTTAGTGTACCCAATTAAATTTTTTCCAATTAGTGTGTTCAATCTACCTACCCTGCACATCTTTGGGCTGTGGGGGCGAAACCCACGCAAACACGGGGAGAATGTGCAAACTCCACACGGACAGTGACCCAGAGCCGGGATCGAACCTGGGACCTCAGCGCCGTGAGGCAGCAATGCTAACCACTGCGCCACCGTGCTGCCCTAAATGACTCTATATTCTGATTCCAAATGGATAAAACGTTTGACTAAGAAACTGGTCAAAATGTTTGAAGTTTTCAGACAACAGGTCCATGAGGGGGCTATGGTAGGGATGGAGGTAGTGGGTGGGAGTTCATGCTGTTACACTTCCACCTGTTTGTCAGGAGTCATGGAAATTCTAGACTGCTATTTCCAAAGGAAGCTTTCCATTGGCGCAATGGTTCAGGTGTCCTAATTGGCTGCCGTGGTTGAGTTAGGGAATTGACAATTGGCCAAGGTTCCAGTTACCCCAGGCGTAAATGTGGATTGGGCGAGAAGAAGATTGTGACGTTCTACTTTGGCTCACATCATCATTGCGTGCAACATGAATGATAGTCACGTGGATGAGGTATCAAAGGATGAAGACAATATTCCAATGAGGGAATTACACTAATCAGGAAAAGTGGGAGGAGAACGATCAGAGATTGTCTCTCCGTCTTCGGATGAATTTTGAGATCAGATTTTCCTCCCACGAAGCAATCAGCAGGAGTTTGACTCTCATGGTGGATCAGCAGTTGGAAAGACCAGGAGCCGGAAGATGTCCCCAATGCAATGATGTCATCGGCAGCAACGCAAAGCAAAGCGAAAGCTGAGCAGGAACCAAGATCTGAGCAACACTAATTCAGCTGGGCTCCAATCCAATAATACATCAGCAGATTCAACACCGACACACTCTTTCATTCTTACAGATTCTAAATTGTCCAACACCATTGAAATATTATTAACAATAAATGAAATCCATCTGGACAGAACTATGGTTTGGGGAAAAACAAGGGGCCATTTGAACTAGTTTAGGGGAGTTGAAAGGGAGTTTGAAGTGTACTCGACAGAGACTGGCTGGGTTAGAACATGAGGGGTAACTATCTGGTCGGGAATGTATCTTCACATCTTTACATCCACTTACCCACCACTCCATGACAAGTGTTTCTCGTGAGCCCTGCTCCCATTCAGCTCTGCTTGACCAGGTGTGAATGCATACCCGTCAGTGATAAAGTTTGTATCAAGATGGGAAAATTCTTTCAAGTGGGGTCACCACTGGTGACTGACATTTGACCAGCTCAGCACGAGGAATCCATCCAGCAGCTCCTGCTCAGGCAGGCAGGGTTTCCAGTGGTTATCTGTTGGGTTCAGTGTAGGATTCACCGACTTATCCAGCTAACAGATACTGAACCCTATAGACCGGGGAAATCCCAAACTCAAATCCCAGCCCATGATTCTCAGCTGGGACAGTGGTCAGAATATTAGGGAAGATAATAATCAACCTGTTCCCCCAAAGGTGATTCAGGAGACTTTGCTGGAAATGAATCTGGGCAGATTGTGGTGAGGAGAACCTCAGCCCCACTGTGATAACCTAAAACCCTCAACACATAACATGGCTCAAATAGTGGCGACTTGGGGAGGTGCTGGATGGTGAGTGGTATTCCAGCAATCTTTACCCAACAAGGAGTTGACATCTTTCGGAGAGATGGAGGGAGTGGCAAAGAGGGGGATGTGTAGGTGCATACACTTTACTTCAAGTGGATATTATGCTGGGCACCAGATTATTGCCAGCTTTTTAAATTATTTTGAAATAAGGCGGTGATTCCGACAGCGGCAGATTATAACAGATTGTCTAGCTCGGGTCTGTTATTTAAAATCTTTCTCAGATTTATTAACTTAGCTAGTAAATTGTAGCTAATTGTAAATTAGCTAGTTACCATGCTATCTAATTAATGTTATTTGTAATTATCATGAATTAACAGTTGGACGAGGCAGAGTGGTCAGATTTCTTAAAATTCAAAATTAAGGTTGGCACGGTGGCACAGTGTTTAGCACTGCTGCCTCACGGCACCGAGGTCCCAGGTTCAATCTCAGCCCCAGGTCACTGTCCGTGCGGAGTTTGCACATTCTCCCTGTGTCGGCGTGGGTCTCACCCCCACAACCCAAAGATGGACAGGGATGGTGGATTTTCAAAAAAATAAATTTAGAGTACCCAATTAATTTTTTCCAATTAAGGGGGCAATTTAGCGTGGCCAACCCACCTACCCTGCACTTCTTTGGGCTGTGGGGGTGAAACCCACGCAGACACGGGGAGAATGTGCAAACTCCTCACGGACAGTGACCCAGAGCCGGGATCGAACCTGGGACCTCGGTGCCGTGAGGCAGCAGTGCCACCGTGCTGTCCTAAATCAAAACATTACTTGCTTCCCCAAGAAATATCTCATCTGAGCCCACGACACAAAATAAAAAAATGTTCAAGCTGGAATATAACTGGGAAGAATATTAATTGTCTCTACAGCATGGCCATAAAGGATCAAAGGTTATAGATCACGTCAGAATTCTAGGTTGCAAGTTAATCTTCATTAGACGGTGATTAATCACCAGATATCCTGCTGCTACATGTGCCATCCATAAAGATGATACATGTTTGACATGGTATTATAAATACAATACTAAAGTACGCACCAGGTTGCTGCTTACCATCTGAGCCCGCAGGTACATCTGTGCCTGGCTGGCAGTTAGAGCTGGGCTCGTCGGGTTTCCCAGTAGAACTGCCTGCTGAGCAATACCTGTGGCAGCTGCGGAGTTAACACTTTGAGCACGGCTTATCAACTGGGCAGCAGCAGGGGATGTCGCAAGGTTAATCTAAATCAAAGAAACAAGATGCCGTCCATTAACATTTTAATGGCAAACAGAGTCAATTTGCTGTGCCTCAATGCAAATTCCAACTTTAATTAGACCTCCAATGCTTCTTGACTCCAGCTCTTGTTTCGCAAATGATTTGGACTTGGGCTCAATTTTCCTCATCTCCTGCCATTAATCTTGGCAGAAAGTCTGGAGGAACTGTTCTTGAGCGGTTTGTCCGGAATCTCTGCTGATATGTTTGTTGGGGGGCTGGTTGGATTGGAAAAATCTGGGACGCAATTTCCAGAAACGTTTGCATCTAGACTCAAGAGCGGACTATACGGTCAATGGAAGAGTCCTGGGGAAAATTGATGTACAGAGAGATCTGGGAGTTCAGGTGCATTGTACCCTGAAGGTGGCAACACAGGTCGATAGAGTGGTCAAGAAGGCATACAGCATGCTTGCCTTCATCGGACGGGGTATTGAGTACAAGAGTCGGCAGGTCATGTTACAGTTGTATAGGACTTTGGTTAGGCCACATTTGGAATACTGCGTACAGTTCTGGTCGCCACATTACCAGAAGGATGTGGATGCTTTGGAGAAGGTGCAGAGGAGGTTCACCAGGATGTTGCCTGGTATGGAGGGTGCTAGCTATGAAGAAAGGGTGAGTAGATTAGGATTGTTTTCATTGGAAAGACGGAGGTTGAGAAGGGAGCTGATTGAGGTCTACAAAATTATGAGCGGTATGGACAGGGTGGATAGTAACAAGCTTTTCCCAAGAGTGGGGGTGTCAATTACAAGGGGTCACAATTTTAAGGTGAGAGGGGGAAAGTTTAAGGGAGATGTGCGTGGAAAGTTTTTTTACACAGAGGGTGGTGGGTACCTGGAACGCTTTGCCAGCGGAGGTGGTAGAGGCGGGCACGATAGCATCATTTAAGATGCATCTGGACAGATACATGAACGGGCGGGGAACAGAGGAAAGTAGATCCTTGGAAAATATGCAACAGGTTTAAATAAAGGATCTGGATCGGCGCAGGCTGGGAGGGCCGAAGGGCCTGTTCCTGTGCTGTAATTTTCTTTATTCTTGTTCTTTGTTCCAGATTCTCATCTCCACTTGCCCATCAAATAATGGAGTGGCTTTAAGTGAAAAACAAATCGAAGTATGTTCTCTGGCCTGTCCTGAAGTTGCTGGTTCTGTGGCTCTTCCCTATGACATTGTGGACAGTGCGTGCTCCCAGGTCCTGGTTTCACATCCACACCCGGACTGAAAGATAACAGCGTAGAAATCTCGGTCTCCCTCCTGTCCAATTACAGCGTCCCTCTAGCTCTGCTCTGCGCATAGCAGGTTCCACACTTAACAACAAAGTTACGAGGGCAGCACGGTGGCGCAGTGGGTTAGCCCTGCTGCCTCACGGCGCCGAGGTCCCAGGTTCGATCCCAGCTCTGGGTCACTGTCCGTGTGGAGTTTGCACATTCTCCCCATGTTTGCGTGGGTTTCACCCCCACAACCCAAAGATGTGCAGGGTAGGTGGATTGGCCACACTAAATTGCCCCTTAATTGGAAAAATTACTTGGGTACTCTAAATTTATAAAAAAAAACAGCGTTACTCAGAGAGCTGTGAAAATATTTAATGAAAGAACCCTTTGAACGGGAGGCTAAATCAGGAATGTTAACTGACCTTATCCACACAATGGTGGGCTACAATCCTATTGTGTATAACAGGCTTCCGCACGCCTATTCAACAAATGTAGCTCTTACATGTGCGGGGTGTTGGGGGCTGGAGGGTGGGGGGCGGGGGGGTAATGTTGAAAAAGTCGCACCGCCCCGCACTTCAGCCAGAAAAGTTGAGCGATGTTTGTAAAAAAGATTGGAAATCGAAGTCACAGCTCGCGCATAACAGCAATGTATTTATATGGCACCTTTAATGTAACCAAACCCCTCAATGTGTTTCACAGGAGCTTTACAGAGCAAAATTCGACAGCCAGCCACAGAAGGAGATATTAGGTCAGATGATCAAAAATGTGGTCGGTTTAAGGGGACTCTTAAAGGAGGGAGGAGGTGTAGGGAGGGGATTCCATCACGGGTGGGGGGGGGGGGGGGGGGGGGGGGCCTCAGCCACTGAAGGCATGGGGCTGCCAATGGTGGAGCGACTCGAATCAGGGATGTAAGCGGCCAGAATTGAAGGAATGCTGAGGATCAGAGGTGGTTGTCGGGCTGGAGGAGATGACAGATAGGGAGGTGCGAGACCATGGAGCAATTTGAAAATAAGGATGAGACGTTGCCGAACTGAGAGGCAATGCTGAGCAGTAGGCTGAACAGTGAACGGAACTTTATTTAAGTTAGGACACGGGCAGCAGAGTTTAGGTTGACTGAAAGGCACCAGACCTGAGCATATCGAGTTAATGTGGCAGCTGACAGTCACTTTCTTACCCAATATTCAAAACTCTGAACTCCCAGATTATTAACTGACATCAATTCGGAAAATAAATTGAAATATAATCCAGCCATGTCGGAGAGTCAGAAATCATTTGATTCTGTAAATGTATTCAGTTATCCAAAGTAAAGATAGAAATGACTAATTCTGGTGATCATTTTCAACCCCAGAACATTAATGAATTACCTTTATTATAAAAGAAAGTCCCTGTTGTAAGAGGTGTGTGTACTGGAGATACAGAGCACTGTACGGAGCATAGACATCCCTGATCACTGGAGTAAACCCAGATCCTGTTGAAACTACCAGTGGCCAGCACTGAACATGCAAAAATGTCACATTTTTGGAAGATACATGCATCACAGTGAATAATGTTACATTTTAATAATGTGCTCCTCATTCACTGCCATCCCAACCCTGATCCTGGAGCTGACAGCTCAGGAGTTCTCTTTTCCATCCATCTACTAAAATTGGATTTCTACAGAGGGTCAGAGTGCACGAGTGAAATCCAGCAACAAGGAGACCATGTCGAGCACACGCAGCGACTGACGTCCGTCCTTGTACCGCCATCTCATCACAGACAGGTACAGCGACATTGACAGAATTCCTGCCGTCATTCGGACAATCCCACTTCCCACAGAACCACAGTCATTCGGAAGAAATTCCCATTGCGTTTTTACCAAGTGGGATATTACAGGGTGTGATGGAGAGAGGTGGGAGTGGACTTGTTTTTTAGCATTAATGCCAGCAGGAACCAGCTGGGCCAAATGGCCTAATCTTGTGCTGCAGATTTTAAATCATTCAATGTATTCTGGGACCACATCATTTTTAAAAAATATATAAATTTAGAGTATCTAATTCTTTTTTCCAATTAAGGGGCAACTTAGTGTGATCAATCCACCTATTCTGCACCCCCACAACCTTTGTGTTGTGGGGGTGAAACCCACGCAGACACGGGGAGAATGTGCAAACTCCACACAGACAGTGACCTGGGGCCGGGATAGTACCCGGGTCCCTCTGCGCCATGAGGCAGCAGTGCTAACCACTATGCCACCTGGGACCACATAATTAACGGGTATTTTATCAGTGGTTTGATCCCTTCCACAATTTAAGACTTTCTTTCTGATTGAGCTCCCAGAAGCGAAGGTATTTTTCTTTAGAAATCCCAGCTGGGGGCCGTGGGCTGGTGGACCCCAGAGATTGCTGCTGCCAGCAGAGCATCCGGCCTTCGACTTGCTTCCTGCTACACATCTAAATTGCCGGGGAGTTGTGGCATCTCCTGTGTAAATAAAGAGAGTGCCCTGTTTGTGAATCTGGATGGCTGCATTACTTGTTACTCACCGTTGTCTGTGTAGAGACCGGTTGCTGTGACACATTCCCATTCGGTGATGATCCCTGTCTATTGGCAGCTAAACTAGCCTGCAAAAAGACAAGAGGTGTATTGGTACATTCGATCACAAGAAACAGAGGCCATTTGGCCCATCAAGCTGGCTCCAACATTCAATAAGATCAGATTGTGGCCTCCACTCCGTTTTCTTGCTTGCCCCGACCCCGATTCTCTCATTTGATCAAGAATCTGTCTAACTCATCCTTGAATACATTCAAGGACCGGGCCTCCGCTACTCTCAGTAAAAGAGAATTCCAAAGGTCGGCAAATCTCTGAAGAAATTCCCTCCTCATCGCCACCTTAAAATGGGTGAGCTCTCAATTTTAAACTGTGCCCCTAGTGTCCCATCCCAGCATCTGCACCGTCAATCTCGCCCCCCCCCCCCCCCCCCAGAACCTTCTATGTATCTGGAAGACACGATGCAGCTGGCACAGTGTTTATAATGTCAAACAGGACTGGCACAAAGGAACAGACTCCTTCCGCCAATCTCATCGGCCTGGTTTGTAGATATACTGGTGTATGACAATGGATTAACTAATCTCCTGAGGCAGCATAAATCATCATCTAACATGTCGGCATTCCATGGAGAGGTGGAAATTGGTGCAAATTTGAACCTTCTGGAACAGTAGATTTTATTTGCTGTGCTGCCCCCTTCCAACCCATCTCGAAACACAGCTCTTCCAAAATAATTATTAAAATGACCAATGAATTGGAATGATTTCCCGATTACTCCAGAGGTTAGTTGCTGATGATATGCGGCTGGGCACTTTCCCTGCAGCAATCAAAATCACATTGGGATAAAACCATTCCCGTTTCGGACAGGATATTAGAACTGTAGCAATAAAAGATGCAATAGCTGAGAAATTGATACGATTTTTAAAGAAAAGTCCGAATGACAGCTTTCTGGGATGGAAACAAACATTGCGATGAATCTGCTTCAAGGTACTTCGGCTTTCCGGTTCAAGGTGCGTTTAATTGAGGCCCTCCTCGTGAAAATCCTGAACATCAAGATACATGGGAAATAAAAGCAAAATAGTGGGAAATAAGAACAAAAAAGTTCCGGAAATGCTCAGTAGGTTTGGCAGCAGCTTTGGGTGAGAAACACTCAGTGTTTTGAGTCAGAATAGAACTTTAAAAAAAATAATAAATTCAGAGTACCCAATTATTTTTTTCCGATTAAGGGGTAATTTAGCGTGGCCAATCCACCTACCTGCACATCTTTGGGTTGTGGGGGCGAAACCCACGCAAACACGGGGAGAATGTGCAAACGCTACACGGACAGTGACCCAGAGGTGGGATCGAACCTGGGACCTCGGCGCCGTGAGGCAACAATGCTGTCCACTGAGCCACCGTGCTACCCTCGAGTCAGAATATAACTTGGTCAGAATGGCAGGAAGGTGGAAATGTGATGGGCTTCGTGCTGTTGGAAGGAAGGACGGGGAGGTGAAGAATATGGAAGATCTGGGATACGGTGGGAGGGATTACATGACCAAGGTGACCTGGAACAAAAAGGCAAAGGGAGTGGTGAAGAAACAAAACATTTTCCCAGAGTGAGTGTCAGAACAATGACTCGCTCTGTCCGAAAGTAAAGACACGGAAAACGAGATTGAGATCAGCACACGGGGGATAAAAACAGAATCAAACTGGGAGGTTAGAGTCAGGTGTTGGGGGTTGATTGTTAAATATTGCACAAAAATATTTAAATGTCAATTTTTCAAATACATTGACTGTGATTTCCCAGCACCCTCCGGAGTGTTTACAGGCAGCTCCCCATTGGCTGCTAGCCGGATCTTCCAGTCTCGCCCAAGTCCAGCCAATGTGTGTGGCTCACCCATCCAGTCTCCGGGGAACCGGAGTTACTTTCGGCGGAACTGAAAATTTGGGACCATTCACAATGTGATAGTCCCAATAGTCCCTCAAGTCAGGTGACCCTCTTTGCCTGTACTGTCTTGATAATATGTCACCACAAACAGTACATTCCTCCCCCTTTAACCTTTTGTTACACAATCTTCAACAGTGATTTACTCAAACACGTTCAAAATAAACGTTATTCACACACAAGTTCGACATTTGTAAATTGATGTAGTGATTGTTCAATGATGAGATCTTGAAGCTTGCATTTAACATAACACTTCCAGCCGGTTTCAACTATGCAGAGTCCCAAAGACAGCCTTGTATGGGATTATTAAACACAGGCTGCTGCTCCGCGTCTGTCCCAGACTCTGCCCTAACCACAGACTGCATACTTTACTCTGCAGACAGTGTCACTCTCCAAGTCACGGTATTGATTCTGGAACTTAATTTGTGTCATAAAGTTCCGTCTCCTGGAATGTCTGGCATTCTGAAAGCCAGTCGCGGCCGGCATTTTTAAAAACCGCTGAGCGCTACTTACTGCAATCAGGAATGCCACAATGCATGGTCCTGTGATCCTCCTAAAATCCACCCATGAACCACCCGGTTTGAAATTGACTATTAGACAATTCTCCTGAATCGTTAACTTATAATAATCTTTATTATTGTCACAAGTAGGCTTACATTAAGACTGCAATGAAGTTACTGTGAACAGCCCCGAGTCGCCACATTCCGGCACCTGTTCGGGTACACAGAGGGAGAATTCAGAATGTCCAATTCACCTAACAGCACGTCTTTCGGGACTTATGGGCGGAAACCGGAGCACCCGGAGGAAACCCACGCAGACACGGGGAGAATGTGCAGACTCCGCACAGACAGTGACCCAAGCCGGGAATCGAACCTGGGACCCTAGCGCTGTGAAGCAACAGTGCTAACCACTGTGCTACCCTGCCACCCATCATTCCAACAGTTGTGTTCTCTCTTCGGGTTTATCCATTGCTATGTCTTCCTCAGCATCTTCAAACACCAGACAGTTTCTGTCTCTTTGCAGAATGCCAATTTTTCCAGTTCATTTGTGTATTCCACACGACTGGTAGTTTGATCATTTAATTGGATCTGTACAGAATTCCCAATAATGGCTCTGATAAATGATAGCTCTACTCTGATTTCTGCTTCAACAGTACGGTGACTCGATGATTCAGGATGTTCTACACGAGTGCCACAGATCAAAGCTTTGATGCATTTCACTCTGAGATGAGGAGCTCCCTCACCCATCACAAAACTGACTCCGTGGCTCTTCGAGCTGCAGGCTGTGACTTCCTTTGCTGAATTCAGCTGGTGCTTTTTCCCTCAACTCTTTTTATCTTTTATTCACATAGAATCCCTACAGTGCAGAAGGAGGCCATTCGGCCCATCAAGTCTGCACCCACCCTCTGAAAGAGTTCCCATGCTATCCCAGTAACCCCACCTAACCTTTTGGACACTTTCCATCGAACCTGCATATCTTTGGACTGAGGGAGGAAACCGAAGCACCTGGAGGAAACCCACGCAGACACGGGGAGAACGTGCAGACTCTGCACAGTCACCAGTGGCCAAAACTGATCCCGGGACCCTGGCGCTGTGAGGCAGCAGCGCTAACCACTGTGCCACCCTGTCGCCCAGCCGATTTCCCAGATACTTCCACATTTTTCATTGTGCTTGTGTTTTTTTCTTAGCTTTGATATCGCTGGGCCGCTTCTCATTTACATCAGGGTCACAAACATTTAACTCATTTTCTGTTTGCTTTAGTTCTTGGTACAGTTTACCCAATTCTTGTTTTCTTCACTCTTACTTCTGCTGTGGCTTACCTTACTGTTTGACCGATTACAGCTTTATCATTTGCTTGTCATTTATTGCTAAAAATCTCAATGAGTTTCTCATTACAACATAAAAGGATGGGACACAAACCAGTCTTGCTTGTTTTCAGCTCCTTAATTATTTAAAGGTCGTTTGGTGCCCTTCCATGGGGCCCAACATAGGGTGCCCTCCACTGGGCAGTCTTTCACTGCCTAGACTGAGCCTGGCATTGCCTCTTCCTCAAGGGATTCTTACTTCCTGAGCTCCAACTTTGCCCCTTCATTGAGGTCTTCATTTTCTGCTTTGGAGGTCATCAGTTGCTTACAAAGTCCCCTTTTAGAGTTGCCCTCTATCTGGCATCTTCTCTGATTTTCCTGTCCTTTGTTCTTTCTTGTGGTTGCTGCATTAAATGTTGTACAACTTTAAATACATTACTGCTTTATGCCGGCCAACTGTTTTTTAAAAAAATTGCCACAGTTGCTGTTTCTCTCTCTCTGTCTCCGCTTTTCCCGCACTTCTGGAATTTTGGCGGGAACTACAGCTCTTCCTTTTTGGACCCTTTTTTAAATGTTTAACTTCGCTTTTTTTTTGGTGGTGGGAGGATTTCAACACCTTTTCTCCCTCACCACCCCACACCCGCACAGAGCACTCCTCGTCCAATCACTACCGTGCAAAAATGCCAACTTGGCAGCGCCAGCCTGGCACCCTGCCTGTGCCCAGGGTGACACCAGTGCCAGGGTACCATCCTGCCCAGAGGGCATGCACCTGGGGGGCCTCCAATTCCCTGGCAGACCCCCCCCCCCCCCCCATGAATGCCACCCCGTCCGGTCAGTGGAAGTGAGGGCTTAAGTCGGTCGGTGCAAACTCAATGGGCCGAATGGCCTCATTCTGCACTGTATGTTCTACGTAATTCAGCCCCAGATGTCTTCCCAAGACAGCACTCACTCTCGCATCCCATTGGTCCTCCAAATCAGGTGACCCCTTTCAGCTGTGCTGTCTTAAAGAGACAGGCATCACAAACACTACAATCTCTTACTCTTAAAGAGACAGGCATCACACACACTACAATCTCTTACTCTTAAAGAGACAGGCATCACAAACACTACAATCTCTTACTCTTAAAGAGACAGGCATCACAAACACTAGGGTTTCCTCCGGTTGATCAGGTTTCCGCCCACAAGTCGCGAAAGATGTGCTGTTAGCGGAATTGGACATTCTGAATTCTGAGAAATCTGGGAGGATATTTGAACGCGCAGTGGCAGCAATGCCAAGGGCAATATGGTGTCCTCAGCAATCACAGCACGGAAATCCAGAGTGGAGAAACATGGATAATCTTCCTGCTTCCCTAACCCTGGGATACAGGGATCAGCTACACAGCCTAAACATGACCCCAACTGAAAATAGCAAATTCAGCACAGGACTGGAGGGTAAAGCGAGGAAATATTTTTATGGTTGAACAGAGATAAAAGCAAAATTAAGAGGCAGTTTACGAGCATTCCCAAATAGCATTCCGTCTTCACAAGAAAGCAACCACAGGAATGCCGACCAAACAGAAACTGGTGTGTGTTATCCCCCCCCCCCCCCCCCCCCATTAATCTGCTGATCTGTCAGTGTGGAGGCTTACAAGGACAAATGAGCTCCGTCTCTATGTCATTCCGATCTGTCCACTCAAAATCTCGGAGGAATAAAGCTGCAATTGGATTTTTCAGGAATAATGACCTTGCGTTACACACAATTGACAATGGCTGTTCCTGCTTTGACCCTCACTGGCAAAGGTCGCATTGCTTGCTGCTGAGGAAGCAGCAGCCTTTGTTCCACCTGCCCAGCCACATTGATCACAGCTGCAGTATTGTCTGGTCCCAGAGATCACTGCATACCTGCTGTTGGCAGAAAACCCATCTTTGTTTAAAAATAAAGGCTTCCCTGTACCTGTTCCCACAGCTGGGACCCCCCTCGATAGAATGAGTTAAATGAGGCAGACGGCAGTTATCCGCATGGAGGAGGGGCATCCTATTTGGAAATAGGGAGTCGCGTCAGCACGTGGAGACAAGGGACTGCGATTTTCACCAAGGTGACATGAAACGGGAGCTGGGTTTGTTTAGAGTCAGGAAGCTGCCTCTGGGGGAAAATCGATGAAGTTAAGATTTCCACACACAGTGCGCCCGTCAGTAAGGAGACACGTTCCCTGTGGAATGAAGAAAATTGGGCCGTTTCTCAAAGCTACAGTAAAAGATAATTAACTGGATGAGGTGGGGGGGGGGGGGGGAATAAGACGGTGCCCCCTCACCCACTTCAGAAAAAGCAATACAGCTTCAGGGGGGCGTGGGGCAGGAGCCCCTCTATAGGGTGGTCCTTGGCTGTACCCCTCTCCCAGACACAGGAGTGCCGACACTCCAGCCTACCACAGATCGGAACCCCCAGCCGGTTCGACTGGGAAAATCTCGGTCAGCCTCCTAACTCACCTGGAACAAAACTCTTCCTCAGCCTAATCATCAGCTACCCCCCCCCCCCCCCAAGCCTAATCATCAGCTGCCCCCCCCCCCCCCCATTCCAGCCTCCTACAGGCCCAAACATCTAGTACCAGGCATATTATAACTTGGGTTGGGTTTCCTCGGTTTAAGTTCCAGCCACAGTCCGAGCATTGGCATGTTTTCACGTGGCCTCCTTCATCACCTCAGGATATCCCCAAACCCAGAAAATAGACAGGACTGCAACATACATTTAACTGAATCCTTGCCTAGCTTCGAGGGTTGATGTGTAAGATGCAAAGGTACCGTTTGACTAAGGGCAGATGCTGCCCTGGACAAAATAATTCCTGAGCCAATATCACCAAAACCCATTTCTGATTATTATCTCACGTGTGTTTTTATTTTGAGCTTGCTGTGCGTGAATTGGCTATCATGTGGCGTATGTTACAGCCCTGGGTTGGGGATATCCTGAGGTGATGAAGGAGGCCGCGTGAAAACATGCCAATGCTCGGGACTGTGGCTGGAACTTAAACCAAAGAAACCAAGTTATAATATATATATTTTAAATTTAGAGTACCCAATTCATTTTTCCAATTAAGGGGCAATTTAGCCTGGCCAATCTACCTAACCTGCACATCTTTGGGTTGTGGGGGCGAAACCCACGCAGACACGGGGAGAATGTGCAAACTCCACACGGACAGTGACCCAGAGCCGGGATCGAACCTGGGACCTCGGCACCGTGAGGCAGCAGAAACCAAGTTATAATATGCCTGCTACCAAATGCAATGTAATAAAACCATGAACCAACTTATAACAGTAAGAAGTCTTACAACACCAGGTTAAAGTCCAACAGGTTTGTTTTGTTTAGAATCACTAGCTTTCGGAGCACAGCTCCTTCCTCAGGTGAACTCTCCATTCAAAACACAGTAATGTTCCTAATCAGAATTTACAGGAGATTGTCACAGGGACATGTTTGTGAAGAATGGCTAACAGAACAAATGCAACATCTCTGATTGATCCCACTCATTTACCCCCACGTCGTATTTTCAAAACACAATTTCTGCGCTGGAATTGCATTTATGATAATCAAATAGCACCAGAAACGTTATTGAAAATAATATTAAAAAGCTGCTCATGCATATAATACTAAGGAAACGTGACTGCAGCTGTATTTCGTGTTGCTGCCCTGATCGAAAAGGTAATGAGATTTTGTTGTACTTGCTAACAGATACCTCTTCACTTCGGATACTGCAAAGGGTTTCAATTCCCTGTGAATCACTGCTCTCACAGAGGACGGAATCAATAATGAGTGAGGAAGGAGACTACAAGTGACACAGATTCTCTCTTCAAATGATTGTCCCAACTCGCTGAGTGTCTCAGCCGCAGACAATCTGCTGCTTGTGAATCCAGCGGAGCAGGAAATCCAGTCACAGTTACTGAAATAGTGGGCGCGATTCTCCCAACGGGAGACTACGGGCGGAATTCTCCGCAAGGCCCGACGCCGTCGTGAAACCCGGAGAGGTTCACGACGGCGTCGGAAGCCTCTCCCGGCCCCCTATTCTCCCCTCCCTGGGGGGATAGGAGGGCTTGTCCCTGGCTTCAAGGCCCGGCCAGCCAAGAATGACGCCGCGGCGGCTCCTAATGACATCAGTCGTGCATGCGCGGTTGCCGTCTTTCCCCTCCGCCGCCCCGCAAGATCAAGCCGCCACGTCTTGCGGGGCGGCGGAGGGGAACGAGTGCATCCCCTTGAAACGTTGGCCCAGCGATCGGTGGGCACCGATCGTGGGCCCGTCCCCTCCCGAGCACGGTCGTGGTGCTCGATCCTCGATCCGCCCCCCACTTAACTGGCGCGCCATGTTCACGACGGCAGCGACCATGTGTGGTTGCCGCCGTTGTGAACAGGTCCGAAACGGCGGCCTGCGTTTCTCCGAGTGGCGTGTTGCAAAACCGGACACGACATTTTGGGGGGGGGGGGGGTGGGAGAATAGCGGGAGGTGCGGGAGCGGACCTCCCGCTATTCTCCCACAGACCGTGGTTGCGGAGAATTGCGCCCTAAGTGCTGACGCCGGAGTTAAAGCCGGAGTGAAAGCCGGAGTGAAAGCTGGAGTGTTTCACTCCGGCGTCGGAGGCCGCTCCTCGCCCCCTATTCTCCCACCCCCAGGGGGCCAGGATCGGCGCTGCGTCAATTTCGCGCGCCGGTCCTTGGCGCCCGCTTCAAAGCGGCGCCGCATAAATAACGCAGCCGGCGGCGCTTAAATGACGTCATCCGCGCATGCGCGGTTGCCGTCCTCCCCGCGGGCGCCCCGCAAGACATGGAGGATTACTCAGCTCAGTCACTAAAATTCAATTGATTTCATCAATCGGGATTGTAATGTGGGAGATCTGTGCAATAACTGCTTGGTACAATCTGCTGCATTGGAGTGGCAATGCCGCTGCATTGGAGTGGCAGCGGTCAGTGCTGCAGGGGCTGGAGTGGCAGCGGTCAGTGCTGCAGTATCGGAGTGGCAGCGGTCAGTGCTGCAGGGGCTGGAGTGGCAGCGGTCAGTGCCGCAGTATTGGAGTGGCAGCGGTCAGTGCTGCAGGGGCTGGAGTGGCAGCGGTCAGTGCTGCAGGGGCTGGAGTGGCAGCGGTCAGTGCTGCAGGGGCTGGAGTGGCAGCGGTCAGTGCTGCAGGGGCTGGAGTGGCAGCGGTCAGTGCCGCAGGGGCTGGAGTGGCAGCGGTCAGTGCTGCAGTATCGGAGTGGCAGCGGTCAGTGCCGCAGTATTGGAGTGGCAGCGGTCAGTGCCGCAGGGGCTGGAGTGGCAGCGGTCAGTGTTGCAGTATTGGAGTGGCAGCGGTCAGTGCCGCAGGGGCTGGAGTGGCAGCGGTCAGTGCCGCAGTATCGGAGTGGCAGCGGTCAGTGCTGCAGGGGCTGGAGTGGCAGCGGTCAGTGCTGCAGGGGCTGGAGTGGCAGCGGTCAGTGCCGCAGTATCGGAGTGGCAGCGGTCAGTGCCGCTGTATTGGAGTGGAAGCGGTCAGTGCTGCAGGGGCTGGAGTGGCAGCGGTCAGTGCCGCAGGGGCTGGAGTGGCAGCGGTCAGTGCTGCAGTATCGGAGTGGCAGCGGTCAGTGCTGCAGGGGCTGGAGTGGCAGCGGTCAGTGCTGCAGGGGCTGGAGTGGCAGCGATCAGTGCCGCAGTATCGGAGTGGCAGCGGTCAGTGCCGCTGTATTGGAGTGGCAGCGGTCAGTGCCGCAGGGGCTGGAGTGGCAGCGGTCAGTGCTGCAGGGGCTGGAGTGGCAGCGGTCAGTGCTGCAGGGGCTGGAGTGGCAGCGGTCAGTGCTGCAGGGGCTGGAGTGGCAGCGGTCAGTGTTGCAGTATTGGAGTGGCAGCGGTCAGTGCTGCAGGGGCTGGAGTGGCAGCGGTCAGTGCCGCAGTATTGGAGTGGCAGCGGTCAGTGCTGCAGGGGCTGGAGTGGCAGCGGTCAGTGCCACAGTATCGGAGTGGCAGCGGTCAGTGCTGCAGGGGCTAGAGTGGCAGCGGTCAGTGCCGCAGTATTGGAGTGGCAGCGGTCAGTGCTGCAGTATCGGAGTGGCAGCAGTCAGTGCTGCAGTATCGGAGTGGCAGTGGTCAGTGCTGCAGGGGCTGGAGTGGCAGCGGTCAGTGCTGCAGGGGCTGGAGTGGCAGCGGTCAGTGCCGCAGTATCGGAGTGGCAGCGGTCATTGCCGCAGTATTGGAGTGGGAGCGGTCAGTGCCGCAGGGGCTGGAGTGGCAGCGGTCAGTGCCGCAGGGGCTGGAGTGGCAGCGGTCAGTGCTGCAGGGGCTGGAGTGGCAGCGGTCAGTGCTGCAGGGGCTGGAGTGGCAGCGGTCAGTGCCGCAGGGGCTGGAGTGGCAGCGGTCAGTGCCGCAGTATCGGAAGTGGCAGCGGTCAGTGCTGCAGGGGCTGGAGTGGCAGCGGTCAGTGCCGCAGGGGCTGGAGTGGCAGCGGTCAGTGCCGCAGTATCGGAGTGGCAGCGGTCAGTGCTGCAGGGGCTGGAGTGGCAGCGGTCAGTGCCGCAGGGGCTGGAGTGGCAGCGGTCAGTGCCGCAGGGGCTGGAGTGGCAGCGGTCAGTGCCGCAGGGGCTGGAGTGGCAGCGGTCAGTGCCGCAGTATCGGAGTGGCAGCGGTCAGTGCCGCAGTATTGGAGTGGGAGCGGTCAGTGCCGCAGGGGCTGGAGTGGCAGCGGTCAGTGCCGCAGTATTGGAGTGGCAGCGGTCAGTGCCGCAGGGGCTGGAGTGGCAGCGGTCAGTGCCGCAGTATTGGAGTGGCAGCGGTCAGTGCTGCAGGGGCTGGAATGGCAGCGGTTAGTGCTGCTGTTTTGGAGTGAGTCTGGTCAATCTTTTCATTGTGATTTCATACCAACATCTGAATTGTTCTGCAGAGATTCATTTCCCAGTCCAATATGAGAGATAATCGATATTCCAGCTTTGTTATTGAGGTGTTAATGTCACTGATCCTGGACTCCTCACAGACTCGTTCAGTGGAGACCAGCAGCTTGTTCCTGAACTGGATAACATTCTTCACACACAAGGTGGAAAGCTGAAGTCAGCCAGGCTAAGCAACAAGGCAGCGTCCTCACAGTCAATATCCACCTTCGCTTCTTTCCAGCACGCGGGAGGCATTCTCCATCTCTTCTCCAGGAGTATAGTTTTTGTAAAATCCAGTTCGAGGAGATGTTCCAATAAAATAGTTTAGCATGTGACCAATGGCACACCTGGAGCTGCTCAATGATACAGATTTTCTCACTCTTCACAGACAAGAGCTGTTTCTGGACACGGTAGAAACACCAGTAGCAACATCATCTGAACAAACCTCCTGGGCTGGAATCTCCGCTCGCCGACATCAAAATCCTGTTCACCGAACCGCCGGCGTATCCAAGTTTCCGACGAAATCGGAGGCGGCGCCGCTTTTGCGATTCTCCTCCCCCTCCAAAGTAGCGTACAGTGCGAGTCGATACGGACATTGCCAGAGGCCTGACCCACGATGCTCCGACTCTGACCAGCTGAGTTCCTGACGGCGTTGGGTCTCTTATGGTCTCACCCGTCAGGAACTCAGTGAGGCGGCTGCCTCAATCCAATGCCGCCACAGTCAGGGGAGGGCCAATTGTGGGCAGTGGGGGGGGGGGGGGGGGGGGGGAGGGCCAATTGTGGGCAGTGGGGGGGGGGCAATTGTGGGCAGTGGGGGGGGGGCAATTGTGGGCAGTGGGGGGGGGGAAGGGAGGGCCAATTGTGGGCAGTGGGGGGGGGGGGAAGGGAGGGCCAATTGTGGGCAGTGGGGGGGGGGTGGCAATTGTGGGCAGTGGGGGGGGGGAGGGCCAATTGTGGGCAGTGGGGGGGGGGCAATTGTGGGCAGTGGGGGGGGAGGAGGGGGGGCCAATTGTGGGCAGTGGGGGGGGGGGAAGGGAGGGCCAATTGTGGGCAGTGGGGGGGGGGAAGGGAGGGCCAATTGTGGGCAGTGGGGGGGGGGGGGGGGGGAAGGGAGGGCCAATTGTGGGCAGTGGGGGGGGGGGGAGGGCCAATTGTGGGCAGTGTGGGGGGGGGGGGTCTAGGGTGCGCGAGCTGGCTGAAAGGTGGGGGAGGGGGTACTATTTTCAGGCCGTGCTCGTGGTGAGCAGCTTCCGCTGGGGGCTCTACACTGCCATCCTACTAGCCCCCAGCAAAACTGCAAATCGGTGGCCGTTTTGCGCCAGTTTTTCTGGCGTGAAACGTCACCGTTCGCACGCTGGCACCTGCCTCGATTTGGGCGTCTTAGCCCATTCTCCGCCCGATCGCCGATTACGATTTCGGCGTCAGGCAACGGAGAATCCAGCCCAACGTTTATGCACATTTGTTCAATTTGAAAGTAATTTAATTCAATTGCAATGGAAATGTTATCACTGGCATTACCATAACTGAATGTCCATCTACAAGGCTCAAGTCAGGAGTATAATGGAATACTCTCCACTTGCCTGGATGAGTGCAGCTCCAACAATACTGGTGACTAGGGGCTTTTCACAGTAACGTCATTGAAGCCTACTTGTGACAATAAGCAATTATTATTATTATCAATATGCTTGACATCATCCAGGACAAAGCAGCCTGGTTGATTAGCACCCCTTCCATAAACGTTCACTCCTTCCATCACCACTGACGAGTGAGCCGTGTGTCCCATCTACAAGATGCACTGCAGTAACTCACCAAGTCTCCTTAGACAGCACCTTCCAAACCCATGACCACTACCATCTAGAAGGACAAGAGCAGCAGATACTTGGGATCCCCACCACCTGGAGGTTCCCTCCAAGTCACTCACCACCCTGACTTGGAAATGTATCGCCGTTCCTTCACTGTCGCTGGGACAGAATCCTCCCTCGCTAACAGCACAGTGGATGCACCTACACCTCATGGACTGCAGCGGTTCAAGAAGACAGCTCACCATTACCTTCTCAGCGGCAACAAGGAATGAACAATAAACGCTGGCCATACAGCTACGCCCACATCCTGTTAGTGACAAAAAAAAGAGGCGCTCAAAGCAGAATTATTCGTAAAATGATCTCTGCTAAATACAAAACACAACCGGCAAATATTCGAATGACTCCGATGGTCTGAATAACAAACCTCACTCGGTCTCAGGGGAATCACCCTTTCTTTCCTCAGTACCAGTTTCATTTTGCCGAGGTGGAAACACCTGCATTTATATATAGCCTTTTGGGACCTCAGCACTTCCCAAAATACATTGCAACCTGTGATGTACTTTTAAAAATGTGATCACTGCTGTAAATATAGGGAATCAAAAGTGATTTCAACAGGAGTTCTGATGAAAGGTTCTGATTCGCTTCAGGTGTTACCCGATCTGTTGAGTATTTCATGTTTCCGCTACACATTCACAGCATTCACAATATTTTGCTTTGATGATTTAAACAGCTCACTGAAAATAACTGCCGACTTCGTCTTGTCCTGCCAATCAGTCTTCGTGTATCACTGCGCGGAAGGAGTTGACAAATGCTGTACTTAAAAATATTTCGCAACAGAATGCAAATGATGTGCTTAAATCGAACTGGAATGAAAGCATGGTGGCATCATGCAAAAGAAACCTTAAAAAGGGTTTTCAGCTGCAAGGTGGGGTAAACACAGGGCGGCACGGTAGCACAGTGGCTAGCACTGCTGCCCCATGGCGCCGAGGACCCGGGTTTGATCCCGGCCCCGGGTCACTGTCCGTGTGGAGTTTGCACATTCTCCCCGTGTCTGCGTGGGTCTCACCCCCACAGCCCAAAGGTGTGCAGGCTAGGTGGATTGGCCAGTGCTAACCACTGTGCCAACGTGCGGCCCATATGAAAAAATGAAATGAAATGAAAATCGCTTATTGTCACGAGTAGGCTTCAATGAAGTTACTGTGAAAAGCCCCTAGTCGCCACATTCCGGCGCCTGTTCGTGGAGGCTGGTAGTAAAACAGCCCACGGCATTTCACACAAGAGTGGACAGACACCAGGCCACACGGAGTGATATTTGGGCAGATCAGGTAAGCTTTAGTGAACATCTTTACAGGCAGGGAGAGGGGTGGGAATGTTTGAGGCATTATTTCTAGAATTGAGACACCTGAAGGTGCAGCCAAGAGTGGGGCAATTAAATTGGGAATACCCCAAAGATTAGGATTGAAGGAGGCGCAGATATCTCAACGTATTGTAGGGTTGGAGGAGATTACCGAGATAAGCAACAAGAAGCATTTGAAAATATGGCGGAGAATTTTTAAAAATATGCTGCGCCCACCTCACCCCAGCTCAGTCATATCTTTTCCCATAAAATCTTTGTTTGGGGCATCTATGGTGTGTTCTGCTGCTTCGGATAACACAGGCTGCTACTTGATGCAGTCTTAACTAAAGGATGCTTCAGACTCTGAAATGAGTTCAACGTGTTTATTGAATTATTAACACAGTTCTCAAATGAGTTTGACTCTCTGCTAATCTAACTGCAGTAACTCAGTCTAACTGTAGCAGCTTGCTCTAAGCTACGTGCTGGGGTGTGAGGCTGCTGATCAACCCTGTCTAACTCTCTAGATGTCTGTCTGTGGAAAGAGGCAGGGTATGAGTGCCTCATCCCTTTTATAGTGTTTATGTCATGTCCCCTTGTGGTGATGCCACCTCCGAGTGTTCTGACGGCCCATTGGCTATGTTCATTGGTTGCATGTTTGCATATTATGACACCTTACTGGATCAAATTTCATATTCATAACAAAACAAATTTACAACTGAACAGAACTGTAACATTTTTATGAGGTAAGCAAAGTAATGATTATTAATTGGAAGGGCTCTACCAATATTCAAGTTTGTGGCACGGTAGGACAGTGGTTAGCGCTGTTGCTTCACAGCTCCAGGGACCCGAGTTTGATTCCCCGCTGGGTCACTGTCTGTGCAGAATCTGCACGTTCTCCCCGTGTGTGCGTGGGTTTCCTCCAGGTGCTCAGGTTTCCTCAAGATGTGCGGGTTAGGTGGATTGGCCGTAATGAATAGTATCCAAAAAGGTTAGGTGGGGTCACTGGGTTATGGGGACAGGGTGGAGGTGTGGCCTTAAGTAGGGTGGTCTTTCCAAGGGCTGGTGCTGACTCGATGGGCCAAATGGCCTCCTTCTGTACTGTAAATTCTATGATTCTCTGAGAATTCTAAATAATTAAAAATGCCTGACGAACAGACTTAAATATCTTACGTTGCAGCAGCTATGAACAAGGCGACCCCCCCCCATTACCAAGGCGAAACCCCCCCATTACCAAGGCGAAACCCCCCCATTACCAAGGCGAACCCCCCCCCATTACCAAGGCGAAACCCCCCCATTACCAAGGCGAACCCCCCCCCCATTACCAAGGCGAAACCCCCCCCCATTACCAAGGCGAAACCCCCCCCCCCATTACCAAGGCGAAACCTCCCCCCCATTACCAAGGCAAACCCCCCCCCCCCCATTACCAAGGCGAAACCCCCCCCCCATTAGATTGGGGATATTTGTTATTATATTCACCTTATTCAGAAAAGGTTTGGGTTATATATATGTTCTTCTTGTCCAAAATCTTCACGCTGTGGCTTTCAATTGCACATTTGTGCTTTCTCAACATTCCCCACTCAATTTTGCCAAGTCAACTGTCACAATGTTGGTTTTAAGAAGCTGTGTGGGTAAGTTTTTGAAGTCTTATGGAGGCGGCTTCTTGCAAGGGCACAAGTTTGGGGGTGCTGGTAACTGCGCCTCTGCCGTTCCCGCCGGCACGGTACCCCACCAGCCCCGTGGTGGCGACGGCCTTCTGGGGGCAATGGAGGAGATATGTGGGAGCAGTGGGTCCCGAATCTGCGATAATCACCGGTTTGCCCCGGGGAGAATGGACGGGGGGGGGGGGGGGGGGGGGGTTCTGAATATGGTGGAGAGCGGGGTTTGAGAGGATGGGGGACTTGTTTATAGAGGGGAGCTTTCCGAGTACGAGGGCGCTGGAGAAGTTTGCATTGGTGGGGGAAACTAATTTTGTTATCTGCAAGTGCGGGACTTTCTGCGTAGACAGGTACCAACCTTCCCACTCCTGTCACTAAGGGGGAGTCAGGACAGGGTAGTTTCCAGAGGATGGATAGGTGAGGGGAGCGTTTCTGACATTTATAAGGAATTTATGGGATCAGAGGAGACCAGCTTGGGTTCAGAAGGTCAGCCGGTTGTTAAAAGTGGGTCCAGGAAAAAAAGTGCGAAAAAAACTGGTTTAGACTTCAGGGCTTGTTTACTATTCCTAACTGTCACCTTTCATTATGGATGCAACACAGTATTAAGATGCACAGAAAGCTAGTTACTGACCTGCAACCTGAAACGTAAAAGCAGGTACGGAGACTCTTGTGAATAATTCCAACTCAAAGCCAGATATAAATTTTCTTTCAATTCACCGTATACAGTAAATTTTCAAAATACGACACACCAAGTTCACAGCTAAACCTTCCAACCAGCCATCAGCTTCCAGATTCTGTAAGCAATCCAGTGCTTGTTGCTCAAGTGAACATTTTGTGTTAATATTGTGCAACAATCACAGTGGAATTTCCATAAATGTCACTCCCTCCCCAGATAATCACCAGTCCCCAGATTTGAGTCTTGTAAACATATCGTAAGCAGCAGAGGACAAGTGCTGGAGAAAACACACACTATGTAATCTTACAGCACTATGCAGCTGATTCATATCACACAGGAGGTGGGTGAGAGCAGTGAGATGCTGCATCATACAAGACTTTAAACCTTGGAAAAAAAAGCATTCTAATGGATAATCAGCAAGATCATGACTTTCTACTTTGTTAGGTATTTCAGGCTCCACTGTGTCAGGGTCATTTTTGGAGTAAATAATAATCTTTATTACTGCCACGAGTAGTCTTGCATTAATTCTGCAATGAAGTAGCTGTGAAAATCCCCACATTCCGGCGCCTGTTCGGGTACACAAGAGGAAGAACTCAGAATGTTCAATTCACCTAACAGCACGTCTTTCGGGACTTGTGGGAGGAAACCGGAGCACCCGGAGGAAACCCACGCAGAGACGGGAGAACATGCAGACTCCACACAGACAGTGACCCAAGCGGGAGTCAAACCTGGGACCCTGACACTGTGAAGCAACAGTGCTAACCACTATGTGACCGCGCTGCCCAAATATCCAGCAACCTAACAATATATTAATTCTAATATTCAGGCAGAAATCTATTTTTAAAAATAAATTTAGATTGCCCAATTAAATTTTTCCAATTAAGGGGCAATTTAGCGTGGCCAATCCACCTACCCTGCACATTTTGGGATGTGGGGGTGAAACCCACGCAGACACGGGGAGAATGTGCAAACTCCACACGGACAGTGACCCAGAGCCGGGATCGATCCCGGGACCTCAGCGCCGTGAGGCAGCAGTGCTAACCACTGTGCCACCGTGCTGCCGAGGCAGAAATATTTTAATTCAGAACATCGTGCAGGTGAAACAAACTATCAAAGGTTAAATAACGGCAGGTGGCGACAGAAATCTGGATTATTATTCCAGCTAATTCCCTGGATTTCAGGGGCGGGATTCTCCGCCCCCCCCCGCCGGGTCGGAGAATCACCGGGAGGCTGCGTGAATCCCGCCCCGCCACCGGCTGCCGTATTCTCCGGCGCTGGTTTTCGGGCGGGGGCGGGATCACTCCACGTCGATCGGGGTCCGTTGGTAGCGACCCCCCCCCCCCCCCCCGGCAATTCTCTGGGCTCCGATGGGCCGAGCGGCCTTCGATTTCTGGCCAGTCCCGCCGGTATGAATTGGACATGGTCCCACATGGCGGGACCTGGCTGGTGGGCCGGCTGGCGCGGTCCTCGGGGGGGGGATCCTGCCCTGGGGGCAGGGGCCCCCACGGTGGCCTGGCCCGCGATTGGGGCCCACCAATCTGTGGGTGGGCCTGTGCCGTGGGGGCACTCTTTCCTTCTGCGCCGGCCCCTGTAGGGCTCTGCCGTGGCCGGCGGGGAGAAGACATCCCCCTGTGCATGCGGCAGAATACGCTGGCCGGTCTGCGCGCGCTAGAATACGCTGGCCGGTCTGCGCACGCTAGAATACGCTGGCCGGTCTGCGCGCGCTAGAATACGCTGGCCGGTCTGCGCACTCTAGAATACGCTGGCCGGTCTGCGCACGCTAGAATACGCTGGCCGGTCTGCGCGCGCTAGAATACGCTGGCCGGTCTGCACGCTCTAAAATACGCTGGTCGGTCTGCGCGTGCTAGAATACGCTGGCCGGTCTGCGCGTGCTAGAATACGCTGGCCGGTCTGCGCACGCTAGAATACGCTGGCTCGTCTGCGCACGCCAGAATACGCTGGCCGGTCTGCGCGGGCTAGAATATGCTGGCCGGTCTGCGCGGGCCAGAATACGCTGGCCGGTCTGCGCAGGCCAGAATACGCTGGCCGGTCTGCGCACGCCAGAATACGCTGGCCGGTCTGCGCACGCCAGAATACGCTGGCCGGTCTGCGCACGCTAGAATACGCTGGCCGGTCTGCGCACGCCAGAATACGCTGGCCGGTCTGCGCAGGCCAGAATACGCTGGCCGGTCTGCGCACGCCAGAATACACTGGCCGGTCTGCGCACGCCAGAATACGCTGGCCGGTCTGCGCACGCCAGAATACGCTGGCCGGTCTGCGCACGCCAGAATACGCTGGCCGGTCTGCGCACGCCAGAATACGCTGGCCAGTCTGCGCATGCCCCTTAATTGGACAAAATGAATTGGGTACTCTAAATTTAAAAAAAAACCTCCGGCGCTGGCCTAGCCCCCAGAAGTGCGGAGGATTCCGTAACTTCCGGTCAGCCCGACGCTTACACCGGCATTGGGTCATTGCGGGGATTGGGGAGAATCCCGTCCCAGATATCTGAATAAATTTTAAACATGGAATTTGAGAATCGGATCTTTCCCAAAAACAGGTATCCAGTTTCTCCGTCTGCGATCAGGCACATTGGAAGATTTGCTGAGAGATAATCAACCTGTCGGGCCACGTTTCAAACACATTCTGGATTATTACAGAATTGGCCGAGGTAAATCTTTGTGTCTTAAACTTCAGATAATAATGTTACTATCGAGTAATTTTACAACCTGATAACTACTAAATCCTCTGTAAAATTTAGTCGATGGGTTTCAATTAATGCTTGGTAGCAGAAGTTAAAGATTCTGGGATGACAGTACTTTATTAATTTAGAAAGTAAAGATCTTCTTAACCGCAGTGAGCCATTATTTAAGATCACTCTCCATTTAATCAACATCTGACATTTGCTTGTCGAGTTATAAACCTATCGAAAATTAAGAGTCAAATCAATGCAGTCAACAGTCCTGTGCACTGATTTTCCGGAGCAGGATCTGTGATTGAACAAGTTAGCAATCTCATTTCAGATCCGCCCACTGCATACAGCATTTATCGATAGAGGTGGCTATTGGACACTTCATCACATCAATACAGAGGTGGGGAGCAGGAGGTCACAGGAGTGCAAGTTCTCAAACTAAAATCTCTGCTAAACAAACGTACGGCTCCTGGTAACGATGCTGGGTGTTCGAGGGTAGGACTGAAGGTTTCACGCTGGCTGATGAGTCTGCCTTTCCTCCACTTATTTCCAAATGCAATGACATCATTAACGAAATTAAAGTCTTTGACCACTTTTCTAAAGAGCGGGGAACAGAGACTTAATCCATTGTTATTGCCACATGGAGCAGATTTTGAAGATGGCTTGTCGCTCATTATCACACAGAAATAAAACCTCAAGGCAATTAGCTGGTACTTTCTCTTCTGTGCAGAAACCTCTCGTGTGTAATCTGATCCTTAGCCAAATCCCTCTCATCATCATACCTCTTAATATATTTTTCTAGTTCTGGACCGTCTGTCTCTCCTAGTGGAAATCGGATTCAGCTGTCTGAGATGATGCATTACTGTTCCATCCTGCTAGACACCAGATCGAAGCTGTGGCAGCTGGGGTGACCCCACTTGTCTCTTTTCTCGATTACCACCCCCATCGCTGTGACAAAGATCACTTACAACTCAGGTTAAATTGAATCCCGGCCTGAACACAAACCACTTATTGCCACCTGAAGCATCAGCCCGCATCCACTCCTTCCCGAAAGGTCTCATTTGTTGTTGTAATTTTCAGTCAAGAAGCTTTTAGGTTTTGGAAGCGGAGCTCAATGACAGCTCAGATACCTCCTAACTGCATTTTGATGGACAGAATACTGACTGGCTGATGCCAAGCTAATACGCTTATCATCCTCTAACCTCACAAAGAGGTTCCAACGTTCAAATTCAATACAAGCCTGCGGAAAAGCTCCAACGGCATTTATATTTTTAAATCATGACTTCACCCCAATAAAGTCATTTGTGGCTGAAAATAGTTTGACATCGATGCATTTCAAATGGAACATTCTTAAATCACATGTTTCTGAGCTCTCGATTTTCACCCTCTCCCTGATGAAAGTTTTGACAGACAATAAATTATTGAGGTTGACGGGCAACACAAATCCCCTCAGTATGTCAACCGAATCCTCCCTCTGTGTCAACGCACAAACGGAGTATTGGATCAGCAATGTCAGAGAAAAGCAGTGTCCTGTCCATACGCAATATTCAGCAAACTCAAGACAGACCAGAGAATAAAATGTAACAGTTTCATGGTCTGGACATAGTGTATCATCAAAGACAAATTCCCACTTCAGGGGGAAAATACATATACACAGCTACACACTTTACACCCAATAAATACATATACACAGCTACACACTTTACACCCAATAAATACATATACACAGCTACACACTTTACACCCAATATGCAATACACACAATCATACTCTATACATATGTACACTGGGAAATATATTGCCGCTCCTGCACTGTCACAACATCCTGGAAACCCCTCCCTAACAGCAGTGCGGGTGTACCTACATGTGAAGGACTGGAGCGGCTCAAGAAGGCAGCTCACCGCCCTCCAAAGGGACGCGCAGGCACACACGCCACTCTATGTACGTGCAGTTGGTGCGTGACCACTGGTTGCACATCATGCACATCCTCGCCCGATATCCAGGCAATGTGCACGGCGCATTTGTCCTGGCACATTCGACAATACCGGACACCTTTGAGGCACTCCCTTGGTGAGGGATCAGCTTTTAAGAAAATATATAAATTTAGAGTACCCAATTATGTTTTTCAATTAAGGGGCAATTTAGCATGGCCAATCCACCTGCCCTGCACATCTTTGGGTTGTGGGGGTGAGACCCATGCAGACACGGGGAGAATGTGCAAACTCCACACGGATAGTGACCCAGAGCCGGGATCGAACCTGGTTCCTCCGCGTCATGAGGGAACAGTGCTAACCACTAGGCCACCGTGCTGCCTCGAGGGGTTGGCTCTTGGGCAACAGGGTTACTCACTGCAGTCGTGGCTGCTGATGCCTATCTGGAGGCCCCAGACCGATGTGGAGAACTGTTACAATGATGCCCAACCAGCAACGTCATCGAGCAGTGTTTCAAAGCCCTGAAGGTGCGGTTCGGGTGCCTGGACCACCCAGGTGGGGCCATCCAGTATAGGAGGGTCTCAAATTGTGGTGGCCATGCTGCATCCTCCACAACATCACACAGCAGAGGGGCCCTCTCCCTTATTCCCCCCCCCCCTTTCTGCCCTTCATCTCCCCAACCCCAACACTCCCACCCCCCTGACCCCAACACTCCCCAACCCCCCCCCTCCATCCCCCTCCAACCCAAACACTCCCACCCCCCTGACACCAACACTCCCACCCCTCTGACCCCAACACTCCCACCCCCCTGACCCCAACACTCCCCAACCCCCCCACTCCATCCCCAACACTCCCACCCCCCTGACCCCTAACACTCCCAATCCCTCCTCCATCCCCCTCCAACTCCAACACTCCCAACCCCCCCCTCCATCCCCCCCCGACCCCAACACTCCCACCCCCCCTGACCCCTAACACTCCCAACCCCCCCCTCCATCCCCCCGACCCCAACCCCAACACTCCAAACCCCCAACCCCCAACACTCCCAACCCCCCCTCCATCCCCCTCGACCCCAACACTCCCAACCCCCCCTCCATCCCCCCCGACCCCAACCCCAACACTCCAAACCCCCAACCCCCAACACTCCCAACCCCCCCTCCATCCCCCTCGACCCCAACACTCCCAACCCCCCCTCCATCCCCCCGACCCCAACACTCCCACCCCCCTCCACCCCCCTCCAACCCCAACACTCCAACCCCCCTCCAACCCCCCTCCATCCCCCCTCCAACCCCAACACTCCCACCCCCCCGACCCCAACACTCCCACCCCCCTCCATCCCTCTCCAACCCCCAACACTCCCACCCCCCCCTCCATCCCCCTCCAACCCCAACACTCCATCCCCCTCCAACCCCAACACTCCAACCCCCCCTCCATCCCCCCTCCAACCCCAACACTCCCACCCCCCCGACCCCAACACTCCCACACCCCTCCATCCCTCTCTAACCCCCAACACTCCCACCCCCCCTCCATCCCCCTCCAACCCCAACACTCCAACCCCCCCTCCATCCCCCTCCAACCCCAACACTCCAACCCCCCCTCCAACCCCAACACTCCCACCCCCCCGACCCCAACACTCCCACCCCCCTCCATCCCTCTCCAACCCCCAACACTCCCACCCCCCTCCATCCCTCTCCAACCCCCAACACTCCCATCCCTCTCCAACCCCTGCACTCCCACCCCCCTCCATCCAACCCTAACCCCATTACTCCCATCAACCCCCATCCCCGACACTCACCCCGTCCCAAACACTCCCACCCCCCCTCCATCCCCCCCCGACCCCAACACTCCCAACCCCCCTCCATCCCCCCGACCCCAACACTCCCACCCCTCCTCCATCCCCCTCCAACCCCAACACTCCAACCCCCAAACCCCTGCACTCCCACGCCCCTCCATCCAACCCCAACACTCCCCCCCCCCCCCCCGCTCCCACCCCAACACTCCCCCCGACCCAAACACTCCCACCCCCCCGACCAACCCCAACACTCCCCCCACCCCCCCCGCTCCCACCCCAACACTCCCATCCCCCCCCACCCCAACACTCCCACCCCCCCGACCCCAACACTCCCCCCCCCCCCCACCCCCCCCGACCCCAACACTCCCAACCCCCCTCCATCCCCCCGACCCCAACTCTCCCACCACCCCTGACCCCAACTCTCAATCTCTGTGTGGTCCAGAACCAATTTCTCCTTTTCCACCATTGGCCTTTTACCTTTCATCCATTTTTCAATCACCTCTTTCACATCCCATCTTAGCTCAAACCCAAACCAATCGCTTTCTTCCTGTATCGTTGCCCACTCCAGCTCATCTATAATTCTTAAATCTGGACCACTTGCTTTCTTGATGCTTTTGCAAACAAACATCTCAATATTTCGAGAAATTGGACCATCCACTTTTCACAACAGAACCCACATCAAACACTTAGCTCACTTTTTCGCCAGTTCGCTATTCCATTATTCAGGCAATATCTTCATTGTTTGATTAAATGCCATTTCTCTCTCTCCCTCTCTCATTTTGCCATTTAAATCCTAAATCTCAAGTCCCTGCCATATCTGCCATCTTCATTCAGCCTTGCCCACATGGTTAAATTGTCTCACCGGATCTATTTAACTGTTTCTCTTTCACCATAACTTTGGTCTTGCCCACAATGATCTTCACTCCATTATCCACAGGTGGATGTAATCCAAGTATGCTCCTTGCTACCAATGTCACTGCCACACTGAACCAGTGGCTATTTAAGATCAATAACAACCCGACTCTTACCAACTTTTACAGATGCACCATAGAAAGTATCCTATCTGGCTGCATCACAGCCTGGTATGGCAACTGCTCGGCCCAAGACTGCAAGAAACTTCAGAGAGCCGTGAATACAGCCCGGTCCATTACACGAATCCGCCTCCCATCCATTGACACCATCCAGTGGTTAGCACTGCTGCCTCATGGGGCCGAGGTCCCAGATTCGATCCCGGCTCTGAGTCCCTGTCCGTGTGGAGTTTGCACATTCTCCCCGTGTTTGCGTGGGTTTCGCCCCCACACCCCAAAGATGTGCAGGGTAGGTGGATTGGCCACGCTAAATTGCCCTTTAATTGGAAAAAAAAATTAATTGGGTACTCTAAATTTATTTTTAAAAATCCATTGACTCGGTCTACACCTCCCGCTGCCTGAGGAAAGCGGGCAGCATAATCAAAGACCCCTCCCACCTGGCTTACTCACTCTTCCAACTTCTTCCATCGGGCAGGAGATGCAGAAGTCTGAGAACACGCACAAACAGACTCAAAAACAGCTTCTTCCCCGCTGTTACCAGACTCCTAAACAATCTTCTTATGGATTAATCTGATCTCTTCACACATCTTCACCCGATGCCTGTGTCTATGTATTGACATTGTGTATTTTACATTTGCCCTATTTTCTTTTCATGTATGGAATGATCTGTCTGGACTGTACGCAGAACAATACTGTTCACTGTACCTCGGTACACATGACAAAAAACAATCCAATCCAATCCTTTGGTAAGCTAAGTAGATGACAAGTTTTCATGTCATTATTCACACACGTTTTTTCCCTTTGGGGAATAGTGGGGAAATGATGGAAGGATTCCGGAGGTGATTATCAGCTCGCTGAACCGCGTTATGAACGCTCCTTCCGTGAACAAGTCCTGGCGTTGGACTTGAACCCAGAGCTTCCAGTCCAGAAGTAGGGTCACTAGATGACAACTTGAAAAAGAAATGTAGTGGCCTTTGCTGTAGGTAAACACTGCGTGCACTGGGTTAAACTGGATTACATTGGGATCAGCTGCCCAGTCTTGTGAACATTCAGTCTCAGTGTTCGAGTTGTAGCAAGATCTACGCAGGGCCCAGTTACTGTCAGATGTCCACAGAGCCAGGATCTCAAGAAATGTCAGCACCTTTGTCAGGAAAAGGGAGGGAAAAACAGGTGAAACAAAAAGAAAACAGGACTTGCTATTCTCACGGGAATACTAAAGTGGTCAATCAGTTCAGTAATTTTTTTGTAAAAAGCCTAGTAATAGACTTGGATCTCCGTTTTCAAAAATACACCTTTGAAGGTGTGTCTGTGTGTAGGACCAAGTTTCCAGCAAGGAATCAAAAACGGCGTTTATTTCTACATGAAAAATGTGATTACTAAATGATATTCAGACCACCACATTAGAAGGAATGGGCCGAGGGCAGCACGGTGGCCTAGTGGTTAGCACAACCGCCTCACGGCGCTGAGGTCCCAGGTTCGGTCCCGGCTCTGGGTCACTGTCCGTGTGGAGTTTGCACATTCTCCCCGTGTCTGCGTGGGTTTCGCCCCCACAACCCAAAAATGTGCAGAGTAGGTGGATTGGCCACGCTAAATTGCCCCTTAATTGGAAAAAATAATTGGGTAATCTAAATTTATAAAAAAAAAAAGAAGGAATGGGCCAAAGGGTCAGGTAGCAAACCCTCGGAGCTGGTTTTGGCAAATCTGTTTGCTAAACTCCCAGCTTGTGGTGTGATGCTGTCTCCTTCACAGAAGAACTGCTGAATGATTTCTGTTATTCGCCACTTAATGTGAATGTTCAACTGCAAATTTAAAGTCTACCCTTTCAAAATCAAGGCAGTTAATGACGCCTTCAATGAAAATGTAAATAATAGATTCATGGATGGATTTTGGGCGATGGGTTTTGTCGGTATCTGCATTCTTATTGCTTTGCTGAAAATCCCATCAGTGCGGTGTTAGAATTCCTGAATTATGTAGAAGCGTTACAATGCCAGCCTTCAGTCAGTTCAAAGTTCACTGACTCTCGCTCCATTTGTCACTGATAAAACGCAGCTCAAATTGATTCGATCAAAACGGGAGCTTTTCCATTAAAAAAGCCTTTTTCCTCTTCGGATTCACGTGGTCTCCAATTCCATGAATACTGACTGCCTGTGAACATCTTTGCCGAGCTGAGGGTTCCCATTCCATTTGGGAAAATCACAACCACATTCGATTCCTTGGACCCCCACTTCTTCATGCACCATGCAGCAGAATTCCAGGAATGCGATCAAGAGTAATGGGTGGCCCTGAGTGCTCAGGTCAACAGTGACACTCGTTCCACAACAGCTCCTGGTTCTGTTTAATGTTGGGATATACCTGAAGGCAGGACCTAGCTGAGATACCAGGAGACCATTTGACCATTGTCTGGTCAAAGGGGCTGGTTCTAAGATGTGTGTTAAAGGAAGATTCGAGGCGAGATGTGAGAGGGAATTCCAGAGTTTAGGACATGGACCTTAGCAGCAGAAGGTATAGCCACCAATGGCAGCAAGATACTGTTGGTGAAATTGAAAGTGAGGATTTCCTGGTGAGCTTCAATTCTATAACCAAATTTGGTCTTTCCTGAAATGGTTATTTCAGGACGGCCAGTTAATTGGAGCAGGAAGGATTATTCAATCACTGCGGTATAACGGCGGTGACACCATTGATTTAGCAAACCTATTCCAAGCACTCAAATGATATTTTTAAAAAGCATTTTCCCTTCGACCTCAATCTGCAGATTCTCAGTGAGGGCAGAATTTCTGTATCCCTCCCTCTGCGCGACCAAAGTCAACAGACCATTCGCTGGCTTGGAACATTTTTCGTCTGCCTGTGACGATCCCAGCGGCAAACGGGACCAGAAAATCCCAACCTGTAGAGGGTGCCCTGCCCGGAGACAGCAGCTGGGAAGATCTGACAGTAAATTGAAATAAATCAATGACCCATCATCAGGAAGGAGCCCGATGTCGCTGGCATTCTCTGGCTGTTGGGTTTTCCCACTGGCAGCGCACTCCTGCCCGTGAATTTTCCGGCAGTGTGGGGCGGCTTCAAATGGAAAATCTCATTAACAGGCGTCGGGAATAGAGAATCCTGCTGCCACAAAACGCGGGGCTTGAGGACCGGAACATCCAGCCCCTCCTGTTTGGACTGTTCTTAGTCTTGGCCAAACACTGGAACTTAATTGAAGAACATCTGGATTATACCTGACCTCATCACACTGCAGCAGATGGCTCACTTTGGAAATGCACTGCCCATGATGGTACTGACGGTCAGTAACCAGGTCAGGTTTGGTCACTGATCTGGGCAAAGTGATCGGAGGACAGTTGGGCCCTTGGGAAGATCACAATTGGACCCGGCAATTCTCCGGTCTGTATCGGCAGCTGGAGCTGGGTGCTCTACGCTGCTGTCCTGCTAGCCCCCAGCAAAACAGGGGCCATTTTGCACCAGTTTTCCTGACGTAAAACACCACCGCTCCCACGCTGACGTGGAATCCAGCCCCGATCTGTCCTGGCTACAGCTCTTGGCTACAGCTCCACAACAGGGGGCCGAGCACATTACTCAGCTGTTATTGACCTGCTCCAAGTAATGGCACCTTGATGCACCATCAATTGGACATGAGGCGAAGATGTGATCCAAACAAATGGCTTTAATACACAAGATGTGTGCCCGGCAGCAGACGTACAGAAGAATGGCCGACTGCCGGGGAACACAGGTTCTTATATCCCGCCTTGTAGGCGGAGCTACCTACCTCTCAGCCAATCGGCTGAGAGGCACATGACTTATCCGGGCCAATGGGCAGCGAGTCCTCTGCTCCAATAGCAGCTCACCTCTGAGGTACCGTAATACCCCTAGTCATACTACCACACACCTTCACAGGACAACTACTACTAGAGGTGATCAAATGTCAACCGTGCCTCGCCAGCAATATACACATCTTGAGAATTTATTTAAATTTAGGCAGCTGCTGTAAAGTCAGAAATTGGTCACCAGCTGGGGACAAGACATGACTCATTCGCAAAGCCCTCCACAGTTGGACAGCCCGCCCGATACTATTTCCACTTAGGTGAGATGCTGGAGGAATGAGCAACCTGGAACTACAGCCAGTGATAAGAGAGTTTCGTCCATGAAAGTGCAGAGGGAAGGAGAGAGAGACGGAGGCCAAGGTCTTACTGGGGTCGCAGAGGGCTGACGTTGCTGCCGCGGAGCCTCAGTGAGAATTGGCGCAACATTCTGCGATTCAGGAGCTTCGCTGCTGGGTGCCCATGTCTGGAATGCTGCTCCACTGTATGAAGACTTTAGCACTCCCACTGTTGTAGAATCACAGAACATTATTGCACAGGACGAGGCCATTCAGGCCATCTTTCCTGTGCTGGCTCATAAGGGAGGCCATTTGGCCCATCAAGTCTGCACCGGTCCTTGGAAAGAGCACCCAGCCGAGCTCTTTTGAACAAGCTACCTAATTAGCCTTAATGATCTCTCAGCATAGCCCTGAAATCTTTACCCATTCCATTTTTGAAAGTTAGGCTCGAGTCTTTTCCTCCCGCCCTTTCTGGCTGCACCTTCTAAATCACAACATCTCGCTGAGGTTATACCTCTCCCCGACTTCAAATTATCTACAACATGCGGCCTCTGGTTACTAACCCGCCCATCAGGCAAAGCAATTTCCCAGTAAAATCCTTCATAATAATTAACAACCTCCCCCGCCTCCCACTATAACCAAATATCCTTAAAAATTCAAAAAAAGTTTAAAATGTTTACAGCTCTACATGACAATTTGTGGTAACTCTGACCGATTCAACACGCAATGCAACATCCCAACAGTCCCTCCGAATACGGCAGAAACTATTCTTTAACATTCCACTCGGAATTCCAACCCGGACAAACACTGAGCTCCTGTGCTGGGGCTGATAAACTGGGCAGCCAGCCAATATGTCAGCTGGGATCTAATGGTGTTGCATCAGCCAGCCAGGCCTATCCATAAATAATGTATATTGCGGTTTTTCCTCCAGCCCAGTCTGCTGAGATTACAGTGGATTACAATCCACGGGTTTTCTCCAGATGTTCCTGTGCACGGTAGCATTGTGGATAGCGCAATTGCTTCACAGCTCCAGGGTCCCAGGTTTGATTCCCCACTGGGTCACTGTCTGTGGGGAGTCTGCACGTCCTCCACGTGTGTGCGTGGGTTTCCTCCGGGTGCTCTGGTTTCCTCCCACAGTCCAAAGATGTGCAGGTTAGGTGGATTGGCCATGGTAAATTGCCCTTAGTGTCCACAATTGCCCTTAGTGTTGGGTGGGGTTACTGGGTTATGGGGATAGGGTGGAGGTGTTGACCTCGAGTAGGGTGCTCTTTCAAAGAGCCGGTGCAGACTCGATGGGCCGAATAGCCTCCTTTACACTGTAAATTCTATGAAAAATTCTATGAATTTACATTACAAACCTGGCAATTTCTCAAGTTGTAGCAAGAGATTTGTTCATTGATGTGTTCCTTCTGAAGACACAATGTATGCATTTTTAAAATAAATTTAGAATACACAATTATGGGGCAATTTAGTGTGGCCTACACCGCACATCTTTTTGGATTGTGGGGCTGAGACCCACGCAGACACGGGGAGAATCTGCAAACTCCACACGGACAGTGACCTGGGGCTGGGAATGACCCGGGTCGTCGGCGCTGTGAGGCAACAGTGCTAACCACTGTGCCACCCGTCAATGTATGCATTTTAAAACATTATAACGTTTAAACACACTCCATTATTTAAGCTCTCAATTCACTCAAAGAGAATATGTTGAAATGTTGTTCCTCTCTTGTACTCACACAAATAACCCATCTTCCACCCTCCAGAAACGTGCGCTCATTCGGAACTCTTCTCTCCATGTCCGAACTTGCATCAATTCTCCATCTGAAGGAGGGTAATATGGACTTGGGAATGTTAACTCGCTTTCTCTCTCCACAGATGCTGCCTGACTTGAGATTTTCCAGCATTTTCTGTTTTCACATGAAGTCCCCATATCACCCACGCACATTGACCTACACGCACTCCCAGTTAAACAAACAATGCCTCGACTTTACAATTTAAAAAAATAAATTTAGAGTACCAATTCATTTTTGTTTCCAATTAAGAGGCTATTTAGCATGGCCAATTCACCTACCCTGCATGTCTTTGGGTTGTGGGGGCGAGACCCACGCAGACACAGGGAGAATGTGCAAACTCCACACGGACAGTGACGCAGAGCCAGGATCGAACCTGGGACCTCAGCGCCATGAGGCAGCAGGGCTAACCCACTGCACCACCGTGCTGCCCGACCTTTACAATTCTTATCCTCGTTTTCAAACTCCTCCATGGTCCCGCCCCTCTCCATCTCGGTAATCTTCTCCAGCCCCCACAACCCTCCAAGGTTTCTGCGGCTCTCATTCAGGCCTTTTGAATATTCCCGGTTTCAAATCACGCCATCGTTAGTGGCTGTGCCTTCAGCTACTTGGGGCCCCAAGCACTGGAATTTACAGCCTAAAGCCTCACTATTTCACTGCTCCTCCTTCAATATGCAGCTTTGTGGTGACTCACATTCCTCGTAATTCACACTGTTGTGAAATGGTATGTGTTGTGTCTATGTAAGCTCGGTATATGAGCAGTTACACAGTTCTGCCCATAGGGGGAGATGAGGAGTTTGTACTGGGCTCCACCTTTGGCTCCGCCCATGATTCCGCCCATGGCTCCTCCCACAAACTGGAAGTATAAAGATCTGCGGTTGTGAGCCTGCTGCCAGTTCATCTCGTCACAGGCAGGCTCAGTTGTAAGACTATTAAAACCACTGTTCACTTCCAACCACGTGTCTTGATGGTCACATCAGGCTTAAAACCTACTTCTTTGACTCAGCTGGTTCCGTCTTAATACCTCCTGTTATGGCTCAGTGTTGTTTGATAACACTCTCTGAAACACCTTGGAACATTTTACTGCGGTCAAAATAAATACCGGCTGTTGCAGCATCTTCCTGAACGATGAGTGTTAGGAAGCGGGTTGTCCGTTGAATAAAATCACTGAGGAGCAAAAGGGAGTTGAAATATTAACTTGGTTTCTCTCTGTTGATGCCTTAACTCTCGAGTCTGTTCCACCATTCAATTAAATCACGGCTGATCAGTATCTTGTCCCCACGTCCCACCGAACTCACAAAAGCAATTTTTCATTCACCCCAGCCTCAACAGCTGAGAGTTCCAGAACTTTTCTGTTTGTTTGTTTAATGAGGAAGTGCAGACATTCCTTAACCAGCAGAGATTGAGATTAATCAACACTCTCCTCTTGTTGCCCCAGCTAATTCAGGAATTGTGCCTGCTCTGTATATCTCGATGAGTTCCACATTCACCGCCCGAGGCAGCTATAGTGTTTCTACCTTTGCAGAATTTTCACGGGTTCACGTTTGCCTTCGTTTTGACAATTGTATGGTGGGAGGATAGATGGATTGTGGTCTGGAGGCCCTGTGAGAAGCTGCTGTGTCTTGGACACCAGATGTCTCTTTATCAGGGTATGGTCTCAATACCGGCAGCCGCCATGGTTCCTGGTTACGGTGTCCCATGTGATCAAGCAGCTGTTTTACTGTCGGCCACATTAACCATCGTACGCAGACACACCCCACAGCTGCCAAACCAACCTCACTTTTCGTCTGACCGTGGTTTTGGTGAAGTGCTTCGAGATCCTGCTTCCATATTGATGCACTGAAGTCACACAAATATTCTTGCTGCCTGCCCATTACTGCCGCTGTAATGGAATCTCACCATGTAATATTTATTAGGCTGTCTACATCCACAATTCAAGTCACTTCAAGCGGAAATGAATCCGTGACATTAATGTGATCACATCCATTGCTTGAATTATTTCAACAAAACACGATTCAGAACAAATATTTTCTTCCTCGGGTACCACATTAATGTCCCAACGCAGCTGGGAGACCCTGCCTACAAAAACAATACCATCTTTTATCTACCTTTTATTTCTACACCAATTGATATCGGAGTTGATGCTGGGATGTGAAGACCATTCACTTTTATATGTGTTAGGTATTTTCCCATTATCCATTGAAGGGATGATAGGTAACCAACACAAACATTTCAAAGAGCTCTCATTTTTGTACAAACAAATTTCTTCCAGGCCCCATTCCCGCGTTCCCATCAATCAGCTTTTGTTTGAGGAGAGAATGGAATGATGCAGTTCATGGGTCTGTGGAGCATGGCTGTCCGTCTGGGCTGAATGCAGAGATCCCACTATTCCCGGCTCAAGCGCAGCGGATCGGACAATATCCCCCCCCCCCCCCCCCCCACCCCCCCCACTCTGCCACACGTGACTGGGACTGAGGTTACATATGGAAATTGTGTTGTTACTATCCTCCCAACTCACTGAAAATGAGCTGAAGTCCGCCTGCTTTTACAGGGAGATGTTGCTGCTGTCCCAATCAGGAGCCTGTTTTTCCTGCAATTCTTCCACTCTGCAGGATGTTTGCTGTTAAGTCCCATCTGTTAATACATTCTGCAGCCAGATGCTAATCTATTATTTTGCACTAAATCTATTTACAGAATGCAACATTGAATATCTCTGCCTCACGCCTAACCCAGTGTCTCAGAAATCTCTCTTTATTAAGTGCTCAAGTTATCAATACCCTCCTCCCACATTTTCTCTTTTTTTTTCTCCAATTAAGGGGCAATTTAGCGTGGTCAATCCTGCACATCTTTGGGTTGTGGGGGTGAGACCCACGCAGACAGGCAGCACGGTAACATAGTGGTTAGCACAGTTGCTTCACAGCTCCAGGGTCCCAGGTTCGATTCCTGGCTTGGGTCACTGTCTGTGCGGACTCTGCACTTTCTCCCCGTGTGTGCGTGGGTTTCCTCCGGGTGCTCCGGTTTCCTCCCACAGTCCAAAGATGTGCAGGTTAGGTGGATTGGCCATGATAAATTGCCCTTAGTGTTCAGAAAATGTTAAGTGGGATTGCTGGATTATGGGGACAGGGTGGACACGTGGGCTTCAGTCGAATGCTCTTTGTAAGGGCCGGTGCAGACTCGATGGGCCAAATGGCCTCCTTCTGCATTGTAAATTCTATGAAATTCTATGACACGGGGAGAATGTGCAAACTCCACATGGACAGTGACCCGTGGATGGGATTGAAACCGGGTCCTCGGCACCGTGAGGCAGGAGTGCTAACCACTGCGCCGCCGTGCCTTCCTAGACCATGAGCTCGATCGAAACTTTACAGGAGGTTAACAACAAACACAGCATCAGACCTTCCGAAGCATGCAAGTTTTTGAATACAGATTTCATTCAAATCCGACAGTATTCCTGTGCGTTGTAGCAGCCACCGGATCCATTCCGCAGCTCCCCCGCCTCCTGCTTACCTGCTGCACGGCTGCCAGACTCTGCAGCTGGGCGCTGCTCAGGTGCTGCTGCTGCAGGGCGGCTGTCTGCAGCATCAGGTGCTGCTGTTGGGCGGCGTACATCTGTTGGAGGTACTGGGCGGCAGTGTTGGGCTGGCGATGGAGTGCCTGCTGAATCACCTGTGCACAGGAGACAGAAACAAAACTCACATTAGCCGCAAAATTAACGCAAACACCTGGCACAGGGATAGGGAATTTCAACATGACCCAGCTGTGAAACATGATCATTTACCCAGATGCTGACTGATGTCCATTCAGACATCCTTTATAATCCTCGCCATGAAATGTTTGGCCAATATTGTCCTTTAATTAGTCTGCAAGTCTTGGTGAATCATTCCTACTTAGCGCTCAATCGGCCTCATTGCTACTTTCGTGTCCAGTTTTTACTGGCCTACATTCTCATGCATTTGATCATTTCTTTTTTTTTAAAATTTGTTAAATAAATCTAGAGCACCCAATTCATTTTTTTCCCAATTAAGGGGCAATTTAGCATGGCCAATCCGCCTACCCTGCACATCTTTGGGTTGTGGGGGCGAAACCCACGCAGACACGGGGAGAATGTGCAAACTCCACACGGACAGTGACCCAGAGCCGGGATCAAACCCGGGACCTCGGCGCCGTGAGGCTGCAGTGCTAACCACTGCGCCGCCGTGTTGCCCTTTCTTTTGATAATTTCTGATGAATGATTGCTTCTTCGAGCTAGTCGATCCAAGATTTATTTGCAGCCGATTTCGCAACAGGGTTTCAGAAACAAATCTCCCTCGACAAGCGCACTTGGCGATATGGACGGGCCAACCCACCACTACGTCACCGTGCTGCCCCAAGACTGGCCAGTGACAAGGTGAACAGATGGAACCAGGAATCCCGTGCAGTGCCGTGCAATGTCCATCGCCGTAGGAATGTCACGCTAAGCCAGGAGTGGCACAATCCCCCCCCCCCCCCCCCCCCCCCCCCACCAGTAAACATCCCAGCCACTTCAACAGGAGAGAGCGTGTCTAAGGTGAGCGCGGTGAGAGGTTAGGGTGGTCGGGGAGGGGGGGGGGGGGGGTTGTTGGGTAGTCAAGTTGTCAGGTGTGTTGTTGGGCAGGTCCAGCAGTATATAGCTACCCAAGACTTAGAGACGGCTTTAATCCTTCTAACCTTTTGAATTATTCTGCTGATTTAAATCTGATTATCGGATGGTGCCAGGTGCAGGGTCATTACCCATCAGAAGTTTAAACTGATCAGGCCATTCCAGTACTTGCGTGGAGACCCATTGTGGTGCTAGGACACACAAGCCAGTTTTTTAGATAGTTAGTTCAGGAACCAGCTCCTCTCGATGTATAAAAGCTGTCAAATCAGCTCTCTGCAAACCTCTCTCTCTCCGCTGTGCAGCTGCCCTAAAATCTGTGGGGATTGGTGTCTAAATTTTTAAATGACTAACGCTCCTATGGGAAGCTTTACTATGTTAAAAGGTGCTATACAAATGCAAGTTATTGTTGTTTGAAGCACAAGCTTATTTTCAGCCATATCCATTATTCAAACTCCTGAACTTTGTCCTTTTTCAGCTTCAGTCACAGTTTGTGATCAAGGGACGGAATCGCGAGCTGGGTCCATTCTGTTCTTGCCTGGGAAATGTTAACACCAACAGTCCAATTCTAATTCAGGCGGGTAAGGCAGCACAGGTCATGGATCAAAGCTGGAAATTCCCTGTCCGTATGATTGAGTCTCCCGCTGAGAGGAGATTTATCAACTGAATCTCTGGGGACTGCCGAAAGCAAGGGTGCAATGACTTGGGTTAGCTAAACATTAAAATGCATTTGAAACTTGCATATTTTGATGACGTGGTCATCACAGGAACTGACCCGACCTTAACTGACCCTGTCTGGAAAGGTTAAGGTGGCAAAAGGTCAAATTCTTTGACATGTCAAAAGGTTTTGTGAAAGAAATCAAAAGGATATCAAAATCTGCTGCCTTTATCAGCACCTTTCTGATCTGTCACGCAGCAGGGGCTGGTTTAGCTCACTGAGCTAAATCGCTGGCTTTTAAAGCAGACCAAGCAGGCCAGCAGCACGGTTCGATTCCCGTACCAGCCTCCTCGGATAGGTGCCGGAATGTGGCGACTAGGGGCTTTTCACAGTAACTTCATTGAAGCCTACTCGTGACAATAAGCGATTTTCATTTTCAGCAGGTCAAAAACTGCCTCCTCGACATTCCACAGGCTAAACCTTTCCCCAATTAACCAGCAACCTACACTCATACAGCACCTTCAACATCAAACTGCCCCTCGGCACTTCACAGGATCTTTACAAAACAGAGGGTGACACCGAACTGCATAAAGTGAAATTCAGACAAATTGGCGCAAGCTTGGTCAATGTAGCAGCTTCTAAAGGAATGTGCGGAATGAGGAAAACAAAGTAGGGAGGTGGAGAGGGGTAGGGAGGGAATTCCAGAGTTCAGGGCCCAGCCAGCTGAAGGCACGGCCGCCAATGATGGAGTGATTAATGCTCAAAGAGGCCAAAATTCAAGCAGCCAAAATAGCCCAGAGGGGAGCTCATGAGAGGTCAGAAGGGGTTCGGCAATGGAGGGATTTGAAAACAAGGCCGAGAATTTTAATGGCACAGTGTAGTTCAGTGAGCACGGGAGTGACGGGAGCAACGGGGAGTGACGGGGAGTGAAGGGAGCGGACGGGGAGTGACGGGAAGCAACGGGGGCACGGGAGCGACGGGGGCACGGGAGCGACGGGGGCACGGGAGCGACGGGGGCACGAGAGCGACGGGGGCACGAGAGCGACAGGGGCACGGGAGTGACAGGGGCGACGGGGGCACGGGAGCGACGGGGGCACGGGAGCGACGGGGGCACGGGAGCGACGGGGGCACGAGAGCGACAGGGGCACGGGAGCGACAGGGGCACGGGAGCGACAGGGGCGACGGGGGCACGGGAGTGATGGGGGCGAGGGAGTGACGGGGGCACGGGAGTGACGGGGGCACGGGAGCGACAGGGGCACGGGAGTGACAGGGAGTGACGGGGGCACGGGAGTGACGGGGGCACGGGAGCGACGGGGGCACGGGAGCGACGGGGGCACGGGAGCGACGGGGGCACGGGAGCGACGGGGGCACGGGAGCGACGGGGGCACGGGGGCGACGGGGGCGATGGGGCCACGGGAGTGACGGGGGCATGGGAGTGACGAGGGCGATGGGGCCACGGGAGTGACGGGGACGATGGGGGCACGGGAGTGACGGGGGCGATGGGGCCACGGGAGTGACGGGGGCGATGGGGCCACGGGAGCGACGGGGGCGAGGGTCCTGGTCCCAATTAAAGACACAGGCAGCAAAAGTTTGGGTGGCCTCAAGTCTACAGCGGGGAGAATGCAGGAGTGCGGCGAAATTGCCGTGTCTGGCGGCACGATTACGGGTTTCAGCTGACATGGGGTGAGGTCAGGCGCTAACACAGAGGTGGAAATAGGTAAAGAAATTTGACTAGGCTCCAGTGAACAAACAAACGCAAGAATCCGGAGCAGGAATAGGCCATTTGGCCCCTTAAACCTGCTTTACCAATTTGATAAGATCATGCCGGATCGGATCGTGACCTCAGCTCCATTTCCCAGTCCGCCTCCCTGTATCCCTCGACTCACTCGTCAGTCAACAATCTAACAGCCTTAAAAATATTCAGTGGCCCAGTCTCTGCTGTTTCATACGGCAGAGAATTCCGCAGACTAACAACTCAGGAAAAAACTCCCCCACCTTCATCTTAAAAGGGAAACTCCTTGGGAGCGATTTAACGGGAATAAAGCAGAGGCCCATTTGGCCGCGCTTAGCAGTGTCGTTCTCAGTGCAGCAGGTCCCAAGAACGAACCTGCTATTAAACGGGACTCAGCTCACTAGTGCAGGAAGAGATGGGACGCCATGTTTAAATGCCGCTCAAATCTCTCGACCCCCCCCCTCCCGATCCACTGCAGCTTCCATTCCTCCCCTCCCCCCACAGCCCAGTGAGGGCAAGATCCAGATCCCAACGTCTCGCGAGATGTCATTAGATCTCACAAGGCGCTCCGAGTGTTGTAAACTCCGTGACTGATCGAGTCAGTCAGGCGCGACGAGGACATTCGATCGCTCCCTTATTTTTCATCTGTCTCGTCTCCGTGTTCAAGATTCCACAGGAGAGGAAACATTCTCAGCATTCACCCGGTCAATTAAATCCCCATAGGATCAGAAATGATTCAACTACTTCCTCGCAACATGTTAACGCTCCCCAACTCTCTTTTACAGATTATATAACTGATCATAGAATGTATCACAGAATCAGAATATATCGTAGAATTCCTACAGTGCACAAGGAGGGCATTCAACCTATCGAGTCTACACCAGCCCTTCGAATGAGCACTCCACCCATATCCACTCCCCCCGTCCACTCTTCCCTCTCCCTGTGACCCCAAAACAAAACCTGTATATCCCTGGACACTAAGGGCAATTTATCATGGCCAGTCCACCTAACCTGCACATCTTTGGACTGTGGGAGGAAACCGGAGCACCCAGAGGAAACCCACGCAGACACGGGGAGAACGTGCAGACTCCGCACAGACAGTGACCCAAGCCGGAATCGAACCTGGGACCCTGGCGCTGTGAAGCAGCCGTGCGAACCACTGTGCTGCCTTTGTCCTGGGATCATGGTTAGTTTAAAAAAAAAAAAAATTTAGAGTACCCAATTCATTTTTTCCAATTAAGGGATAATTTAGTGTGGCCAATCCACCTACCCTGCACATCTTTGGGTTGTGGGGGTGAGACCCACGCAGACACGAGGAGAATGCGCAAACACCACACGGACAATGATTCAGGGCCGGGATTGAACCTGGGACCTCGGCGCCGTGAGGCAGGTCTGACGGTTAGTTAGTTGATATTGACCGTTGCCCCTCAAACTCCCTCTGCATCATCACGTGGGCAGATTGTGACTGGTTCTGACCTGTTATTTACACTAACCAGAAGCTGCATGTTGTGGATTAATCACTAAGGTTTGTAGGAGGAATGGTTCATGTTCAGAGTGGGTGCTCTGGACCGCACCACAAGCTGGAAGGTGTTAGTGTAGAGTGTGGATGTCCACCTGCTCATAACTGACTGAGAGCTGTGCAAAAGCTCCAGTAACAATGTGGACATCTGGTGCTGGTGGAACTAGTTTTAAAACATCCCTCCTCACCCTCGGCTGCATGGGGGCTGGATTTCCTTTAAGTCTTTTAACCTGTGACCTGTATGAACCCAGACACTGGGTGCCACAGGTTATTCTCCTACAGAAGGCCTCACCATGTAGTCCAATCCATACTGAATAACCAGCAGCTGGTTTATTCTCGCGATAACAACAACGGCAGAGTTACATTTTTACAGCATCTTTCACTATCTCGGATGTCCCAAAGCGATTTACAGATTTTGGAACTCTTCCATTCTATTGTCAGAAACTTGCAGCCAATTTGCTCACAGCAAGCTCCCTTAAACAATAACGTGATAACAGCCAGATAATCTTCAATAGTGAGGTTGATTAAGGGATGGCTATTGGTCAGGAGACTGGGAGAACTGCCCTGCTCTCCTTCAAAACAACATTATGGGATCTTTGACATCACTTCAGAAGGAAGTGGAGGCCTTGGTTTAATTTCTCATCCAAAAGGTGGATGAGTTTATGTAGGTGAGAAAAGATTATTCCAAGACAAATCACACAGGCAAGAGAAAATCTAGGATATGCGGCTGAAGGGGATGATTGTAGAACATACACAGCCAGCACAGAGCTTGTGACCTAGCTGGAATCTCTGTCCTGTCCAGGCACTTATTGAGGGACAATCAGAAGTGAGACTCAAACTGTTTCTACTTGGTTGGATAAAGCTACGGCAAATCATACTCCACAGACAGACGTCTCTCCTTACACGAGAACAAGTTGACGTTGCGATGTGGCTTTAACGGCAATGTGACTTAGAAAATCCCAACAAATCACATCCCAGCTCTTCACAGATTAAATGAAAGGAGCCATTAAAAACTGCACATGGAACTACTCTGTGCGCTACACACACGACAGGATACAGAAAGCAGCTCCCTTCCACCAGCTCACATTCAAGCATTGTTCTGCAGCTGCGTTCTATCACTTTAAATCAAAATGCAGCCCCACTAAAACCATCAGGCTCCAGCCTCTGAACAGATGCAAGCAGGCAGTACACTTTGCCAAGTGATCCTTCACAGTCTGCTCATTATGAGCTGTAACACAATACTAAACAAAGACTCCAAAATAAATTGTCCTTTCTGCTCTGTGCCATGCACTAGCCCGAGTATTTGTTTTCACAAATCTGCAACAGGATCCCATCCCAGTCTCAACTGAGAATTATGGAGAAGGAAAAACGGAATAGATTTTGCTGCAAAAAAACCTTCCCTTCAAAAAAAAACCTTTCCAATTAATAATTGGTAACTACGGCACATTTTTAATAGCAACATCGCTGACCACTTTTCAATGCAGTACCACACCAGTTTTCAGCCAACACAACAACGATCGAGGTGACACAAAACGACCAAAGCAGGGAAGATTAAAAGAGCTATGAGACAGGTTACTCACAACATAGTCCAGCAGGAGAATCGAACCGGCTCTGTTGAAAAGATCAAAGTCTCTAAGGCTTGAGAACACTCTGCAGCCTCACTTTATTTTCCCATCAGGTACAGGGAATGCAGTTAAGACGCCTTCATATCTATTTGCAGTTCCTGGTCTCTGCGTAAGATTATACTCACAAAGACCAGAATTTAAGGAGGAATCAGAGTTCCACCACAAAGCTCTGGCTGATTATTTTGGGAAATTTCGGACCTGTGCCTCACAGCTTCAACTCAAATGCAAATCTCGCTGCCACAATGACTCGAATCATTTCTTTTGTGCCTGAATGACTGTCAGCTCTGCAAGCCCTCACGTAACCAGGCGACCAAATGTGGAGAGGGGTTACTGGTTCAATCCAATAATAGAGAGAGGGAGAGCGATGACCTCTGAACTGACGTGGCCTCTCCAGATCCTAGCCCAAGAGGCAATCAAAAAAAAATCTTGAGTTTCAAAAAAAAAAATCAAACAGTTCAAAACTGGACATTTGCCAAGTGGGAAATATGCTCACAATATTTAGGCATTTTATCACGGTAATGAAGCCTAGCCAATGACACACTGATTCGAAAGACTAACAAAAAGAGCTAAGCATTCATCGAAAGGTCATAGGTCACAGCTGGTAACCATAGTGATTGCTTTATTCTGGGCCATCCATTAATCTCCACACACACACACACACACTGATGAATAGGGAAGCCATTTAAAAGAATCAGCTCTGGTTAAGGGTCCAAATCCTTTGTGCTGTGGTGACAGGCTTTATCCTTCAGTTTGAGGGGAGAGGTCAGATGCCCAAGATTTGCCAGACCTGCCTTCTTTCCCCTCCAGCACATCTAGTTTTCACTACAAGTTAAGGCAATTGTTGACAGAAGAGAACGTCCTCCCTCCAGAGGAAAATAATACGAGAGTGAAGACTGGGATCATATTCTTATTGGCTGGAAAACTGGGGCTGCTGCTTTCCAACAGGTTTTGAATCGCACAAATGCTTCGCTGGTGTAAGAAACATACACACCAGTCAGTCTTTGTACTTTCATCAGGACTGAAAACTTTAATTTCGAGTTCTCAAGGAAATGTCTCCATTTATTAAACCACCAGTTCACTTATTTCCTCTTCCCCCATCTTCCTACCAAATCTTTCATCTCAAATTTCTCCTCATTAAAGTTCATCTAAGAATCTCTCTGCCCAGACTTGTCACGGCCAAGCAAACTTTATTTATGTGATTTCTCTAAATTTTTGAGAGGGAAAAGCAATAATAGAGCAACCTGTGGGGGAGACTATTCTTTATATTCTTCCAGTCTGACTAATATCCATTAACCATTAATGCCTGCTTTGTGTCCTTTAACCAATGTCCGTTCCCTCCGCACGGATACACACCTTTTAATGGAGAGCACCTTCATTTAATCAGGAGGCTTCCGCCGGGCTGATTGGCTATTTCCACCTGTGAATTAATTATATTGGGTGTCCTGGAGTTTTGAAACATATCTAACATTCTGTACAATAAGATGTCTTACAACACCAGGTTAAAGTCCAACATGTTTGTTCCAATCACTAGCTTTCGAAGCGCAGCTCCTTCCTCAGGTCTACCTGATTCACCCGAGGAAGGAGCAGTGCTCCGAAAGCTAGTGATTGAAACAAACCTGGTGGACTTTAACCTGGTGTTGTAAGACGTCTTACTGTGCCCACCCCAGTCCAGCGCCGGCATCTCCACATCATAATATTCTGTAGGCAGAGCCAATTTATCGCTTTTTCTCTCTTAAAAAAAAATTTAGAATACCCAATTAATTTTTTCCAATTCAGGGGCAATTTAGTGTGGCCAATCCACCTACCCTGCACATCTTTGGGTTGTGGGGGTGTAGCCCATGCAAACACAGGGAGAATGTGCAAACTCCACACGGACAGTGACCCAGAGCCGGGATCGAACCTGGGACCTCGGCGCCGTGAGGCAGCAATGCTAACCACTGTGCCACCGTGCTGCCCATCTTTTCTCTTTTTTAACAGACGTGTTGTATTGGCAACTTTCCAATCCTCGAGCACAACCTCCTCCTTGAAGGGTTTAGGAAAAGAAACCCTTGTATTCAGACCCTCTGCAATTTAGAATTTCTGCCTCCATAGACCTGTACAAATTTCACTTGGGAATTCCAACAATGTTTGTATCATTGCTCTCATCACAATAGTGATCCTCATCTCCAGCTCCTCTTATTGCAATAACCACCCTGACTCTCTGTGGAGCTCGTGTGTTTATACAGTGCTTCCCTATTTGAAACCTCTGAAGACGGCAGGGACAGGTTGAGGAGGGGGTCACAAAAGTACACCCCCGATTCTGGGCTTTAAACAGAGAGGGGTGTGGAATACAAAAGCAATGAAGTTATGCTGAACTTTTCTAAATCTCCGCTTGGGAACGTTCTCCTTCAAACAGAGAGGCGAAGGGAAGGTTTGATAGAGGTGTTTGAAATTATAAAAGGTTTGGTCAAAGTAGATTGTGATGAGCAGTTTGCAGAGACACCAGAGTCAGTACCCAGAGGCTCAGAGTGAAGGTAACTGGGAAAAGGGAGGGGAAGGGAATGGTTTTCCGCACAGTGACCATCAGGGTCTCAGCTGGAAACTGGGATTAGGCTGGATACGTCCTTTACAGAGAATCAATGGACTGCCTCTCTGATTTAGATTTCTCAGATTCTAAATGGAATGCTGTGCCTGAATAGTTTCAGAAGGGATTTGGATTTAAATTGAAAATGAACTATTGCAGGAGTAAAGGGAAAGAGCAGAGAAGGGAATCTAATCGTAAATCATATCAATTCGAATTCACCCATGGAATTAATTCCAAAATAGAATCAAAGGTTCCCTACAGTGCCAATGGGGGCCATTTGGCCCATCGGGTCTGCACTGGCCCTCTGAATGAGCACCCCAACGTTATCCCCATAGCCCCACCTTAACCTGCACATCTTTGGACTGTGGGAGGAATCCGAAGCAGCCGGAGGAAACCCACGGAGTCACGGGGAGAGCGTGTAGACTTCGCAGTTACCCAAGGCCGGAATTGGACCCGGGTCCCTGGCGTTGTGAGGCAGCAGTGCTAACCACTGTGCCGCCCATTAGTTAGAGGTTACAAAAATAAAAGGACAAACAAGGCTTTGCATGTATCAGTTGAAACAAAATAGATGAACTGACAGAGATAAACAAGTATGATCAGAGGGCCATTACAGAGAGGCGGCTGGAGGATGTCATAGATTGGGACCTGAATATTGAAGGACAGGTGAAATTCAGGAAGGATAGGAAGCTAGGAAAGGGTGGATCTGATTATTCATCATGATATTAACCCAATAGGAGAAATGAGCTCCACAAAATCAGGATATAGAAAGGATTTGGGTAGAGATGTAAAATGATAAAAGGCAAAAAAGTCACTTGTGGGAGTGTGGGACAGGCTCTGAGCAGTAACCACCAGGTAGAACGGGGTATAAAAGGAAGAGACAGTGAGAGCTCATCAGATGTGGATGTTCATTCCCTCTCTCTCTACAAAATCTTTTTACATGATATCCCCTATCCCAGCACCTGGGAGCGAGCAGCTTATTTACAGTCAATGTGCGCACCTATTCTCTGGTTGAAAGCCTTTTGTTTCACTACTATACATCCCTTAAACAACCACTTGCTCCATGATGATCATATCATGTCTGCAGCTTTGACATGTTTCCAAGCTGCTGTTGCCACCAAAAATACAGAGGAATTAGCAGAAGGAGGCCAATCGGCCCCTTGAGCCTGCTCCACCAATCAATACGATCATGGCTGACCGGATTGGAACCTCAACCCCACATTCCTGCCCCCCCCCCCCCCCCCCAACCCCCCGATAACCTTTCACACCCTTGTTAATCAAGAATCTATCTGGTGCAGGACAGCATGGTGGCACAGTGGTTAGCACTGCTGCCTCGCAGAGCCGAGGTCCAAGGTTCGATCCCGGCTCTGGGTCACTGTCCGTTTGGAGTTTGCACATTCTCCCCGTGTCTGCGTGGGTTTCACCCCCACAACCCAAAGATGTGCAGGGTAGGTGGATTGGCCGCGCTAAATTGCCCCTTAATTGGAAAAAATGAATTGGGTACTCTAAATTCATTGAAGAAAATTGGAGCTATCATGCTACAGATGAACAGTTGGAGGTGGGTTGGTGTTATGATCAGGATAGGGAGGGGAGACGGTCCATCTTCTCCCATTTCTCGTTTCACTACAACAGACTTATTTGATAGGTCTGTCATTTCAGTCAGTGTTTTAACTATTTAGATGCTGTGACTGTCCAAGACACAAACAGACAGGTATACTCGAGGTTATTGTACTTAACCCTGCTGGAGGAATGCTAATAAAAACACTCTAACTTTCACAAATACACACTGAAGATCACAGATCCAAAACACGTTACAAAGTGGAGGATAGATTCAGTGAGAACGTGATACGGCTCTTTGAGTTTGAGGGTTTGAGCGGATCCAGGTGGAGCTCACCACTTCTTCTGGTTTCACCACCGAGGCAGATTAAAGATGCAGACGGCTGATTTATCTGATTATTTGGAGACAGCAGCTGCTGGGTTCAGTTATTTAATGCCTCAGTTACTGGCACATGCACAGTCAAAAGACAGCAGACAGGATTCGAGCTTACAGGATAGGTGGATAGAGAGTGGGTGAGGCCCAACAAGGAGTCTTGCCACTTTTGCACCTTTTCTGCTTCTGCCTGTTTTTTGGAGAAAACCGTTTCTTAAACACAGTAGAGAGTGTTAGCTGGCTCATCAGCCTTCAGCTTACCAGCTATCAAGATATGGTCATGGCTCGTGGATCCCAGTTGTAATTTGATTAGATTATGACTGGGTGAATTCCTCGCTCAGCTAAAGTCCTTTGTCTTAAGTAATTATCATAGAATTTACAGTGCAGAAGGAGGCCATTCAGCCCATCGAGTCTGCACCGGCTCCTGGAAAGAGCACCCTACCCAAGGTCAACACCTCCACCCTATCCCCATAACCCAGTAACCCCACCCAACACTAAGGGCAATTTTGGACACTAAGGGCAATTTATCATGGCCAATCCACCTAACCTTTTTAAAAAAAAATAAATTTAGATTACCCAATTATTTTTTCCAATTAAGGGGCAATTTAGCGTGGCCAATCCACCTACTCTGCACATTTTTGGGTTGTGGGGGCGAAACCCACGCAAACATGGGGAGAATGTGCAAACTCCACACAGACAGTGACCCAGAGCCGGGATCGAACCTGGGACCTCGGCGCCGTGAGGCGGTTGTGCTAACCACTAGGCCACCATGCTGCCCTCAATCCACCTAACCTGCACATCTTTGGACTGTGGGAGGAAACCGGAGCACCCGGAGGAAACCCACGCACACACGGGGAGGACGTGCAGACTCCGCACAGACAGTGACCCAAGCCGGAATCGAACCTGGGACCCTGGAGCTGTGAAGCAATTGTGCTAACCACTATTCTACCGTGCTGCCCTTAAGAACAAATTATGTCTAATGTTGGTTCCCACCCAGTTGAGTCTGGATGTCCTGTGAAGAGGGACAGAAGATATAGAACATACAGTGCAGAAGGAGGCCATTCGGCCCATCGAGTCTGCACCGACCCACCCAAGCCCTCACTTCCACCCTATCCCCATAACCCAATAACCCCTCCTAATCTTTTTGGGCACTAAGGGCAATTTACCATGCCCAATCCACCTAACCTGCACGTCTTTGGGCTGTGGGAGGAAACCGGAGCACCCAGAGGAAACTCATGCTGACACGGGGAGAACGTGCAGACTCCGTACATAGTGACCCAGCGGGGAATCGATCCTGGGACCTGGTGCTGTGAAGCCACAGTGCCAACCACTATGCTGCCGTGCTGCCCATTATAAATTTAGAGTACCCAATTCATTTTTTTCCAATTAAGGGGCAATTTAGCGTGGCCAATCCAGCTACCCTGCACATCTTTGGGCTGTGGGGGCGAAACCCACACAAACACGGGGAGAATGTACAAACTCCACACGGACAGTGACCCAGGACCAGAATTGAACCTGGGACCTTGGCGCCGTGAGGCAGCAGGGCTAACCACTGCGCCACCGTGCTGCCCTATTGTTCATTTACATTTCCCCAGTCTTTGATTGGCTCCATTTATTGGCTATTTGCCACGTGCAGTGATACAAATATTCAGCCATCTTGGAAGCTGCAGTTTCAGCTCACTGGAACGATACCCGAATCTTTTTAAAATCCACTCCAGTTAGTAAATACATTGTCGTTTTTAAAATAAAGTTTGGCTTCATAACAATCAGAGACAATATGGACTGTGAATAATTGTGTTCTATTTTGGGGCAGAGGCAAGAATCTTCCTATTCCCTTGTTGCTAAGCGATGGCCATTTAGAGGTACAAATGCGCTGGACACCCAGGTCTGGATGTTCTGGCCCCGTCGTGGTATGTTCCCCTGTGGCGGAGCGTTTCAAATCTCCGCCGACTTCCTGCCAGTGAGAGGAGCTGGAAAAGCCTGCCCCTCCCTTGTGTCTTTCGGTATCAGTGACGAGTGCAATGGGTTCTCTGGAGCCCATCCTGTGGTATGCTGCATCTGGAGATTTTCCCCATTACAGAAAGAAGATAAAAGCACCAAGACATTTAGACTGCATCATGACCCTGTTATCCACTAAAAACTGTGTCACACAATGGAAAATAGGAGAGATCGACTAGTTTGAACGCACCATAAACAAAGGGCAATAGAAATCAAACATTACATGTGAAAGCTACAATTTCTGATCTGTTTTGGTCAAATAATGCTCAAAGTAATGGACCACGTTATCCAATTGATAAATGGGATTCTAATGATCTCTCATTAAGAAAGCGTTATTGACAGCAGCAATATTCACCAAAAGACGTTTTTACCAAACAAACGGTCCAATGACTGGACCGTTTGCCAGATGCTTGTTAAGGCCTCCCATTGGGAAAGACAAGAAGCGCTAGGAGACTTGTGCTGCTTTGCAAATGCTTCCCCTAGCAACAGTTTCCAGTGACTCCTGATCACGAATGATGTAATGGTGATTTGACATAATCCTCCAGCGCCGCCTCTCGGGCGTTGTTTTTGAAAACACCAAATTGCTCCACCCCCTTCTTTTAAAATAAAGTTAAGAGTACCCAATTAATTTTTTCCAATTAAGGGGCAATTTAGCCTGGCCAATCCACCTACCCTGCACATAAGAACATAAGAACATAAGAACTAGGAGCAGGAGTAGGCTATCTGGCCCCTCGAGCCTGCTCCGCCATTCAATGAGATCATGGCTGATCTTTTGTGGACTCAGCTCCACTTTCCGGCCCGAACACCATAACCCTTAATCCCTTTATTCTTCAAAAAAACTATCTATCTTTACCTTAAAAACATGTAATGAAGGAGCCTCAACTGCTTCACTGGGCAAGGAATTCCATAGATTCACAACCCTTTGGGTGAAGAAGTTCCTCCTAAACTCAGTTCTAAATCTACTTCCCCTTATTTTGAGGCTATGCCCCCTAGTTCTGCTGTCACCCGCCAGTGGAAACAACCTGCCCGCATCTATCCTATCTATTCCCTTCATAATTTTAAATGTTTCTATAAGATCCCCCCTCATCCTTCTAAATTCCAACGAGTACAGTCCCAGTCTACTCAACCTCTCCTCATAATCCAACCCCTTCAGCTCTGGGATTAACCTAGTGAATCTCCTCTGCACACCCTCCAGCGCCAGTACGTCCTTTCTCAAGTAAGGAGACCAAAACTGAACACAATACTCCAGGTGTGGCCGCACTAACACCTTATACAAATGCAACATAACCTCCCTAGTCTTAAACTCCATCCCTCTAGCAATGAAGGACAAAATTCCATTTGCCTTCTTAATCACCTGTTGCACTTGTAAACCAACCTTCTGTGACTCATGCACTAGCACACCCAAGTCTCTCTGAACAGCGGCATGCTTTAATATTTTATCGTTTAAATAATAATCCCGTTTGCTGTTATTCCTACCAAAATGGATAACCTCACATTTGTCAACATTGTATTCCATCTGCCAGACCCGAGCCCATTCACTTAACCTATCCAAATCCCTCTGCAGACTTCCAGTATCCTCTGCACTTTTCGCTTTACCACTCATCTTAGTGTCATCTGCAAACTTGGACACATTGCCCTTGGTCCCCAACTCCAAATCATCAATGTAAATTGTGAACAATTGTGGGCCCAACACGGATCCCTGAGGGACACCACTAGCTACTGATTGCCAACCAGAGAAACACCCATTTATCCCAACTCTTTGCTTTCTATTAATTAACCAATCCTCTATCCATGCTACTACTTTACCCTTAATGCCATGCATCTTTATCTTATGCAGCAACCTTTTGTGTGGCACCTTGTCAAAGGCTTTCTGGAAATCCAGATATACCACATCCATCGGCTCCCCGTTATCTACTGCACTGGTAATGTCCTCAAAAAATTCCACTAAATTAGTTAGGCACGACCTGCCCTTTACGAACCCATGCTGCGTCTGCCCAATGGGACAATTTCTATCCAGATGCCTCGCAATTTCTTCCTTGATGATAGATTCCAGCATCTTCCCTATTACCGAAGTTAAACTCACTGGCCTATAATTTCCTGCTTTCTGCCTACCTCCTTTTTTAAACAGTGGCGTCACGTTTGCTAATTTCCAATCCACCGGGACCACCCCAGAGTCTAGTGAATTTCGGTAAATTATCACTAGTGCATCTGCAATTTCCCTAGCCATCTCTTTTAGCACTCTGGGATGCATTCCATCAGGGCCAGGAGACTTGTCTACCTTTAGCCCCATTAGCTTGCCCATCACTCCCTCCTTAGTGATAACAATCCTCTCAAGGTCCTCACCTGTCATAGCCTCATTTCTATCAGTCACTGGCATGTTATTTGTGTCTTCCACTGTGAAGACCGACCCAAAAAACCTGTTCAGTTCCTCAGCCATTTCCTCATTTCCCATTATTAAAACTCCCTTCTCATCCTCTAAAGGACCAATATTTACCTTAGCCACTCTTTTTTGTCTTATATATTTGTAAAAACTTTTACTGTCTGTTTTTATATTCTGAGCAAGTTTACTCTCATACTCTATCTTACTCTTCTTTATAGCTTTTTTAGTAGCTTTCTGTTGCCCCCTAAAGATTTCCCAGTCCTCTAATCTCCCAGCAATCTTTGCCACTTTATATGCTTTTTCCTTCAATTTGATACTCTCCCTTATTTCCTTAGATATCCACGGTCGATTTTCCCTCTTTCTTCCGTCCTTCCTTTTTGTTGGTATAAACCTTTGCTGAGCACTGTGAAAAATCGCTTGGAAGGTTCTCCACTGTTCCTCAACTGTTCCAACATCTTTGGGTTGTGGGGGCAAAACCCACACAGACACGGGGAGAATGTGCAAACTCCACACGGACAGTGACCCAGTGCTGGGATCGAACCTGGGAGCTTGGTGCTGTGAGGCAGCAGGGCTAACCATTGCGTCACACTGCTGCCCCTCCACACCCTTTCTTCAAGGCGGTGGCTCATGTGGACGTGCAGCCGGTTCTCTCAAAACCCTCCGTTACATTTACTAAAATAATGTCCAGGCATCAGAAAAGGTGCAAAACAAGATTCACAAGGATATTACAAGAACATAAAAAGGTTATAACCATCAGGAAAGATGAGGATCAGAAAGACCGCGGAGTTTGACATTGTGAAGAGTTTCGATATGTGGAGACATTCTGGGGTGTACCCTGTGGGGAGACTGGAGATATGGGTCATAAGCACAACACAGTCACTCATAAATCTCATGGAGAATTCAGGAGAATTGTCTTTCACCCAGAGAGTGGGGGAGAATGTGGAACTCGTTCCCACAGGGGAGTGGGGGAGAATGTGGAACTCGTTCCCACAGGGAGTGGGAGAAAATGTGGAACTCGCTCCCACAGGGAGTGGGGGAGAATGTGGAACTCGTTCCCACAGGGAGTGGGGAGAGAATGTGGAACTCGCTCCCACAGGGAGTGGGGAGAGAATGTGGGACTCGCTCCCACAGGGAGTGGGGGAGAATGTGGAACTCGCTCCCACAGGGAGTGGGGAGAGAATGTGGAACTCGCTCCCACAGAGAGGGGGGAGAGAATGTGGGACTCGTTCCCACAGGGAATGGGGAGAGAATGTGGAACTCGCTCACACAGGGAGTGGGGAGAGAATGTGGAACTCGCTCCCACAGTGAGTGGGTAGAGAATGTGGGACTCGTTCCCACAGGGAGTGGAGAGAGAATGTGGGACTCGTTCCCACGGGGAGTGGGGGAGAATGTGGGACTCGTTCCCACAGGGAGTGGGGAGAGAATGTGGGACTCGTTCCCACGGCGAGTGGGGGAGAATATGGAACTCGCTCCCACAGGGAGTGGGGGGAATGTGGGACTCGCTCCCAAGGGGAGTGGGGGAGAATGTGGGACTCGTTCCCACGGGGAGGGGAGAGAATGTGGGACTCGCTCCCACAGGGAGTGGGGGAGAGAATGTGGGACTCGCTCCCACAGGGAGTGGGGGAGAATGTGGGACTCGTTCCCACGGGGAGTGGGGAGAGAATGTGGGACTCGTTCCCACAGGGCGTGGGGCGAGAATGTGGGACTCGCTGCCACAGGGAGGGGAGAGAATGTGGGACTCGCTGCCACAGGGAGTGGGGAGAGAATGTGGGACTCGTTCCCACAGGGAGTGGGGAGAGAATGTGGGACTCGCTGCCACAGGGAGTGGGGGAGAATGTGGGACTCGCTGCCACAGGGAGTGGGGAGAGAATGTGGGACTCGCTCCCACGGAGAGTGGGGGAGAATATGGAACTCGCTCCCAAGGGGAGTGGGACTCGTTCCCACAGGGAGTGGGGAGAGAATGTGGGACTCGTTCCCACAGCGAGGGGAGAGAATGTGGGACTCGCTCCCATGGGGAGTGGGGGGAGAATGTGGGACTCACTCCCATGGGGAGTGGGGAGAGAATGTGGGACTCGCTCCCATGGGGAGTGGGGAGAGAATGTGGGACTCGCTCCCATGGGGAGTGGGGGAGAGAATGTGGGACTCGTTCCCACAGGGAGTGGGGGAGAATGTGGGACTCGCTCCCATGGGGAGTGGGGAGAGAATGTGGGACTCGCTCCCATGGGGAGTGGGGGAGAGAATGTGGGACTCGTTCCCACAGGGAGTGGGGGAGAATGTGGGACTCGCTCCCATGGGGAGTGGGAGAGAATGTGGAACTCGCTCCCATGGGGAGTGGGGAGAGAATGTGGGACTCGCTCCCACAGGGGAGTGGGGGAGAATGTGGAACTCGCTCCCACAGGGAGTGGGGGAGAATGTGGAACTCGCTCCCACAGGGAGTGGGGGAGAATGTGGGACTCGCTCCCACAGGGAGTGGGGGAGAATGTGGAACTCGCTCCCACAGGGAGTGGGGGAGAATGTGGAACTCGCTCCCACAGGGAGGGGGGGAGAATATGGAACTCGCTCCCAAGGGGAGTGGGTGAGAATGTGGAACTCGCTCCCACAGGGAGGGGGGAGAGAATGTGGGACTCGTTCCCACAGGGAGTGGGGAGAGAATGTGGAACTTGCTCCCACAGGGAGTGGGGGAGAATGTGGAACTCGCTCCCACAGGGAGGGGGGGAGAATATGGAACTCGCTCCCAAGGGGAGTGGGTGAGAATGTGGAACTCGCTCCCACAGGGAGGGGGGAGAGAATGTGGGACTCATTCCCACAGGGTGTGGGGAGAGAATGTGGAACTCGCTCCCACAGGGAGGGGGGAGAGAATGTGGGACTCGTTCCCACAGGGAGTGGGGAGAGAATGTGGAACTCGTTCCCACAGGGAGTGGGGGAGAGAATGTGGGACTCGTTCCCACGGGGAGTGGGGGAGAGAATGTGGGACTCGTTCTCACGGGGAGTGGGGAGAGAATGTGGGACTCGTTCCCACAGGGGAGTGGGGAGAATGTGGGACTCGCTCCCACAGGGGAGTGGGGAGAATGTGGGACTCACTGCCACAGGGAGAGGAGAGAATGTGGGACTTGCTCCCACGGGGAGTGGGGGAGAATGTGGGACTCGCTCCCATGGGGAGTGGGGGAGAGAATGTGGGACTCGCTCCCACGGGGAGTGGGGGGAGAGAATGTGGGATTCACTCCCAGGGGAAGTGGTTGAGTTGAAGAGTATCATTAGATGAAAAGAGAAACTGGTTGGACATGTAGGAGAATGGAATAGTGCTATGGTGATAGGGCAAAATAGGTTGGGAGGTGGCTAATGTGCAACCTGCACACCACAGTACGGCTGTGCAGAATGGCCTGTAAATGTGGATTAAGGAGTAGAAGTTATATTTTGAATAACAGTGAGCCAAGGCTTAATCCAGCCAGCAAAAGGTCATCGGCGCACTTTTGGTTTCTTTACAAATGCCACCATCTATTGACGGAAGGTGGTATGACAACCACAGATACAGTCAGTTTTCCCATCTCATTTTAAAAGGGAATTAAATTTTAAGATATTACAAGATAAATACATTTTACAAAATAATGTTCAGAATAAGTTTGCTTCAAGTGAATTTATGTAAAAAGAGAGTTCATTCAATCAACTGCCCTGGAGCTAAAATGTCCGCCCTTTCTAACAAACCTCGGATAACCTCAGACTGCTGGACTCTGCTCCCCTTGCTCCCCTCCCTCTCTCTCTTTCCCCCCCCCCCCCCCCCCCCCCCCCCCCCAAGGCCAGTGAGGTGGGATGAACTGGGAATCCCCACAAAGTCACCCTCCAGAATGTTGGTGCACCCTCAGTAGGAACAGGCCAATGGTCCTCCTCCCGGAACGAGGGGCTTGTCCAATGAGGAGAGATCGAGTAGAACGAGCCTCTGGATTTGGAAGAATGAGGTGTAATCTCACTTTAAAACGTTGAAAATTCAGAAAGAGGGCTTGACAGAGGAGGCGCTAAAGAATGAGATCACAATGACAAGAAAATGGATCAAGGCGAGGGGAAATTTCTTCACTCGAGGGTTGTGAGTCTTTGAAATTCTCAGATAGGTCTTGGAATTCTGGGATAGTTCTTTGGACACTATGGGAATTGGATGGAAAGTGACGTTGAGTAGAAGATGATCAGCCATGATGAGTCTGTCACTATCACAATATCTTCTTTTAAAAAAAAAATTTAGAGCATCCAATTCTATTTTTCCCCAATCAAGGACCAATTTAGCGTGGCCAATTCATCTACTCGGCACATCTTTGGGGCTGTGGGGGTGAGACCCACGCAGACACGGGGAGACACTATCCCAATATCAACTAGCATTCAAACAATAAATGGGGAACTGAGGGAGAAACATTTGTGCAGTGTGTCCAAAAAATATTTGTTTCAACCATTTAGTGACAAACCCAATGAACGAGAGGAGATGCAATTCTAGACCTAGTCTTGGGGAACGAAGAAGGGCAAGTGGGTGAAGTGACAGTTAGAGACCATATCGGTGTAGTGATCACAATTCAGTGAGATTCAGTACCACCATGGAAAAGGACAGAGATAAAGCAGGAGTAAAAACTTTGAACTGGGGGAAAGCAAATTTAGCAGAACAGGAAGGGACCTGGCTGAGGTGGGCTGGAGGACACATCTGTGGAAAACTAGTGGGAAGTACTAAAAAGAGATCCTAAATGTTCAAAGTACTCATGTTCCCTCCAAAAATAAAGTGATACTGCCAAATCTAGACCCCCCTGGCTGTTTAGAGGAATAGAGGGGAAGATCAAACTGAAAAAGAAAGTGTCCTGTTGGCGCAAAGAACTAAAAACTGCAGATAGCCGAGGCGAGTATAGGAAGTGCAGGGGCAAAGTCAAGAAGGAAATGAGGAGATCAAAGAGAGGACGTGAAAAAAGATTAGCAAGCAAAAGTTAAAGAAAAGCAAAGATGTTTTATCAATATATTGAGGGAAAAGTGGGGCCTATCAGAGATGAAGAGGGGAACTTGTGCGTAGATGAGGAGGCTGTGGGATTGGTTTTAAATTAATATTCTGTCGCTTTGTTTTCAAAGGAAATGGATAATGCAGATATAGTCATCCAGGAACATTAAGATACTGGAAGGGATAATCAGACAGAAAGAGGAAGCACTCGAATGATTGAAATCCTTGGAAGTTGCTAAATCGCCAGGGCCGGATGGATTGTTTCCGAGGCTTCTAAAGGTCAGGGAGAAGATAGCAGATGCAATGAGGATGATTTTCCAATCCTCACTAGACACAGTGAGGTACCAGAGGACTGAAAAAATGCAAACATGGTTCCATTATTTAAAAAAGGGATCAAGGGGCAGCACAGTGGCGCAGTGGTAGCCCTGCAGTCTCACAGCGACGAGGTCCCAGGTTCAATCCCGGCTCTGGGCACTGTCCGTGTGGAGTTTGCACATTCTCCCCTTGTTTGCGTGGGTTTCGCCCCCACAACCCAAAGATGTGGATTGAACACGCTAAATTGCCCCTTAATTGGAAAAAATTAATTGTGTACTCTAAATTTATTTTAACAAAAGGATTGAAGGAAATGTCGAACAATTATAGGCCAGTTAGTCTTACGTCAGTGGTGGGAAAATTAGTAGAATCAATCCTGAGAGATAAGATTAACTGTCACATAGAAAGGCAGGGACTAGTCAGAGATAGTCAGCATGGATTTGGTAAAGGAAAATCTTCCCTCGCATATTTGACTGAATTCTTTGAGGAAGTGATAAGAAGGATTGATGAAGGTAGTGCAGTGGATGTGGTGTACATGGATTTTAGCGAGGTATTTGACAAGGTCCCACATGGCAGATTGGCCAAGAAAGTGAAAGCCCATGGAACACTGAGCAATGTGGCAAACTGGATAAAACATTGGCTTAGTAACAGGAAACAAAGGTTGATGGCTGCCTTTGCAATTGGAAAGTTGCTTCAAGTGGTGTTCCAAAGGGCACGGTGTTGGGACCCTGACTGCTTGTGTTATATATTAACGATCTGGACGTGAACGTGGGAGACGCGATTGGAAATTTAAAGTCGACAGGAAGATTGGCCGAGTGGTGGACAGTATAGAGTATTGCTATAATATCCAGAATGATATAGATGGATTGGTGGAGTGGGCGATAAAGTGGCAGATGGATTTTAACACAGAGAAGTGTGAGGTCAGCATTTGGGGAGGTCAAACAGTTATAGGGAGTACACATTAAATGGGAATATACTAAGAGGAGTAGATGAAGTGAGACATCTTGGCATACAAGTACGCAGGTCCATAAAGGCAACAGTTCAAGTAGACAATTTTGTTAAGAAAGCATATAGAATGTTCTCCTTTATTGGAAGAGGTACAGAATATAAAGTAAGGAGATAATAAGGAGGGAAGGCTTCAGATATGTGGATCATTGGGATATCTTCTGGGGAAGGTGGGACCTCTACATGAAGGACAGATTGCGCCGAAACTGGAGGGGCACCAATATCCTGGGTGGGAGGTTTGCTAGAGCTCTTCGGGAGGGTTTAAATTAGTTTGGCAGGGGGATGGGAACCAGAGCTATGGATCAGAGGATAGGATAGCTGCTGAACAGGCAGAAATAGTATGCAGCAAGTCTGTGAGGAAGGATAGACAGCTGATAGGGCAAAGTTGCACTCAGTGGAATGGGTTAAAGTGTGTCTGTTTCAATGCAAGGAGTGTCAGGAATAAGGGAGATGAACTTAGAGCATGGATCAGTATTTGGAACCACGATATTGTGGCCATTACGGAGACATGGATTTCACAGGAGCAGGAATGGTTGTTAGATGTTTCAGGGTTTAGATGTTTTCAGAAGAATAGGGAGGGAGGTAAAAGAGGAGGGGGAGTGGCACTGTTAATTAGGGAGTGCATCACAGCTGCAGAAAAGGAGGTAGTTGAGGAAAGGAGGTAGTTGAGGAGGGTTTGTCCACTGAGTCAGTATGGGTGGAAGTCAGAAACAAGAAAGGAGCAGTCACTTTATTGGGAGTTTTCTATAGACCCCCCAATAGCAGCAGAAAGATAGAGGAACAGATTGGGCGGCAGATCTTGGAAAGGTGCTGAAGTAACAGAGTTGTTGTCATGGGTGACTTCAACTTCCCTAATATTGACTGGAACCTCCTTAGTGCAAATGACTTGGATGGATCAGATTTTGTCAGGTGTGTACAGGAAGGATTCCTGACTCAATATGTAGATAGGCCGACTAGAGGGGAGGCCATATTGGACTTGGTGCTCGGCAACGAACCAGGCCAGGTGTCAGATGTCTCGGTGGGAGAGCATTTTGGTGACAGTGACCACAACTCCTTGACCTTTACCATAGTCATGGAGAGGGATAGGAACAGACAGTATGGGAAGGTATTTAATTAGCGGAGGGGAAATTCTGCTATTTGACAGGAGCTGAGGAGCATAAAGTGGGAACAATTGCTCTTGGGGAAATGCACAACAGTAATGTGGGGATTGTTTAAGGAGCACTTGCTGCGAGTGCTGGATAGTTTTGTCCCACTGAGACGAGGAAGGAATTGTAAGGTGAAGGAGCCTTAGATGACAAGAGAAGTGGAGCTTCTAGTCAAGAGGAAGAAGGAAGCTTACGTAAGGTTGAGGAAGCAAGGATCTGACTCGGCTCTAGAGGGTTACAAGGTAGCCAGGAAGGAACTCAAAAATGGACTGAGGAGAGCTAGAAGGGGGCATGAAAAAGCCCTGGTGGGAAGGATTAGGGAAAACCCCAAGGTGTTCTACACTTACGTGAGATATAAGAGGATGATCAGAGTGAGAGTAGGGCCGATCAGGGATAGTGGAGGGAACTTGGGAGATGGGGGAGGCCCTAAATGAATACTTTGCTTCAGTATTCACTAGAGAGAGGGACCTTGTTGCCCATGAGACAGCGTGAACCAGGTTAATAGACTTGAACAGGTTGATATTAAGAAGGAGGATGTGCTGGAAATTTTGAAAAGCATCAGGATAGATAAGTCCCCTGGGCCTGACGGGATATAACCAAGGTTACTATGGGAAGCGAGGGAGGAGATTGCTGCGCCGTTGGCGATGATCTTTGCGCCCTCACTCTCCACTGGAGTAGTACCAGATGATTGGAGGGAGGCGAATGTTGTTCCCCTGTTCAAGAAAGGGAATAGGGAAATCCCTGGGAATTACAGACCCATCAGTCTTATGTCTGTGGTGAGAAAAATATTGGAAAGGATTCTGAGAGATAGGATTTATGATTATTTAGAAAAACATAGTTTGATTAAAGATAGTCAGCATGGCTTTGTGAGGGGCAGGTCATGCCTCACAAGCCTCATTGAATTCTTTGAGGATGTGACGAGACACATTGATAAAGGTCGGGCAGTGGATGTGGTGTATATGGATTTCAGTAAGGCATGTGATAAGGTTCCCCATGGTAGGCTCATTCAGAAAGTTAGGGGGCATGGGATACAGGGAAATTTGGCTGTCTGGATACAGATTTGGCTGGCCGAAAGAAGACAGCAAGTGGTAGTGGATGGAAAGTATTCCGCCTGGAGGTCGGTGACCAGTGGTGTCCCGCAAGGATCTGTTCTTGGACCGCTGCTCTTTGTGGTTTTTATAAATGACTTGGATGAGGAAGTGGAAGGGTGGGTTAGTAAGTTTGCCGATGACACAAAGGTTGGTGGAGTTGTAGATAGTGTTGAGGGTTGTTGCAAGTTACAGCAGGACATTGACACAATGCAGAGCTGGGCTGAGAAGTGGCAGATGGAGTTCAACCTCGATAAATGTGAAGTGATTCATTTTGGAAGGTCGAATTTGAATGCTGAATACAGGGTTAAAGGCAGGATTCTTGGGAGTGTGGAGGAACAGAGGGATCTTGAGGTCCAGGTGCATAGATCCCTCAAACTTGCCACCCAGGTTGATCGGGTTGTTAAGAAGGCGCATGGTGTGTTGGCTTTCATTAACAGGGGGATTGAGTTCAAGAGCTGCGAGGTTTTGCTGCAGCTTTATAAAACTCTAGTTAGACCACACTTGGAATATTGTGTCCAGTTCTGGTTGCCTCATTATAGGAAGGATGTGGATGCTTTGGAGAGGTTGCAGGGGCTGGTTTAGCACAGGGCTAAATCGCTGGCTTTGAAAGCAGACCAAGGCAGGCCAGCAGCACAGTTTGATTCCCATTCCAGCCTCCCCGAACAGGCGCCGGAATGTGGCGACTAGGGGCTTTTCACAGTAACTTCATTTGAAGCCTACTCGTGACAATAAGCGATTTTCATTTCATTTCAGAGGAGATTTGCCAGGATGCTGCCTGGACTGGAGGGCATGTCTTATGAAGAAAGATTGAGGGAGCTAGGGCTTTTCTCACTGAAGTGAAGGAGGCAGAGAGGTGATTTGATAGAGGTGTACAAGGTGATGAGAGACCTGGATAGAGTGGATAGCCAGAGACTTTTCCCCAGGGTGGAAATGGCTGTCATGAGGGGAGATAATGTTAAGTTGATTCGAGGAAGGTGTAGGGGAGATATCAGAGGTCGGTTCTTTACACAGAGCGTGGTGGCTGCGTAGAATGCACTGCCAGCAGAGGTGGTGGAGTCAGAGTCATTAGGGACATTTAAGCGACTCTTAGACAGACACATGGACAGCAGTAAATTGAAGAGATGTAGGTGAGGTTGATCTTAGATTAGGATAAATGGTCGGCACAGCATCGTGGGCCAAAGGGCCTGTACTGTGCTGTACTGTTCTATAATGTTGGAATTGTATAAAACACTGATGCCACAACCGGAGCACTGGGTGCAGTTCTGGTCCCCACATTACAGGAAGGAGGTTATTGCTCTGGAGAGAGAGCAGAGGAGGTTTATAAGAATGCTGCCAGGGCTGGAAAAGTGTGGCTACGAGGAGAGATTGGACAGGTTGGGGTTATTTTCCTTGGAACAAAGACGGCTGAGGGGTGACTTAATTGAGGTGAACAAAATTATGAGGGGAAGAGATAGAGTGGGCAGGATAAAATTGTTTCCCATGGTGGAGAATTTTAGAACTGGGAACATAGATTGAAGATAAGTGGCAGAAGGTGTAGAGGGGAGGGCGGCACGGTGCCGAGGTCCCAAGTTCGATCCCAGCTCTGGGTCACTGTCCGTGTGGAGTTTGCACATTCTCCCCGTGTCTGCGTGGGTTTCACCCCCACAGCCCAAAGATGTGCAGGGTAGGTGGATTGGCCACACTAAATAGAACATAGAACATTACAGCGTAGCCCCTTAATTGTGAAAAAAAAGAATCGGGTACTCCAAATTCATTTTTTCAAAAAAGGTGTCGAGGGAAAATGAGGAAACACCTTTTTGTAAACGCAGAGGGCAGTGGGAGTCTGGAATTCACTGCCCTGAGCTGGTGGTGGAGGCAGAGGTACCTAGTTCTGCAACATAACTGCTGTAAGCTACAGGACTGTGGACCAGGTGCAGGAAGGTGGGATTAGAAAGGACACCTGGGTGGCCTTGGGCTGGCATGGACAAGATGGGCTGAATGGCCTCCTTCTGTGCTGTTGTTTTTCTATGTTGCTAAGATCTGCACTGAATGGTGGAGCAGGTTTGAGGTGATGGAATGTTCTTTTATCAAACTCAACAGCAGCTGGGTGCCAGCCTGAAGCTGTGGTCTTGACCAAAGATCTCCAGTTGATGAATTCTGGTTTCATTTAACCTTCACTCTTCAAACCAGAGATCGCCCAGTCTGTACGAGTTACCGTCAGAGAGAAAAGAAGAAAGATTTTGTATTTATACGGCACCTTTCACAACCGGGGCGTTACGGTGGCACAATGGTTAGCACTGCTGCCTCACAGGGCCAAGGATCCGGGTTCGATTCCCGGCTTGGGTCACTGTCTGTGGGGAGTCTCCACGTTCTCCCCGTGTGTGCGTGGGTTTCCTCCGGGTGCTCCGGTTTCCTCCCACAGTTCAAAAATGGACAGGTTAGGTGGGGTTACGGGGATTGGGGTTCGCTTGGATGGGGTGCTCTTTCAGAGGGTTGATGCAGACTCGATGGGCCGAATGGCCTCCTCCATGCACTGCAGGAGTTCTGTAACTTCGAGATGTCCTGAAGTGCTTTAGGGTCGATGAAGTCATTTTGAAATACAGCCACTGTGGGGCCCAGCTAATTTACCACAGCAAACTCCCAGGAATGCGAGAATGATCAGATGGTGATGCTCCAGTGATAAACATCAGCAACCCACTCAAGGCAGTGCAGGAACTGGCAATAATGCACCATGTCCAAGGGGTCGTTTCACTGTAGGCTGCTGTAGTTGGTCCTAGGTTCGATTCCTGGCTTGGGTCACTGTCTGTGCGGAGTCTGCACGTTCTCCCCGTGTCTGCGTGGGTTTCCTCCGGGTGCTCCGGTTTCCTCCCACAAGTCCCAAAAGACGTGCTGATTAGGTGAATTGGACATTCTGAATTAGTGTACCCGAACAGGCACCGGAATGTGGCGACTAGGGGATTTGCACAGTAACTTCATTGCAGTGTTAATGTAACCCCCAGTTACTGACTCTTGCCACCAGAAACTGTAGGTGGAATCTATTGGCCATGCTGCTCCTGAAAAGCAGTAAACCGTGGCACAACGTTTCCAGTAACAGCCAGGAGACCCCACTCACGGGATTACCCGGCTCGTTACGCTCGTGGGATCTAACGCGATCTTGCGGGACATCGCAATGCGAATCCCACCCGCCCGTGGGCATGATCACCTTTTTGACAAATCGGCATATCAGAGCGAGATTAATACGCAGTTTCCCGAGGTGTTGGGATCCATCCCTTCGCTTCTGAGACAGGTGAGCGCCGTTCAGTGCTGGTCTCCACAAATGGGGACCAGGTGGAACAGCACTTGTGGGAGTCTCCCAGGGGATTGGAGGCCACCAGGTCAATGCCCTCTGGACAGTGTGGCACCCTGGCAGTGCTGGTGCCACCCAGGCACTGGCGCCCTTGCACTGCCAGCCCAGAATCCTGGCAGTGCCAGTCTGGCATGCAGATGGCACTGTCAGTGTGCCAGCCTGGAAATGCTGAGGCTCCAGGCTGGCATTGTTTGCGCAGTGATTGGGCCAGGGGCGTGGGGGGGGGGGGGGGGTTGGGGGTGGGGGGTTTGGGGGGCGTGGGGGGGGGCGTTGGAAGCTCGAGCGATGGGCATGTCCCGGCCTCCCGATGCACTGTGGGGTTCTGGCGAGCGGTGCTCCAGTTTGGAGAATGGGGCTGAGTGCGTCCGCGCGTTCCCCGGTGAGACCCAGTATCTAATCGGATGGGCGTTAAGACAGCGGGTGGGGATTAGATGGCGGGCGGGGATTAGATGGCGGGTGGGGATTAGATGGCGGGTGGGTATTAGATGGCGGGTGGGTATTAGATGGCGGGCGGGGATTAGATGGCGGGCGGGGATTAGATGGCGGGCGGGGATTAGATGGCGGGCGGGTATTAGATGGCGGGCGGGGATTAGATGGCGGGCGGGGATTAGATGGCGGGCGGGATTAGATGGCGGGCGGGGATTAGATGGCGGGCGGGGATTAGATGGCGGGCGGGGATTAGATGGCGGGCGGGGATTAGATGGCGGGCGGGGATTAGATGGCGGGCGGGGATTAGATGGCGGGCGGGGATTAGATGGCGGGCGGGGATTAGATGGCGGGCGGGGATTAGATGGCGGGCGGGGATTAGATGGCGGGCGGGGATTAGATGGCGGGCGGGGATTAGATGGCGGGCGGGGATTAGATGGCGGGCGGGGATTAGATGGCGGGCGGGGATTAGATGGCGGGCGGGGATTAGATGGCGGGCGGGGATTAGATGGCGGGCGGGGATTAGATGGCGGGCGGGGATTAGATGGCGGGCGGGGATTAGATGGCGGGCGGGGATTAGATGGCGGGCGGGGATTAGATGGCGGGCGGGGATTAGATGGCGGGCGGGGATTAGATGGCGGGCGGGGATTAGATGGCGGGCGGGGATTAGATGGCGGGCGGGGATTAGATGGCGGGCGGGGATTAGATGGCGGGCGGGGATTAGATGGCGGGCGGGGATTAGATGGCGGGCGGGGATTAGATGGCGGGCGGGGATTAGATGGCGGGCGGGGATTAGATGGCGGGCGGGGATTAGATGGCGGGCGGGGATTAGATGGCGGGCGGGGATTAGATGGCGGGTGGGGATTAGATGGCGGGTGGGGATTAGATGGCGGGCGGGGATTAGATGGCGGGCGGGGATTAGATGGCGGGCGGGGTATTAGATGGCGGGGTGTTAGATAACAGGGTGCTATGGGACTCTGTTCCCATTTGGTTAGATCGGACCCTGCATCTCATTAACTCTCTGAAAAACACTTCCTGATTTGAGGCACCGTCAGACCTTCCCTGCACCTTCGCTGCTCCAAGGACAACAATCTCCGCTTCCCCAGCTGGGTCCAGATAACTGCTTAGTACCATTTTAGTAAATCTCTCCACCATTTCCAAGGCCTTGACAACGTCCCTAAAAGAAGGCGATGCCCAGAATTGGACACAATTCTCCATTCGTGTCTGCCCTCCATTGAGAAATCCACATCTCCCACCTGCCAGAGCTCCTCAATTTGTCCTGCCACCTTCGAAAGGGATGGTGCCCGCCCACTCCCACATCTCTGTTCCTGGCCCCGGAAAGTGCCCGCCCACTCCCACATCTCTGTTCCTGGCCCCGGAAAGTGCCCGCCCACTCCCACATCTCTGTTCCTGGCCCCGGAGAGCATTGTGCTGGATACCTGCCCGCGACGTCGCACAAGCGGCAACTACCTCGGTTTTCAAGATAAAGAACAAAAGGATCCCCCCCCCCCCACCAACCCAAACAGGAGCCCCAGGGGGCAGTGCCAGGGGGCAGTGCCAGGGGGCAGAGCCAGGGGGAAGTGCCAGGGGGCAGTGCCAGGGGGCAGTGCCAGGGGGCAGAGCCCGCTGTGACTCTCTCCCCCTCCCCCCACCCCCCATAGCCAGGTCGCGATGTTAATGTTTGGTAATGCAGCTCCCTCTTGCCTTCAATGGCGGGAACCTCATTACGTCATTGGTGGGAGGGCAGCAGCAAACTGAACGGGAACTCCAGCTGGAGTAAAGTTGTTGAGGATTCCCGCTGGATTCTCCGTCCCCACTGGCTTTCCTGCCTGCTGGAAATTGGCAGCAGGGAATCCCGGACATTGCCTTTCCCACTCTCCCTGCCAAAATGGATCAATTCCCATTCCTCGGCATTAATGAGCCCCTCCCATTTCACCAATCTCTTTCTGTCCCTCTGACGTATTTTTCTTCTCATTCTTTTAAAAAAAAAATTTAGAGTACCCAATTATTTTTTCCAATTAAGGGGCAATTTAGCGTGGCCAATCCACGTAACCTGCACATCTTTGGGTTGTGGGGGCGAAACCCACGCAGGAGAATGTGCAGATGCCACACGGACAGTGACCCAGGGCCGGGATTCGAACCCAGGTCCTCAGCGCCATAGGCAGCAATGCTAACCACTGAGCCACCTTATTCTTTACAATTCCAGATTTCGCAACATCTGCAAACATTGAAATTGCGATCATTAATCTCCAGCAACACTGACCCCTGGAGGTCATTACTGTATACTGCCCTCCAGTGTCAAAAGCAACCTTTCCCCTGAAGTGAATCCGGGGGTGCGATTCGCTCAGCCCGGGGCCGGGCTGGAGAAACCCCGCAACCGGTGCGAATCGCACCGCGCCATCCCGATGCCGGCACGTGATTCTCCGCAGAGCGGAGAATCGGCGCCATTGGTGCGCCGCCGGTCAGGGGTCGCTCTACGCGGCCGGCCCGACGATTCTTAGCCCGTCGTAAAAACGGTGAATCCTGCCGGCGCCACCCACACTTGTTCTCAGCCGGCGTGAACTCGGCGTGGAAGGGTCCGGGGGGGGGGCCTGGCCCACGATCGGGGCCCATCGTTCGGCAGGCCGGCCTCTCTGGCTGGCGGCCCCTGTAGTCCTGCGCCATGTTACGTCAGGGCCGGCGTGTTGTAGGAATCCATTGCGCATGCGCACGTTGGCACTGGTGCCAATGCGCAAATCCCACGGCGCCCAGTTGACGTTGGGATCAGCAGCTGGAGCACCGTGAGCCGCTCCACTGCCGTGCTGGCCCCCTGTAGAATCAGCAGAATTGCTGATTTGAGGCCATGTTGACGCCGTCATTTCCGACGGCATCAACACTTAGCCTCAGGATCAGAGAATCCCACCCCCCGATTCTCTGCCCGTTTTTCGGCAGTGGGATTATCAGTCCTGCTGCTGTGATTGGGAGATTCGCTAATTCCCCGTCCTCACCAGCAGTGAAGCAGACTCACCCGAAAATCCCGGCCAGGATTTCTGTCCTTTACCAATTACATAATCAGGAAGCCCCTGCCCCTTTAATCCAGTGGGCTTCGATTTTGCTGATCAGCCTATCATGTGGTACTTTGTCAAATGTCTTTTCAGAGTCAATAGTCACATCATCTGCTCCACTTTCATCAACTCTCCCATGTTTCAAAGATTTCAATCAAGTTCGGGAAACAGGATTTGACATCCACAAATCTGAGCTGCCTTTCAGCTTTTAAAAAATAAATTTAGAGTAGCCAATTCATTTTTTCCAATTAAGGGGCAATTTAGCCTGGCCAATCCACCTACCCTGCACATCTTTGGGTCGTGGTGAGACCCACGCAGACACGGGGAGAATGTGCAAACTCCACACGGACAGTGACCCAGAGCCGGGATCAAACCAGGGTCCACGGCACAGTGAGGCAGCAGTGCTAACCACTGCACCACCGTGTCACTAACATTTTTCCAATTACATGTTGATTTTGTCTCTAAATGCTTCTCCACCGGTGACACTAAGGTCATCGCCCTCCCCTTTTTTGAACAGGGATGTAACATTTGCAATCTCTCAGTCCCCCGGAGCGGTCCCATATCGAAGGAAGGATTGACTCATCGTGGTCAGAATGTCCACAGTTACCATCCTTACTCCCCTCAGCAAGTCAGGATGCCTTCCATCTGGACCAGGTGACTTTTCTACTTGGGAATGCTGCCACCATTTTTAGAGCTTCCTTGAATTATTTTTTACCCGGTTTCATTTCTCTATTACCTTCTCCTTTACTGCAACATTAGCAGCATACTTACATTTGGCACCAGAAATGGAAAGTACTAATTTAATACCTCAGCTAGGCTTTCTGCCTCCTCACATTCTCCTTTTCAGTCCCTAATTAGCCCCAATTCCATCTGATTATATGTTTTTACTATCAGCAGGTTTATAAAGAGACTTGTGACTACTAATCTATTCTTACATTTGCCTGTCGCTTCACGTCTACTTTCTGTTGCCTCCTGTACTTTCCGCAGTTCTCTACTGTGTTAGACATCTGACATTGATCATCCTCCCAGCATACATTGCGTTTTAAGCTAAAGGTGGAGACAGCGGTCCCTAATTGCCCTTCAAATGGAGTAGCTTGCTGAGTCATTTCAGAGATCAGTAAAGAGTCAACTACATTGCTGTGGATATGGGGTCGCATGTAGGCCAGACTGGCTAAGGACGGCAGATTTCCTTCCCTGAAGAACATTAGTGAACCCACTGGGTTTTTAATGACAATCGACAATGGTTTAATGGCACCATTATAAAGACTAGCTTTCAGTTAATTAACTCATTGAATTACATTTAAATTCCACAGTTGCCATGGTGGGATTTGAACACATGTCCCCAGGGCTGTAGCCTGGTCTGTGGATTACTAGTCCAGTACATTACCACAAGGCTACCTTTTCACATCATCCTGCAGTGATCATGGAGCTACATTCTGTGCAGCCTCACAATTCCTTCTCTTAGCTCAAACCATCTGCTTGTTGTGTTATGTAATTTGGAATAACACAAGCTGCCACTTGATGCAGTTTTGAGTAAAAGATGCTCCAGACTTTGAAGTGAGTTCAATGTGTTTTATTGAACTATTCGCACAGTTCTCAATGAGTTCGCCTCTCTGCTAATCTAAATGTAGTAACTCAGTCTAACTGAACCAGTTTTGTTCTAAGCCACGTGCTGGGGTGTGATGCTGAGGATACGCCCTGTCTCACTCTGTAGATGTTGGTCTGTGATAGGGGGCGGGGTGTGAGAGCCTCATCCCTTTGATAGTGAGATACCACCCCGGAGTGTCCTGACTGCTCATTGGTTGTGTCCTATTCTATGTGATCATTAGCTGCATGTTTGCACATCATGACACTGCTCACTTCGGGACTCGGAAAGCAGCCTCTTACCTGCACAGCCTGGCGGTCGGGGAGGCTACTGTAGACCGATATCTGAGGTACTTGCTGACGCCCGGTGCTGCTGGCACTGGTGGTGGTTGGGATCTGTTCATTCTCCATGCTGGCACCAAGGGCAAGACCCACTCAGCACAAGAAGCGGTTCAATTCGTCAAGTTCCCGTTGCACCTGAAACAAAGGAGAAACTCATAAAGGAAAGGGTTCTCCCAATGGCAAAGATTTGCAAAAAGCTGTGAGAGAAGGGAGATTATCATAGAATTTACAGTGCAGAAGGCCATTCGGCCCATCGAGACCCAAGGTCAACACCTCCCCCCTATCCCCATAACCCAGTAACCCCACCCAACACTAAGGGCAATTTTGGACACTAAGGGCAATTTATCATGGGCAATCCACCTAACCTGCACATCTTTGGACTGTGCTCCCAGATCTCCCAGCCTTCTGCATTGCTCCAATTACATAAATGTGATGTCTTTGACGGGAAGAAAGCCAAGAAGCTGGAAGCAACTGGAATCTCCGGATGAAGCAGGAATCAGTGAGTGAATCACTCTGGCTGATATCACATTCAACAATCTGCCAAAGGAACTCACCTCGCTCAGCTCATACACGGCTTTCCAAGAGCTGGTGAATCTTTCCACAAAAAAATTCAAGCAGGCTGCAAGATTCAGTCCGATTGACAATTTGGTTGTGAACGTGCTGCAATGACGCGTGGTGCCAGTTGATGGCAGTGTGCTCTGCAATTCGTCTAAAGTCACAACAGGGTATTCTGGACAAGGCAGCATTGGCCCTCCAGGAATTGTGTAATAAACCCACCAGGGCAGCTTTTCACCAATCATCTCCGAGCTATTTCCAAATATTAATGCACCAAGCTAATCGTTTTCCATTCTTTAGTTTGTGAGAATCCAAAAAATCTCAGCCAGGTCTGGGTGACTGTATCATTGTCGAATAACAACCTCGAGTTAATAATAACCTCGCGCTCCAGAATTCACCCCTCATGTGACTGTCTGCTGTGATGGGGCAACACCAAGCGGCCACAATGAAACCCCTTTTGTTGATAATTCTCGCACATTTTAAAAAAACTGTCCCTTTTTTCTCACAGGATTATCTTAACCGAGATCATCGACAGGAGGTGTTAAAGCCTTCAGGAAATCATCACATGGTGACAGCACACTCTAATCCCAGACCTGTGACAGAATAAAATGTGCTGCTGCAGTCAATCAGTTTGGCCCCTGACGCTGTCCCTCCACGTTTTAGAAGAGAAATTTACGGCCTTTTGAGCCAGGGTTCCATTCTGGGACCTTCCCGTCCAGTTGCAAGGTCAGCTGGGATGGGAACAGTCGGTTCAATCCCAGTCCCAGAGACAAGTGCAGACTGACACTCCAGGGGCTGGTTTAGCTCATAAAGCTAAATCGCTGGCTTATAAAGCAGACCAAGCAGGCCAGCAGCACGGTTCGATTCCCGTACCAGCCTCCCCGAACAGGCGCCGGAATGTGGCGACTAGGGGCTTTTCACAGTAACTTCATTGAAGCCTACTCGTGACAATAAGCGATTTTCATTTTTCATTTCATTTTCAGCGCAGCACTGCGGGAGAGCTGAATGGGCGAAGGGGCTGTCTTTCAGGGGGAGACATTAATCTGAGACCCTGGGTACTTCCCCAGGTGGATGTAAAAGATGCCACAGCGACTAATTCCAAGAAAAGCAAGGGGGGGGGGGGGGGGTTGTCCCCAGTGTCCTGCCCAACATTTACCCCTCAATTAACGTCTGGTCACATCACTGTTTGTGGGAGTTTGCTTAGCGCTGAGAGGCTGCAGCATTCCCTACATCATAACAGTGATTAAATTCATTTAAAAAATGCTCTTTCATGGGTGTTAAAGGGCTTTGAGAAGTGGGGAAAGGTATCACGATGAGGGGGTTACCTGACCCTGAACCATGGAAGCAATGATACCGTCTTACAGCCGAGCATCTGATCATTGGCCGTTGCAATTATAGAATCAGGCGTTTGCAGCATAGAAACAGGCCCTTTGGCCCAGCTTGTCCATGCCGCCCAGTTTCTATCACTAAGCTAGTCCCACTTGGCCGCATTTGGCCCATAGCCCTCTATACCCATAAACCTGTCTAAATGCTTTTTAAATGATAAAATTGTACCCACCTCGACTACTGCCTCTGGCAGCCCGTTCCAGACACTTTATCACCCTGTGTGTGAAAACATTGCCCCCCTGGACACTTGTGCATCTCTCCCCTCTCACCTTAAACCTCTGCCCTCTCATTTTATACTCCCCTACCTCTGGGAAGAGAGGTTGACGATCCACCTTATTTATACCCCTCATTATTTTATAGACCTTCACCAGTCAGTCTCGCATCAATTCTCATAAAAAGAGTTTGCCATCTTGTGCCACTGCCTTTAACCTTTTTCAATTATTCACCCTTTTAAAAGCAGTTCTGATTTGTGCTTCCAGCAGCTTTTATGGGAGGGAACTCCACATTCTAAAAACAAATCTGCATAAAAATAAAATCCTTTGAAACTGATATCAAGCTAATGCTGGCTAGTTAGGAGTAGCAGCATTTCCCAATTTATCATGTCAAAGCTCCTCCTGGTTTTAAACGTCACTAATCGGCTCTCCGCAAATCCTGCTTTGTTCTAATAGAGAGAGAGCCAGGTTTAAGGCTTAGTTCTTAGCCGGATGGTAGGTTTTCCTCATCAGCATCGACTTTTCACATCTTTCCTGAACTAAGGCACCCACAACGGACACTATTCTAACTGCCGGCTCACCGGCTGGTGTGTGGGGATGTGGAGCTCAATCATTTATTGGGACACCGCAGAAGTAGGGAAGGCTAAAGGCATGGTTCGATACGCCAGTCAAAAGGTCACGAGGTAAAAGTGGGGTTAAATCTTCAAGGCTTATTGCAGCCGAGAAAAATTCCTAAAGCACACAATAGTGACACGAAATGTCTTCAAAGCTGGGGGCGGGGGAGGATAAAACAGCTCTGTTTAGTGGAAGTGGAATGGTGCAGGAAATGATTTGTCATCTGTGTCACTGGGCGCCCCAGTCCATTTGTTAGTTCACACAGACACAGCTGTTTTATTACACTAAGTGCAGCAATAACCGGCATTAACAGACCCCCCCCCCCCCCCCCCCCCCCACCAACACCAGTAGGCCAAGGCTCCAGCACCTTTACTGGCCATTCTTATCAACTTGTCTTTTGGATGTGAAAGCAGTTATAAAACTTAATTATAGGCATCAAAAATGCTGCAAGACACATTCTGTGTGGCCAGGACACTGGGGTTTACTGCGGATCTCCCCCAAATCTCCAGGATGCTTTACAGAGGGATAAAGGAGGATAGTTGGGCGGGATTTTCCGGCTGTGTCTGCCCGGTGACCAGAGAATCCCGCCCGAGGTCAATGGACTTCTCCATTGTCCACGTCTTGCCCGTGGCGTACTTGCAGTGGCCGGGGTGGACAAGTCCAGCCCACAGTGTGTACAAACCAAAATACCGGTCACAAAGGGTTGGTTGTGTGCAGTGTTTTACGACTATGGAGTATCTGTGTGGGTTTCCTCCGGGCGCTGCGATTTCCCCCGCGCGCTCCGTGGAAGTTCCTCCCACAGTCCAAAGATGTGCAGCTTATGTGGGGTTACGGGGATAGTGGGGGAGTGGGCCTGGGTAAGCTGCTCTTTCAGAGAATCAGTACCAATTCTGTAGGCCGAATGGCCTCCTTCTGCATTGTCGCGATTCTATGGTTCACGGAGGTTGTGGAAGCACAAAGTGTTTTCAAACCAATGAGCTTTTGCTGAAGTGTTGTCACCAGTGTAGGGTAGAAAACACAGCAAGGTTACCAGGGCTGGTTCAGCACAGGGCTAAATCGCTGGCTTTTAAAGCAGACCAAGGCAGGCCAGCAGCATGGTTCAATTCCCGTATCAGCCTCCCCGAACAGGCGTCGGAATGTGGCGACTAGGGGCTTTTCACGTAACTTCATTTGAAGCCTACTCGTGACAATAAGCGATTTTCATTTTGTTTCATTTCAAGATCCCGTCAATGTGTTAATGAGCAGGTACTGGACGCCATTGGTGAAGACATGGAGGATAACTCTCCTGCTCCTCTTTGAATAATAGTTGCCATGGGAACCTTCACTTCCCCCTGAAAGCATATCTGGGACCTTGACTTAATGTTTCACCCAATAGATGGCACATCTGACCATGCAGCACCCCCTCAGTACTGCACTGGTAATGCCAGCTTCCCCCTCAGTACTGCACTGGAAATTCCAGCTTCCCCCTCAGTACTGCACTGGTAATGCCAGCTTCCCCCTCAGTACTGCACTGGTAATGCCAGCTTTCCCCTCAGTACTGCACTGGTAATGCCAGCTTCCCCCTCAGTACTGCACTGGTAATGCCAGCTTCCCCCTCAGTACTGCACTGGTAATGCCAGCTTCCCCCTCAGTACTGCACTGGAAATTCCAGCTTCCCCCTCAGTACTACACTGGTAATGCCAGCTTCCCCCTCAGTACTACACTGGTAATGCCAGCTTCCCCCTCAGTACTACACTGGAAATTCCAGCTTGGACTATATGGCAAGGTTAGAGATTTTGAGGGGATTTCCAGTGAGTAGGGGGTTAGAGACTCAAACCCCAAGGCACCTTCAGCAACTAGAACAAGAGCTGCTCATTCAGAGATTGAGCCATCAACTGATAGGGTGCAACCCTCAATCCCAGGCTGTGCCCTCCTGGCCTACAAGCCAGGCCAGATCCATCAAGAGACAACACTGGGGACAAAATAAACAAAATGAAGGCAGCAACTAATTTTGAGTGGGAAGTTCCGATTGAGGTAGATCAGGAGGAATGATTGGGAACTCTCACACACAGCCCCAATTAGACATTCAATACTGACAAGGTTTCAAAATGCTCTTGTTTATAATTGAAGAAGTGTTTCTCTTCACTAGAGTTCAGACTCTGGTTTGTTGTCTATGAAGTTTCTAACAGACTGCAGTTACTATGCAGTGTAAACAGCACTCTGAATGCTCCCAATGCAGGAACACAGAAACTGCAGCAAATCTGGAGGTCGGCAGACAGTGTTTGAAGTTCGACACAACGGGAGCTGGAGGTCCCGGACCTCTCCGCTTCCTACCCGCAGCCTCAAAACCCCCTCCCCATAAAGCTGCCTCCATAGACTCTCTTCACAGTGATCACAGCCATCTGATTTTGGTCCCTAATTCAGTCCAGCATTTGGATGCTTAATTCTTCCTGATCTACAATTTCCTACTTTGCTACTTTAAAAAAAAGTTTTGTTGCTAAGATTACGACTGATCTAAAGTCAGGAACTGAAAGGGAGACATTTGACCTTTGCCAAGTCCCAGTGGGGTTTTCAAACTATCAATTCAATCTGTCATTTAACCGCCTTCCAATTTCCCTCTGAACTTCTCCCTCAACCTTCCTCCTTCAAAGCTGAACGATGTTGGGGTACACTAGTTCCTCTAACACCAGCAGAACGATGTTGGGGTACACTAGTTCCTCTAACACCAGCAGAACGATGTTGGTGTACACTAGTTCCTCTAACACCAGCAGAACGATGTTGGGGTACACTAGTTCCTCTGACACCAGCAGAACAATGTTGGGGTACACTAGTTCCTCTAACACCAGCAGAACGATGTTGGGGTACACTAGTTGCTCTCACACCAGCAGAACAATGTTGGGGTACACTAGTTCCTCTGACACCAGCAGAACGATGTTGGGGTACAGAAAAGCAATCCTTCTTCGCTGTAAATACAGACAGTTGCCAATTCTGACATGGCCACAGTTTATGTTTGAGATCAGGTGCATTTGAAATAAATCTATAAGCATCATGGTATCGGGAGATGTGATTGGATTAGATCATTTAATAGTGAAGATAATCCCAAATGAAATGAATTTAAAGATGGAAATCCACTTTACCAAAGCAACTTATATTTCTCTTTTTAATATAAATTTAGAGTACCCAATTATTTTTTCCAATTAAGGGGCAATTTAGCGTGGCCAATCCACATAACCTGCACATCTTTGGGATGTGGGGGTGAAACCCACGCAGACACGGGGGGGAATGTGCAAAGTCCACACAGACAGTAACCCAGAGCCGGGATCGAACCTGGGACCCTGGCGCTGTGAGGCAGCAGTGCTAACCACTGTGCCGTCTTATTTCAACAGTAAAATGCCCACGGTGTTTATCAGGAGCATTAACCAAACATGACATTCAGCCACAGAGATATTAGACCTGGTGATCAAAGAGGTCAGTGTTAAAAGGAGACACACAGTTGTGGAAGTTTCGGGAAGGAATTCAGACCAGTTGGATGGGGAGGGGGAGGGGGGGTGCTCCTCGTGATTCACAGAGTGCGAATCAGCTTCTTATAGACCCAGCTCCACTCCAAGAATGTTCAAATTTTCCTTCTGTCAAAAGGAAAACTAATTCTCTCAAACAGACAGTTTGGTGAGTAAACCATTTTAGCAGCTTTGGAAGTGTAAACAGACACAGCGCGCACAATACTGTCTCCAGTCACCACACTGAACATTTCCTCATTTACAAACAAATTAGGTGCAAGATTAGGACATTCCGGCCACATTTCAAGTTTAGGGTCAGTGAGAAATGATTCATACTGTTGTTGTTGGGGGGGGGGGGGGGGGGGGGGGGGTTTGGAGCAGTGCATCTATTGCTGGCCCTGCATCCAGCCCCACTGCTCCTCCCCTCCAGCCCCACTGCTCCTCCCCTCCAGCCACATCGCTCCCCCCCACCCACCCACCCACCCCCAACAACAACAGTAAAAATCTGACCCAATTTCCAGTTCTTTCTAGCTTTGACAAGAACAGTCATCCAGACTCAAAACATCAGCTCCCTTTTAATAATCATAAACGTTATTACTGTCACAAGTAGGCTTACATTAACCCTGCAATGAAGTTACTGTGAAAAGCCCCTAGTCGCCACATTCCGGCGCCTGTTCGGGTACACAGAGGGAGAATTCAGAATGTCCAATTCTTCATTACCACAAGTTTGTGCTGCGAGGGGATTTACAGCAACACGCTGTGAATTAAAAATGTTAATCACAGAATCTATACAGTGAAGGAGGCCATTCAGCCCATTGACTTTCTGGACGAACATTCTGCCTAGTTCCTCTCACGTGCCTTATCCCCATAACCTTGCACAGGTAATAATCCAATTCCCTTTGGAATAGCTCGATCAAACATGCCTCCCCCGCCCTCAGGAAATTCATCCCAGATTCCGTAGGGCCTTTTAAGGCAATGAGTGATGGGCACACAGATGGAGCAATGCCAATCACACGATGATAGTCATCATCATAACTCCTGCTGCCACCAAAGGAAAATCTTTGAGTAATGACTGCTCACCCATCTCTCTCTCTCCCCCTCTCTAGTCGCAATGTGGTTTGCTGCCCAGAGATTCAGAACAGGTGATTGGTGAGATTATCAAAATTCAGATCTCAAATTCATAACTGCAATCAACTTTTTTTAAAAAGCCCACAGAGTGAGATGCAGCTGGCAGATCAACTCTGGGGGCACGGGGGTCCGGGGGGGGGGGGGGGGGGAAGAGAGAGAGAGAGAGAGAGAGAGAGAGGAGAGAGAGAGAGAGAGAGAGAGAGGAGAGGGGAGGGAGAGGGAGAGAGAGAGAGAGAGAGAGAGAAGCACAGAACATCTCCCAGGAGAGAGATCGGCAGGAGCAGCAATCCTGGATCATTTAATCTGTCCTTTCTGTTCAGGAGGTACTGAGGTCAAAACTCTTCCACCTTTCCAGCTGAAATTGGCTAACCCAAGGGCAGACATTAACTGGGGAACTTTCCCATTTACTTCTGGTTGGGATAGGGGTAATTCCCAACTAACCCACAGAAGGAGCTACAAAGCCAAGTTTTTGTTTCTAAAATGGAATCTCAGGAGAGATGACTCTCGCCTGTCCTATTAGATTGTGTCAAACCTCCCACAGCAATCAAATTCGCGAGAATAAGGTGCCACTAACAGGCTAGGTCAGACCCACTTAATGCTGGATGGGTTTTTAAACCCAAAAATTGACTTGCACAGAATTGACAGCATAGAAAAAGACCATTCAATCCAACTGCTGTTTCTGCGCCAATCAAGATTCTCTCTCTCTTCCCCCCCCCCCCCCCCCCCCTCCCCCCTCCCCCCTCCTCATCGGAGCCCGGACAAAACTGGAGTCAATGGGAATAAGGAAGAAAACCCTCCTCTGGTTGGAGTCATACCCGGCACAAAGGAAGATGGTTGTGGTGGTTGGAGGTCAATCATCTCAGCTCCAGCACATCACTGCAGGAGTTCCTCAGGGTAGTGTCCTAGGCCCAACCATCTTCAGCTACTTCATCAATTACCTTCCTTCCACCATAAGGTCAGAAGTGGGGATGTTTGCAGATCACTGTACAAGATTCAGCCCATTTGTGACTCCTCAGATACTGAAGCAGTCCATGTCCAAATGCAGCAAGGCCTGGACAATATCTAGGCTTGGGCTGACAAGTGGTAGCATTTATGCCACAGGAGTGCCAGGCAATGACCATCTCAAACAAGAAAAGATCTACCATTGCCCCATGACATTCAATGGCATTACCATCGCTGAGTCCCCACAATCAACATCCTGGGGGTCACCATTGATCAGAAATTGAACTGGACCCAGCCACATTAATACTGTGGCTACCAGGGCAGGTCAGAGGCTGGGAATCCTACGGCGAGTAACTCACTTCCTGACCCCCCTCAAAGCCTGTCCACCATCTACAAGACACAAGTCAGGAGTGTGATGGAATACTCTCCACTTACCTGAAACAACACTCAAGAAGCTCGACACCGTCGAGGACAAAGCAGCCAACTTGATTGCTCCCCTTCCACAAACATTCACTCCCTCCACCACCGACGAACAGTGGCAGCCGTGTGTACCATCTACAAGATGCACTGCAGGAACTCACCAAGGTTCCTTAGACAGCACCTTCCAAACCAACGGCCAATACCATCTAGGACAAGAGCAGCAGATACCTGGGAACCCCACCACCTGGAGGTTCCTCTAACAAGTCACTCACCACCCTGACTTGGAAATGTATCACTGTTCCTTCACCGTCACTGGGTCAACATCCTGGAACTCCCTCCCTAACAGCACAGTGGGTGTACCTACATCTCAAAGATTGCAGTGGTTCAATAAGGCAGCTCACCACCACCTTCTGAAGGGCAACTAGGGATGGGCAATAAATGATGGGCTAACCAGCGATGCCCGCATCCCATAAATGAATTTTTAAAAATAAATTACTTCAATTTAAACAGTAATGTTATTATTAGTTGCTTTGACCACACTGAGGTTTTCAAAATTGTTTTCTCCCTCCCCCATAAGCCCCCTCGATGAGGATGGCACAGATAACTTTCCTGCTTCTGGGGTCTGCGCCCCTCATTGTAACACAATGCCCTATTCCTGTCCACCTTCCTTTGCTTTCCTCCAGCACAATGGGGAGCGGGGGTCCTGGCTCCATGTGGAGGAGAAACTGCAAACTTGGCCTTTTGGACCACCAGCCTCTTTCCATGCATCGCTTCACAGCCTTTGGGATAAGATTAGGATTAGGATCAAGCGTGGGGTCAGGTACAATGCCAGGTTTGAGGAATTCTCTCTAGCCGGTGAATGTGGCTGTAGAAAGTAGCGAGAAGCCAGAGTGAGGGAGCCGGGAACACATTGCACAACAGCTTCAGGAAAACCCATTACTCACTTGTAAAAACTGGGGCTACCAAGTTTAGCACTGCTCAAACTCTCCTGCAGTGTACTGAAACTTTACAATAGGACTGATGTACAATACTTTCATTTTTTAAAAATATAAATTTTGAGTACTCGATTCTTGATCCCCCCCCCCCCCCCCCCCAATTAAGGGGCAATTTAGCATGACCCATCCACCCACACTGCACAACTTTGGGTTGTGGGAGTGAGACCCAGGCAGGCACGGGGGGAATGTGCAAACTCCACACGGACAGTTACCCAGGGTCGGGACCGAACCTGGGACCTCGACGCTGTGAGGAGGCAGTGATAACCACTGCGCCACCATGCCACCTGCAATCATTTCATTTAAAGAAACAAATATGCATCCTGAATTTCAAACGGCTCCATGGCCTTGCCCCTCCCTATCCCTGTAATCTTGTTCTGTCTCACAACACTCCGCGAAGTGGACACACCTATCTGGCCTCGTTCATTCCCAACATGAATCACTCCACCAATGGCAGCCGTCCTTTCAGCTGCCTGGGCTCCAAGTTCTGGAATTCCTTCCCTGAAACTCTCCCTCTACTTGAAGATGCTCCTTAATGTCCAACTCATTGACATAAGATTTAGACATCTGACCTAATATCTGGGCAGCACCGTAGCACAGTGGTTGGCACAGATGCCTCACAGCTCCAGGGTCCCAGGTTCGATTCCCGGCTCTGGTCACTGTCTGTGAGGAGTCTGCACATTCTCCCCGTGTCTGCGTGGGTTTCCTCCGGGTGCTCCGGTTTCCTCCCACAGTTCAAAGATGTGCAGGTTAGGTGGACTGGCCATGATCAAGTGCCCCTTAGTGTCCAAAAAAGGTTAGGTGGGGTTACTGAGTTACAGGGATAGGGTGGAGGTGTGGGCTTAAGTAGGGTGCTCTTTCTAAGAGCCAGTGCAGACTTGATGGGCCGAATGGCCTCCTACTGTACTGTAAATTCTATGATTCTATCTCCGACAAGGCTCCAAGTCAAAATTAGTTTGATCAGAGCTCCTGTAAAGCACCTTGGGAATAAATGATAAATAATCTTTATTATTGTCACAAGTAAGCTTACATTAACACTGCAATGAAAACCCCCTAGTCGCCACATTCTGGCCCCTGTTTGGGTACACGGAGGGAGAATTCAGAATGTCCAATTCACCTAACAGTACGTCTTTCGGGACTTATGGAGGAAACCGGAGCAGCCGAAGGAAACCCACACAGACACGGGGAGAACGTGCAGACTCTGCACCGACAGCGACCCAGCGGGGAATCAAACCTGGGACCCTGGTGCTATGAAGCAACAGTGCTAACCACTGTGCTATTCTTTCACAGTTGAAGACTTTACGTAAATATAAGCAGTGCTAACCACTGTGCTACCGTGCTGCCCTTTCACAGTTGAAGGCTCTATGTAAATATAAGCTGTTGCAAAATTCTTTCCTTTAAAATTGTACAAATGTGAACTCGATTGCAGAAACACTTACCTGGAATTTAGAAAAGCTTCACAACTTTTACAGTTATCGACAGGGAGGTGCTGGGGTCATCACCCTAATCAGGAAACACTTCAGTCACAGAGTCTGGCTGTAGTGCCTGGTGTACAGATCTCCAGACAGGTCTGTCAGCATGTGTTCCACCTCCTAACCCTATCGCTGTTTCTAACAAATGACCTGACAAGAGGGGCTGGGCTGAAGGATCATCCCCAGGACATTTCAGGATTAGGATTTATTTCTGTGACTTGGTTGTCTCTCCCTCAGGCTGCTGTTCACCGACTGCGACTGTGAGTTTTCACCAGTTTCGATGACAAGAGAGTGAAAAGTTACAGCAAAAAATGTGTCAAGGTTCTGCAGCAGGTTCACTGACAGGCTGCCAACACTTTGCATTTCAAAGTAACTGGGTATTTTTTTTTTCATAAATGAATTTCAGTAAACAGATTGCAAGAGGCTTTGGCTGTTATACCCCGAGTCGCTGGTTCCTGTCACTTATCCCCACTGCCCTGCAATAGATTAGAGCCATTCCCTCAGCCCCAGGGTGATCACAACACCTGAAAGATGTAAAATGGTAACGGTTTCAATTTCCGGATCAGAGTGTGGTCCAAAGCAATAAACGTGTGGGGCATCCAAGGGGAATTTCTATCCAGCAGGTGGAGCAAAATATGACTTTCCAAACAATGAGAAAAAGACAAATCGATATGAACCCAATTCCAATTTATTCTTCCTGTTTTTGTGGGTCTCAACTTATCTGAACTGTCTCACTTGTGTAGGCAGCATCATTACCCACACACAATCCATCCTCAAATGGAACCCAGATGGTCATGTGGAAGCTGTTAAAGAGCACAGCTCCCCTGTTCCAATACAAATATGCAACGATTAATGGTGCTTACTATTCCCCAATTAAAAGGCTGAGGGGGTCCAGAATAAAGAAATTCATAATGTTCAAGAGAATCACGGAGGGCACAGCTGGCTCACAACACAGCTGAACAGAAAGAGGCAACATGAATTGCCCCATTTGGCCTTCATGCTTCATAACCGTGATCTTGCATCTTTGCAAATCATGAACCAGCCACCCAACTCATCGGCACTAAGCGACAAAGACAAACAGCACGAGGGCAGACCATGTCACAGCAGGCCCACATCTCAACATCGCTACACTTCAGACTTCGAGAAAGTGAGGAGTTTGTGCATTTGATTTGAAGATGGGTCCCGAGATGGATGAGATGTGACTCGTTTTAAAGGACTAGGCGTTAGAGAAATCAAACGAGCTCGGTGACTTCAGGACGTCCGAAAACCTTTTAGCCAATGAAGTGCTTTTTAAGTGTAGTCATTGTAATGTCGTAAATGCAGAAGATCACACACACAGCATTTTAGGGATGGGTACTAAATGCTGGCCTAGACATTTTAAGAAATGATAATGACCAGTTTGTCATTTTTACTGATGTTGACTGAGGGATAAATATTGACCTGAACACTGGGAATAACTATTGTTCTCCAAAATCGCACCGTGGAATCCTCTACATTCACCCAAGAGGCCAGATGCGGAGTCAATTTCGTCCCTCATCTGGAAAGATGGCATCTCCAATAGTGCAGCACTCCCTCAGAACTCCACTGGGAGGGTTGGACTAGAATTTGAGCTCAAGTCACTGGATTGAGACCTGAATTCACAACCTTCTGATTTGGAGGTGAGAGAGCTCCCCAATCATCCATGGCCAACCCCGAAACATGCTGACCATCGCGTAACTGAGTCCTGCTCAGAATCCCTGGCTGGATCAACAGAGCGATCGAGTTCACAACCCTGGTCACAATCTCTGCAGGAATGGTGGACTGGAGGGTGTGCCGAATTCTGATGGCTGAAACATCAAGTCGGCTACTCCCACTGGGAGCCCCTTTCCTGTTGTGTGTACACACTGATGAGCCATCAATTGCACGAGACACGAGTTGCTGTACAAAAGTTAGGCTTTAATAAGCTAGAACTTAGCCCTGCGGTCGACTACAATAAATGGACGACCGCCGGGCGTTCGGACTATTTATACCTCGGTATGGAGGCGTGGTTAACTCAGCCTCTCGACCAATCGGAGAGCCGTCACATGACTGGTCTCAACCAATCGGTCGAGAGGCACATGACCGACCAGGAACAATGGTAAGCCGGTGTTCTGCACCAATGGCAGACAGCTATGCAAATCATACCACCACACACACTTCTATGTGTAAATTCTCTGATCGATGACCCTTCTTTGTGTGAAGTCAATGGAGTGTAAATGGAAGGGGTTTATTTACAGTCGCTGAGTTGCTCTCCGGTTATCAGAAAGGTGGAGGCTGAAAACAACGTTGATATTAATTAACGAGAAATGAATGAGGAAGATTTCCCAGGGTAATTACCCAACACATGGGGGAGTGACTGATCACCCTTAAAAATGGATCAGGAATTATCTGAACGATAATGACATGATAGGTACTTGTGAAGAAAGAACAGCAATCAAAGAACAAAGAACAGTACAGCACAGGAACAGGCCCTTCGACCCTCCAAGCCTGTGCCGACCATGCTGCCTGTCTAAACTAAAATCTTCTACACTTCCAGGGTCCGTATCCCTGTATTCCCATCCTATTCATGTATTTGTCAAGATGCCCCTTAAATGTCACTATCGTCCCTGCTTCCACCACCTCCTCCGGCAGCGAGTTCCAGACACCCACTACCCTCTGTGTAAAAAAGACAAAAACACTCCATGTGCCTCGTTCCAAATTTATTCAAATTATTTTACACCCAGACAGGAGGCGGCTTTGTTTTGTTTTAAATAAAATTTAAATTTGGGAAATTAAAGGGAGCAGAAGCATTATCAATCCACAGTGAAACATTACACCCCTCCCAAAGATACTTCCAATTGCTATATTTTGTTATTGTAATTAATTATTTGAACAGAATGAAGAGGTGGGTGCTCCTGCTGGCTCAGCCCAGACCTGCAACAGAAGGAGATTCATTTTTTCCACAAACGTTCTCCCAGAAACTTGCAGAGTTTTTTGTTTTGTATAAACGGCCCACTCCATTCCATCAAGTGTTAAGGGCACGAGAAGGGAGCCCGGAATGCTGGGAAAAAAACCATCTTCTTGAGGCAAGGTGACATGCGCTCGGAGACTGCTTCAGTAGTTCAGGAAGTTTCAGTTTGAGAAGTGTAGCTCTGGGGATACCGTAGCGTTTCTTCGTCTACGGCTTCTGCTGGAACACTCCTTCGGTGTCAAAAAAGGAAGCGCTGTTTACAGGGGATTGGGGAGGGGGGCGGTCTTGCTGGGTGGGTGAGGGAGGGTGGGGGCGTTACACCAATTGGGCACTTAAGGGGCTCAGTGCAAACAGGGGGTAAAGCTCCACCATGGATGTCTTGCCCAGTATTCACTTCCAGTGGAGGTGGGATTGCGTTCGATAACCTCCAAATTCCCGGGTTCACCCGCCTCCTTCCTCACCTTCCGAGGAGGGGGGGGGGGGGGGGGGCAGAAGATTCCAGCCTCGAGGTGTGGGTCTCATGCGGAATTCTGTTGATTCTCATAAATCTCCAGTTAACTACTTGGTGTCAGAAATGATTGAACCGCTGAGGGTCATATCACCCGATAAGCTCTTGGATCATTGACTGGGAATTCTGACTTTGGACATGAGAAAGACATCTTCAGGCCATGATGGGTGGCCATCTATCCCTGGGTTTCACAGTGACCAGCTTGGATTATTATTCAATTCATAACGGTTTAGACAGGGCCAGAAGGGCTTGGAGCCCCTTAAACAATTTGCTGTCATCAAATGATTGCACAATACAGCATCTTACACCTGCGTGACCACCAAATATCTAGTTGCAGGAACATAGTTGCTCAGACTGTCCAAGATGAACACATTTACCATTTGGCAGTTTAACTTCCTTCACTGTTGATTCTGACAATCTTTGACAAATTCTGTTTCCACCAGCCACCTTGAGAAAGCTGACGCTATAAAGTCCTGTGTCAGGCGGCACAGCAGTCTGAACACCACCATCTGCCGTACAACAAAGGCCTCCGTGGAAGCAATTCACCACGAAAGGAAATGACCCGATCCCTTTTCATATTTGCAAATACAATTAAAGCCTCTCGAACTTCAAAAACATAAATCACCAAAAGTAGCTTTCAAACCTTCAAATGTTCAGTCAGCCATAAATTCTGGAGCTCTCTTCGGGAATCTAAATCTCGGAAAAGTCGGCAACTACCACAAGATTAGAAAAAAAATTCAGACTTCAGCACCCCCCCCCCCCCCCCCCCCCCCCCCCATTGGCTGCTACAAAACTATTGCATTGATCATTAGAATTCACAGCCATCTGGCACGTACATTTGCAAATGGGGAAACCACCATTCAAGCCTGGTGGAAAGGGAAAGTTGGAGGGGGGTGGTCCACCAAAGTCAAGGGATTTGATTAGTCAGCAGGACCGACCAGTCATTCTTGGGGGCAATTTACCTTCTTGTTGGTGTGCCCCCCCCACCCCCCAGAGGGCAATGCCTCATGTTGCCCTCTGGGACTTCCACAGCCCTACACCATCTCTCCCATAACTTCCATAAGGCCATACGTCATACCAGCATCTTCACACCCACACTTTGCTTTATCCTTTGGGGAATAGTGAGGAAGTGATGGAAGAATGCCAGAGCTGATTATCAGCCTGTTAAACATGCTTCACATGGTCAACAGGTTGGGGCGCTGGACTGGAATCTGAAGCTTTCAATCCAGAGGTAGCGTTGCTATCCACTGGCCCACAAGACCTCCCTGTCCAGTCAGGGGTATTCACTGAATCGGTAGAATCCAACGCAAGAGACAAAGGAACGAATGCTAGGATGGGAATGGTGGCACAGTGGGTAGCACTGTGACTTCACAGCGCCAGAGACCCGGGTTCGATTCCCGGCTTGGGTCACTGTTTGTGCGGAGTCTGCACGTTCTCCCAGTGTCTGCGTGTGTTTCCTCCGGGTGCTCCGGTTTCCTCCCACAAGTCCCGAAAGGCGTGCTGTTAGGTGAATTGGACATTCTGAATTCTCCCTCTGTGTACCCGAACAGGTGCCAGAATGTGGCGACTAGGGGATTATCACAGTAACTTCATTGCGGTGTTAATGTAAGCCTACTTGGTGACAATAATAAAAGATTATAGCAACGGTTTATTACAGTATACGGAATAATTACAAAGGCTACAACTCCTCTCCCCGGAGGGCCACCCTATTGGGGGGTTTACGGAGAGGTTCCCTCTGGTTAAGGGGAAACCCCACCCCCAATTGCCAGGAGAGTTCACTCTCTGAGGTGAGAATTGTATCGAGCACAGTCCTTTGCCCACAAAGTGGTTGTAACAGAATCCAACTGACCTGCACCCGCTCCAATCACCTTCACCTTCCAGCAAAGGGTGTTGGAAGCCACGTGTAGAAGCCTTGGCTGATTTTCCACCTTCTTATCTCAGGTAAAGAATATTTTGTTGCTGCCTTGGGGAATTTATCACAATGTGCATAATGATATAAACCGAACTTTGAACAAGAAGATGGACCTTGCCTCATGTCGGTATGGTTAACGGTGGTAACTCGACACTTGGAAACACAATGGAAAAATGTGCGTCTGGAGGATGATGGACATTCCCATGGAGATGTTTAAAACTCTCCAGATTCTTCAGGCATGTGGCAAAACCAAATGTAATCGTTGTGAAAAAGATGCCCTCTCCTATTGCTTTCCATCGCTCCACCATGGATGGCCACTAAACCCTAATCTCAGAAATTCCCTCCCTGTCGTATGTTTCTCCTACAAGATGTTCCTTAAAACCAACCTCATTGACCAAGGTTTTGGCCACCTGGCCCAACACATCCAAGCTCAGAGTCAAGATAACACTCCTATGAAGCACCTTGGGTTATTTTGCCATGCCAAAGATTCATCAATCCAACATTCGGAAACAGGTGCACACAGCTTTTCTCCTGGCTCAAGAGAAGAAAGCTTCTCGAATGCCTTTATGATGTTTCTGTACACAGTGGTTTTGGTGCTGGGGCCCTGTCCTATACTCAACAGCCCTCATGTTTCCTCCTTCACTCCATTTCAGAATCGCACCAGTCAATTTGAGTAATTAACTTTAATAACCAGAATATCAGGAGGATGGCAAACTGACCAGCAGAAGCAGCCTTTCACTGGGATCAACAGAGATTTCCAATAATATTCATCCTTAACTCATACCTACCTTCCAGAGAGCTTTGAATGGATCTAAAACTTCATCACATGATGTCTTGGACACAAAAGGGCAGGAAATCCTATTGCAATTTTGTAGAGTCCTCCATTGCAGCAAGGATATGCTGTCCTTGAAGATAATCTTGCCCAAGATGCTATCTGGAGTGAAGGGCAAGAGTTATACACCAGGGATTGTAACAGAGAAGGATCTCATCTTCTCCTTTTGTCTGCAATATGATGAGATTTGCCATCACAAACTGAACTCCATCCTTCCTGTGGTCGCAGGAATGGAACAGGCTCAAATGTACAATGGCACTGCTGGCCTGTAAAGGTGGACTGTGTATCCCAAACCGCAGGGGGAAAGGAAGATTGTAATATTAGGTGCTGAAAATATAGGAAACTCCCTTTCCTCCCCCACCATTGGAATCTCCTTCACATCCCCCAGCCTGCTGCACCATTGGAATCTCCCACGACACCCCCACCATTGGAATCTCCCATGACTCCCCCAGCCTGCTGCACCATTGGAATCTCCCACGACTCCCCCACCATCGGAATCTTCCATGACTCCCCCAGCCTGCTGCACCATTGGAATCTCCCACGACTCCCCCACCATCGGAATCTTCCATGACTCCCCCAGCCTGCTGCACCATTGGAATCTCCCACGACTCCCCCACCACAGGAATCTCCATCACCTCTCCTCCCCCAGCCTGTACCATCATTGCAATCTCCTTCCTGTGACGGTTGGCCGCGCTGGTAATCTTTAGAAAAGCAAATTACTGCGGATGCTGGAATCTGAAACGAAAGAGACAATGCTGGAAAATCTCAGCAGGTCTGGCAGCATCTGTAGGGAGAGAAATATAATGTTTCGAGTCCGATGATGCTTAAACACAGAGTCGAAAACTCGAAAAGTTAGCTCTTTTCTCTCCCTACAGATGCTGCCAGTCCTGCTGAGATTTTCCAGCATTTTCTCATGATCTTTATTATTGCCACAAGTAGGCTTACATTAACACTGCAATGAAGTTACTGTGAAAACTCCCCAGTCGCCACATTCCGGCGCCTGTTCGGGTACACAGAGGGAGAATTCAGAATGTCCAATTCACCTATCAGCACGTCTTTCGGGACTTGTGAGAGGAAACCGGAGCTCCCGGAGGAAACCCACGCAGACACAGGGAGAATGTGCAGACTCTGCACAGTGACCCAAGCCGGGAATCGAACCCGGGTCCCTGGCGCTGTGAAGTGCTTAACCTTTGTGCTCCCGTGCCGCCCATCCTGAGCCTATGAGAGGGCTGTGCACCGTGTACGTATCCAGGAAAAGCACTATTTACATATTCCTTATTTCATTTCCGATCCAGCCAGGCTGCTCCCGCTGTTGATGTGAATAAACATATTTCTAGCTGGAGCACGGCCCCACAATCTGAATTGAAAGAACACAACGAGAGTCGTCCTCCTCAATCTGCTGGGTTCCAGCTCTCAACCGAGGAAGTTTGTCCACTTCCTTTATATAAACAACAAACAAAGAAAACAAAGCTTGCTCAGGGTGAGCTGGATGGTTCCCGGCTGGGCAAGGGCTTTGAGCTGGATGGTTCCCAGCTGGGTCAGGGCTTTGAGCTGGATGGTTCCTGGCTGGGTCAGGGCTTTGAGCTGGATGGTTCCTGGCTGGGTCAGGGCTTCGAGGTGGATGGTTCCCAGCTGGGCCAGGGCTTTGAACTGGATAGTTCCCAGCTGGGTCAGGGCTTTGAGCTGGATGGTTCCCGGCTGGGTCAGGGCTTTGAGCTGGATGGTTCCCAGCTGGGTCAGGGCTTTGAGCTGGATGGTTCCTGGCTGGGTCAGGGCTTTGAGCTGGATGGTTCCCAGCTGGGCCAGGGCTTTGAGCTGGATGGTTCCCGGCTGGGTCAGGGCTTTGAGCTGGACGGTTCCCGGCTGGGTCAGGGCTTTGGGCTGGATAGTTCCCCGCTGGGTCAGGGCTTTGAGCTGGATGGTTTCCGGCTGGGTCAGGGCTTTGAGCTGGATGGTTCCCAGCTGGGTCAGGGCTTTGAGCTGGATGGTTCCCAGCTGGGTCAGGGCTTTGAGCTGGATGGTTCCCAGCTGGGTCAGGGCTTTGAGCTGGATAGGTCCCAGCTGGGTCAGGGCTTTGAGCTGGATGGTCAGGGCTTTGAGCTGGATGGTCAGGGCTTTGAGCTGGATGGTCAGGGCTTTGAGCTGGATAGTTCCCGGCTGGATCAGGGCTTTGAGCTGGATGGTCAGGGCTTTGAGCTGGATGGTCAGGGCTTTGAGCTGGATGGTCAGGGCTTTGAGCTGGATAGTTCCCGGCTGGATCAGGGCTTTGAGCTGGATGGTCAGGGCTTTGAGCTGGATGGTCAGGGCTTTGAGCTGGATGGTCAGGGCTTTGAGCTGGATGGTCAGGGCCTTGAGCTGGATGGTCAGGGCTTTGAGCTGGATGGTCAGGGCTTTGAGCTGGATGGTTCCCAGCTGGGTCAGGGCTTTGAGCTGGATGGTCAGGGCTTTGAGCTGGATGGTCAGGGCTTTGAGCTGGATAGTTCCCGGCTGGATCAGGGCTTTGCAGACTGGTCTCTGATTGAAGTGCACATTTCTCAACATCCTCCTGCTGCATCCACCAACCACAATGTGAAAGACAACAGCTTCACCCCATAGACCATCAAAACAGATAATCCTCTAATCCCCCCTGTTTATGCAACACTTGCTTATCTGCCTTTGTAAAATGTTCACAGCCCTGCTCAAAAACCTTGTGTAGTGCCACAAGAAGTAGGATGGAGCCCTGGTGCAGACAAAAAGGGAGAGGGTGGCACAGTGGTTGGCACTGCTACCTCACAACGTCAGGGTCTGGGTTCAATTCCGCCCTCGGGTCACTGCCTGCATGGAGTCTGCACGTTCTCCCCGTGTCTGCGTGCGTTTCCTCCGGTTTCCTCCCACAAGTCCAAAGATGTGCAGGTTAGATGGATTGGCCATCATCACGTTCGGGTTACAAGGATGAGGTGGGGGGGAGGGCCCTGGGTAGGATGATCTCTCAGAGGGTTGGCGCAGACATGATGGGCCGGGTGGCCTCATTCTGCACTGTAGGGTTTCTATGGATGTTTGGATCACCCCTGAGCACTAATAATCCTTTGTTTAAATATTCCCATCGGGGCCATATTTAAAAGCTGTCAATTTGAAGAAGCTAGGCTTCCTGCTTCACACGGCTACAATAACTGTACCTCCTCATTCCACAGTAGAAATAACGCACCAATCAGACAAAATGGCTGCCCTCCTCCCCTCTTCCCACAAACCCCCCCCCCCCCCCCCACCCCTTACTCAGCACAACCCTGAATATCCCAGAGACCCTACCCAGCAGCAGGAATATAATGTGTGACAGATATCTCAGTCACCTCCACAACCCGGCTCATTTTAAAAATAAATTTAGAGTACCCAGTTCATTTTTCACAATTATGGGGCAATTTAGCGTGGCCAATCCACCTACAATGCACATCTTTGGGTTGGGGGGGGGCGAGACCCAAGCAGACACGGGGAGAATTTGGGGCAGTACGGTAGCACAGTGGATAGCGCCAGGATCCCAGGTTCGATTCCCGGCTGGGTCACTGTCTGTGCGGAGTCTGCACGTTCTCCCCATGTGAGCATGGGTTTCCTCCAGGTGCTCCGGTTTCCTCCCCCAAATCCAAAGATGTGCGGGTCAGGTGGATTGGCCATGCTAAATTGTCCTTCGTGACCAAAAAGGTTAGATGGGGTTATTGGGTTACGGGGATCGGGTGGAAGGGAGGGCTTAACTGGGTCGGTGCAGACTTGATGGGCCGAATAGCTTCTTTCTGCACTGTATGTTCTATGTACTGATGTGCAAACTCCACATGGACAGTTACCCAGAGCCGGGATCGAACCTGGGACCTCGGCGCTGTGAGGCAACAGAGCTAATCAACTGCGTCACCGTGCTGCCCCACAACCAGTCTCTGAGCCTTCTTGAATTAGAGAGGTGGAGGGAGTGTGCCGGCACCATTTTCCGAGACTGGAAATAAGGAGGGAGTGGGCCATGAATGGGTTAGATTTTCCAAAGTGCTTAATAAGCAGAAGAGCTGAGAGTTTGTCACATAAACATCTAAAGTTGAACAAACTAACTATAAAATGAAGCACCCAGGGTTCGTGTTGTTAAATAGCAGAAGCGGAGAGCCTGAATGTTTCAAAATGAAGTGAGGTTCAGGTGAACACACTCCTCGGAAAGGTAGCGGAACCACAATCCAGTGGCTGCAGGATTGGAGAACTGCGATGCCCAGAATGTGCGAATGTAAAGATCGAGATGTATATTTCGGTGAAACCTGCAATCATTCGCTTCTCTCTCGGAAAACAGAAACCCTGCTGATAGCTCCCATTGGTTTATAGCGTGATCAGAGTTCCTCTGTTGTACAACACTTGTAAATTGTTATTACGCACAATATCATGAGGATGAACATTTATTGTGCATTCAAATTGTACTGAGCAGTAAATCACCGTGACAAGGGGGTTACACACTGGAGCGCAGAAACACATTGGCTGTTTCGTGCAGCGTTTGAAGAAAGTGGTCAATATCGTGCACAATGCGCTCTGTACAATCCACAGAGAGACGGCACTAATCCCCTGGCCGAGAGATTCATGTTTGGCAGAGACTTCAGAATCAGTTCAATAAACTCGGGGAGTACAGCAAACAACACAGCATTAGAAAAATACACGCGATTCAAAAAGGGGATATGACCGATATTTATAGCAGGGACTGGAATCAAAGTGGACTTTAAAAAAAAACACACAGGGCCCAAACCTGCCCCAAGTAATTGCTGTCCTTGAAATTCAAATCAGCCAATGGGGTTGGCATGCTACAGTTCACTGATAGGGTGCACCTTGTTGTGGCAACGTACACTTTTACCTGCTCATTCTGGTCTGGAGCACGAGTCACACCGGGAGGTATTAGGGCAAACGGCCAGAGGTTTGGGCATAAGAGATGGGTTTTACCACAACCTTTAAAGGAGAGAAGTGTGACCGAGAGGTTGGGGAAGGGATTCCAGAGCTTCTGGCCTGGATGGCTCAAGGCAGGGCTCCCAGGGGCCTAGCTCAAGGCTGCCCAGAGTGGCTCTATTGCGTTCTGGGTGTTTTGCCACTGGTTTGTTTGTTTGTTTCTTTCTCTATTTATGTTTCATTTAGATGGCTGTTATATATCCACTAACACCCCATCTGGATGCAACCATTATTGAGTGTGGCAGCGAGGGGATTTTCACAGTAACTTCACTGCAGTGTTAATGTAAGCCTACTTGTGACAATGAAGATTATTATAATACCCATTTTGCTTAGTGCCTGTATCCCCTATAATACCATTATAATACTCCGTTTGATTTCCCTTTGTCCCTATTTCCTTCGTTTAATTTTTTATTTTTGATCCATGGACTCCTAATCGGAATACGCCTTTAAGTGGTGGACTTCAGCGATGGCCGCTTGCTGGTCAGGACAGTGTGCTCCAGGATTTGATTTTTTGGAGAGGAGAATACAGACTCGTCAGCACCAACGGAATCTGAAGAACCAGCTTTGGAGGAAGTTGGTTTGATTGCCTGGCTGGCAACCTGTGGGCTGGCCAGGGACAGTTCTCTGGCTGACAACAGTCAGTGATTGGGTCCTGCATGGTGCTTTGAGAGCTGGGCAGTAGTAATTGGACCTTGTTCGGACAAAGAACTCTCTCTCTCACTGCTGGATGTAAAGAATTGCTTTAGTGTTCTGAAATCAGTGAGTACCTGGCACATCTTTATTTTATTTTATTTTTTATAAATTTAGAGTACCCAATTCATTTTTCCAATTAAGGAGCAATTTAGCGTGATCAATCCACCTACCCTGCACATCTTTGGGTTGTGGGGTGAAACCCACGCAGACACGGGGAGAATGTGCAAACTCCACACGGACAGTGACCCAGAGCTGGGATCGAACCTGGGATCTCAGCGCCAAGTAAAATGAAATGAAATGAAAATCGCTTATTGTCACAAGTAGGCTTCAATTAAGTTACTGTGAAAAGCCCCTAGTCGCCACATTCCGGCGCCTGTCCGGGGAAACTGGTATGGGAATCGAACCGTGCTGCTGGCCTGCCCTGGTCTGCTTTAAAAGCCAGCGATTTAGCCGAGTGAGCTAAACCAGCCCCTTTGTGCACTATACAGCTTTCTGGCAAAATAAATGGCACAGATCACCTTAAATGACTCTGAATTATGTTATTTTAAAGATAATTGGTGGATAACATTGAGAGATGAATAATAAATAGTATTTTTTACAAAACCATTAGACATTGAATTGAATCTCCCTTGAAGAATTCTGCATCCATCCATGCAATGTCACATGGAACATAAACTATGAATGTAACAGACTGATGCAGTTTGCCTGGCGAAATATTTCCCCCCGTTAAAATAAAAATTAAAAAAAATTTAGAGTACCCAATTCATATTTTCCAATTAAGGGGCAATTTAGCATGGCCAATCCACCTGCCCTGCACATCTTTGGGTTGTGGGGGCGAAACCCACACAGACACGGGGAGAATGTGCAAACTCCACACGGACAGTGACCCAGAGCCGGGATCGAACCTGGGACCTCGTCGCCGTGAGGCAGCTGTGCTAACCACTGCGCCACTGTGCTGCCCCCCTGGCCCCACCCCCCTGCTGCCCCCCTGCCCCCCCCCCCCCGGTTAAAATTTCATGTCATTTTGGTATTTTAAAAAATAGAGCAATTTGGAAACAGCTAAAATTAAAAAAAGGAAAGAGCCAGTGAATAACACTATGGCAAGAAGATGTTTCTGAGTGTGGGCAATTACTATAACAAGACTGGAGGATGCTGCACAGAACCAGCAGGTCTGGCAGCGTTTGTATTGAATGAGATTCACAGATAACATAGAGTCCTTCAGGTCTTCATGAACAAAATGTGAATTCAGTTTCCTCTCCTCCAGATGCTGTCAGACCTGCTGTGCTTATCCGGCAGCCTCTGTTCTGGTTTCAGATTCATGGCGGAGATCTCTCAATCTCTCATTAAAACGGCAGCATTTTCCTTTATTAAATAACTCATTTTTTTATTTTTTATAATTAAGGGGCAATTTAGCGTGGCCAATCCACCTAACCTGCACATCTATGGGGTGTTGGGGTGAGACCCACGCAGACAAGGGGAGAATGTGCAAACTGCACAGGGACAGTGAACCGGGGCCGGGATTGTACCCGGGTCCCCGGCGGCATGAGGCAGCAGTGCTAACCACTGCGCCACCCTAAAGAGGGAGTTCTCTATACATTCTATTAATCTGTGTCAGCCCCTGTACACTCCCCCTATCCGAACAACAGCATCTTCAGTCATCTGGGTCCATCTCTCTCGCCCCTAGAAATCTCCACCTTTCACTACTCCTTCTGCAAACGTTCTCCTCGCCCATTCTTGGGCACTCCTTTTAATGTCTGTACAGTTGAGAGATTGAGAGATCTCCTACACGAAGGGGGTTTAGGAAGTAAGAATATGTTGTTGTTGAGCGGGTCTGCGTGATTCGACATTGTTTATATGTGAACATATACTGGTGTACCCGTGTCTGAGTGCTTAGTGCCTGTATCCCTTATACTGGTGTATCCGTGTCAGAGTGCTTAGTGCCTGTATCCCTTATACTGGTGTATCCGTGTCAGAGTGCATAGTGCCTGTATCCCTTATACTGGTGTAGCTGTGTCAGAGTGCTTAGTGCCTGTATCCCTTATACTGGTGTAGCTGTGTCGGAGTGCTTAGTGCCTGTATCCCTTATACTGGTGTACCCGTGTCGGAGTGCTTAGTGCCTGTATCCCTTATACTGGTGTAGCTGTGTCAGAGTGCTTAGTGCCTGTATCCCTTATACTGGTGTACCCGTGTCGGAGTGCTTAGTGCCTGTATCCCTTATACTGGTGTAGCTGTGTCGGAGTGCTCAGTGCCTGTATCCCTTATACTGGTGTCGCTGTGTCGGAGTGCTTAGTGCCTGTATCCCTTATACTGGTGTAGCTGTGTCGGAGTGCTTAGTGCCTGTATCCCTTATACTGGTGTATCCGTGTCAGAGTGCTTAGTGCCTGTATCCCTTATACTGGTGTAGCTGTGTCAGAGTGCTCAGTGCCTGTATCCCTTATACTGGTGTAGCTGTGTCGGAGTGCTTAGTGCCTGTATCCCTTATACTGGTGTAGCTGTGTCGGAGTGCTTAGTGCCTGTATCCCTTATACTGGTGTACCCGTGTCGGAGTGCTCAGTGCCTGTATCCCTTATACTGGTGTAGCTGTGTCAGAGTGCTTAGTGCCTGTATCCCTTATACTGGTGTAGCTGTGTCGGAGTGCTTAGTGCCTGTATCCCTTATACTGGTGTACCCGTGTCGGAGTGCTCAGTGCCTGTATCCCTTATACTGGTGTAGCTGTGTCAGAGTGCTCAGTGCCTGTATCCCTTATACTGGTGCAGCTGTGTCGGAGTGCTTAGTGCCTGTATCCCTTATACTGGTGTACCCGTGTCAGAGTGCTTAGTGCCTGTATCCCTTATACTGGTGTAGCTGTGTCGGAGTGCTTAGTGCCTGTATCCCTTATACTGGTGTACCCGTGTCAGAGTGCTTAGTGCCTGTATCCCTTATACTGGTGTCGCTGTGTCAGAGTGCTGAGTGCCTGTATCCCTTATACTGGTGTAGCTGTGTCGGAGTGCTGAGTGCCTGTATCCCTTATACTGGTGTACCCGTGTCGGAGTGCTTAGTGCCTGTATCCCTTATACTGGTGTACCCGTGTCAGAGTGCTTAGTGCCTGTATCCCTTATACTGGTGTCGCTGTGTCAGAGTGCTTAGTGCCTGTATCCCTTATACTGGTGTACCCGTGTCAGAGTGCTTAGTGCCTGTATCCCTTATACTGGTGTACCCGTGTCGGAGTGCTTAGTGCCTGTATCCCTTATACTGGTGTACCCGTGTCAGAGTGCTTAGTGCCTGTATCCCTTATACTGGTGTATCCGTGTCAGAGTGCTTAGTGCCTGTATCCCTTATACTGGTGTAGCTGTGTCAGAGTGCTTAGTGCCTGTATCCCTTATACTGGTGTAGCCGTGTCGGAGTGCTTTGTGCCTGTATCCCTTCACATAAACACTGTGCTTTTCAGCAACCAAAATGTTGAAGCTTTCAGTTTCTTGTCCATTCGGTGTGGTCTGTACCTACAAAGGAAGCATTTGTAACATGTACAATGGCCAGTGAAGGCCTGTTCGATCCATAACTTTAAACACAGACTGTCTTCAGGATCGAATTTTCTGGAACTGTCTTTATTTGAAAATGTGTCAAGAAGGCTGCCAGGTGATATTTGCAATTTCTGCTTTATGTCTCCACAGAGTCCCTGATTGTGTAACTATGGGTGGGAGCCACCCCCCTAGAATGGATGTACCGGTGTCAGGGTGGCGGCGTGCAGTGTGTGTTCAGCCTGCCGATTCTCTGGCCCGCCGTGGGCTGAGAGAGTTCAGCCCCATTTCTTTGAAGGAATCCTGCAACAAAATGACTCCAGCGAGTGAAACCACCGAAAGTTGCATTTCAGACTGAAAATGCCTCCTTCAATGGGCAGCAATGACTGGTTTTCCAGCAAAATATGTCTATACTGAACCAATCTTTTGTTTAACAAGCATATCTTTCATGAGAGAGTTTGTCTGCGAGAGCGGGCACGAGAGAGGACGCATTCAGGGTGAATGTGTGAATAATGATTTTATTTAAACCCATGAAACTTCCGCTGTGTGAGTTATTTAAGCATTGACCGCACACTTGGGGGTCAAGAAACATACCTGCCTTCCTCTGCAGGGCGTCCTCTGCAGGGTGGTTTACAGAGGGCAAGGGAAAGAGGACAGGGGTTTCCATCCTCTCTACACCCTAACCCTAACGCATGCTCTCCATCATACTATCACCTGAAGCAGGACATAATTCATAAACCACACAATGGGAATATGTACAAATATTTGCATCCCTGATTCAACCCTGCTCTGCAAATATCCCTCCATACAAAGAAAATAAATAATTTTTTAAAAATAAATTTCGAGTATCCAATACATTTCTTCCAATTAAGGGGCAATTTAGCGTGGTCAATCCACCTACCCTGCACATCTTTGGGTTGTGGGGGCGAAACCCACGCAAACACGGGGAGAATGTGCAAACTCCACACGGATAGTGACCCAGGGCAGGGATCGAACCTGGGACCTCGGCCCGTGAGGCAGCAGTGCGAACCACTTGGCAACTGTGCTGCCCTAACAAATACTTTCTAATGTATCTTTCAGGATACCCCAAACTACTTCAAAGTCCAATAAAGCACCTGTTTAGCATAGTCACTGTTATAATGTCAGGAATACAGCAGCCAATTTGTGTTTCAGCAAAATCCCTGAAACAGGAATCTGATTAATGACCTGATAACATTTTTAGCGATGCTGATCAAGGATTAAATATTGGCCAGGACACTGGGGATAACTCCCCCGCTTCGAATCAAAATAGTGGCACGGGATCTTTTATATCTCCCTGGAGAGAGCAGACACGAGCCCAGTTCAATGACCCACCAGAAGAATGCCACCCTCCAATAGTCCAGCACTCCCTCGTCACAGCACTGCGAATGTATCCATCGATTCTCTGCTCCAGGCTGTTGAACCCACAACCTCTGACTGTGGCACAGCTGACACCGCACTAGAACCTGATTTGCCTGCTCTGTGCGCGACTGGCTACACCACTGCTCCAGATGTTGCTCAAAAACATTGTTGACAGAAAGCTAGTGGAAAGGCAAAGCACATTCTGACACAACCGCAGATGTAGATATACTTCCGACTCTTTAACAATTGGTGCAGCAGAGGATTTACAAGCAAAGCAAATTGAACACAGCTGATGGCATCTCTTTGAGCAGATAAGCCAGCTCGCACAGTGCCAGAAAGCTTATCTTATTGAACAGAGAACGGGAGCAATAACATTGTCCAACGGAATTCCCTCAGCTACAGTCCAACATCCTGACGTGTGGCACAGGCATTTGATTAAAGTTTCGACATCAGAACATTACAAATATTCTTCACTACTGCGGGAGACAGTAGTGTGGTGGTGATAACGTCACTGAACAGTAATCCAGAGGCCCAGGTTAATGCTCCGGGGTCACGTGTTCAAATCCCACCACGGCAGCTGGTGGAAGTTAAATTCAAATTGTTAAAATTTGAATTGAAGCCTCACCTCAATAGTGGTGAGCATGAAACTATCAGCGACCGTCATAAAACTCATCACATTCACTAATGTCCTTTCGGGAAGGAAATAGAACAAAGAACAAAGAAAATTACAGCACAGGAACAGGCCCTTCGGCCCTCCCAGCCTGCGCCGATCCAGATCCTTTATCTAAACCTGTCCCCTATTTTCCAAGGTCTACTTCCCTCTGTTCCCCGCCCGTTCATATATCTGTCCAGATGCATCTTTTTTTTTTTTAAATTTAGATTACCCAATTATTTTTTCCAATTAAGGGGCAATTTAGCATGGCCAATCCACCTACTCTGCACATTTTTTGGGTTGTGGGGGCGAAACCCACGCAGACACGGGGAGAATGTGCAAACTCCACACGGACAGTGACCCAGAGCCGGGATCGAACCTGGGACCTCAGCGCCGTGAGGCGGTTGTGCTAACCACTAGGCCACCGTGCTGCCCTGTCCAGATGCATCTTAAATGATGCTATCGTGCCCGCCTCTACCACCTCCGCTGGCAAAGCGTTCCAGGCACCCACCACCCTCTGCGTAAAAAACTTTCCACGCACATCTCCCTTAAACTTTCCCCCTCTCACCTTGAAATCGTGACCCCTTGTAATTGACACCCCCACTCTTGGGAAAAGCTTGTTGCTATCCACCCTGTCCATACCTCTCATAATTTTGTAGACCTCAATCAGGTCGCCCCTCAACCTCCGTCTTTCCAATGAAAACAAACCTAATCTACTCAACCTTTCTTCATAGCTAGCACCCTCCATACCAGGCAACATCCTGGTGAACCTCCTCTGCACCCTCTCCAAAGCATCCACATCCTTCTGGTAATGTGGCGACCAGAACTGCACACAGTATTCCAAATGTGGCCGAACCAAAGTCCTATACAACTGTAACATGACCTGCCGACCCTTGTACTCAATACCCCGTCCGATGAAGGCAAGCATGCTGTATGCCTTCTTGACCACTCTATTGACCTGCGTTGCCACCTTCAGGGTACAATGGACCTGAACTCCCAGATCTCTCTGTACATCAATTTTCCCCAGGACTCTTCCATTGACCATATAGTCCGCTCTTGAATTTGATCTTCCAAAATGCATCACCTCACATTTGCCTGGATTGAACTCCATCTGCCATTTCTCTGCCCAACTCTCCAATCTATCTATATTTTGCTGTATTCTCAGACAGTCCGCCTCGCTATCTGCAACTCCACCAATCTTAGCATCATCTGCAAACTTGCTCATCAGACCACCTATACCTTCGTCCAGATCATTTATGTATATCACAAACAACAGTGATCCGAGCACGGATCCCTGTGGAACACCACTAGTCACCTTTCTCCATTTTGAAACACTCCCTTCCACCACTACTCTCTGTCTCCTGTTGCCCAGCCAGTTCTTTATCCATCTAGCTAGTACACTATGAACCCCATACGACTTCACTTTTTCCATCAACCTGCCATGGGAAACTTTATCAAATGCTTTACTGAAGTCCATGTATATGACATCTACAGCCCTTCCCTCATCAATTAACTTTGTCACTTCCTCAAAGAATTCTATTAGGTTTGTAAGACATGACCGTCCCTGCACAAAACCATACTGCCTATCACTGATAAGTCTATTTTCTTCCAAATGTGAATAGATCCTATCCCTCAGTATCTTCTCCAACAGTTTGCCTACCACGGACGTCAAGCTCACAGGTCTATAATTCCCTGGATTATCCCTGCTACCCTTCTTAACCAAAGGGACAACATTACCAATTCTCCAGTCCTCCTGGACCTCACTCGTGCTCAAAGATGCTGCAAAGATATCTGTTAAGGCCCCAGCTATTTCGTCCCTCGCTTCCCTCAGTAACCTGGGATAGATCCCATCCGGTCCTGGGGACTTGCCCACCTTAATGCCTTTTAGAATACCCAAAACCTCCCCCTTCCTTATGCCAACATGACCTAGAGTATTTAAACATCCATCCCTAGCCTCAACATCCATCATGTCCCTCTCCTTGGTGAATACTGAGGCAAAGTACTCATTAAGAAGCTCACTCATTTCCTCTGAGTCCACGCATAAATTCCCTCTTTTGTCTTTGAGTGGGCCAATCCTTGCTCTAGTTATCCTCTTGCTCCTTATATACGAATAAAAGGCTTTGGAATTTTCCTTAACCCTGTTAGCCAAAGATATTTCATGACCCCTTTTAGCCCTCTTTATTGCGTGTTTGAGATTTGTCCTACTTTCCCGATATTCCTCCAAAGCTTCATCAGTTTGGAGTCTCCTCGATCTTATGTATGCTTCCTTTTTCATCTGAGCTAGTCTCACTATTCCACCCGTCATCCATGGTTCCCTAATCTTGCCATTTCTATCCCTCATTTTCACAGGAACATGTCTGTCCTGCACTCCAATCAACCTTTCCTTAAAAGACTCCCACATTTCAAATGTGGATTTACCCTTAAACAGCTGCTCCCAATCCACATTCCCGAGCTCCTGTCGAATTTTGTTATACTCTGCCTTTCCCCAATTTAGCACTCTTCCTTTAGGACCACTCTCGTCTTTGTCCATGAGTATTTTAAAACTTACGGAATTGTGATCGCTATTCCCAAAGTCATCGCCGACTGAAACGTCAATCACCTGGCCGGGATCATTCCCCAATACCAGGTCCAGTATGGCCCCTTCTCGAGTTGGACTATTTACATACTGCTCTTAAAAAAACTCTCCTGGATGCTCCTTACAAATTCTGATCCATCTACGCCTCCAACACTACACGAGTCCCATTCAATGTTGGTGAAGTTAAAATCTCCCATCACAACCACCCTATTGCTCGATTGTTCTATAATATGTCTACATATTTGTACCTCTACTTCACGCAATCTGCCGTCCTTACCTGGTCTGGCCTACATGTGACTCCAGACCAACAGCAATGTGGTGACTCTCAACTGCCCTGTAATTTCAGACCACAAGGGCAATCCCAAAAGACTGTCCACTCTCGACAAGGCACAAGTCTGGAGTGTGATGAAATACTCGCCACTTGCCTGGGTGAGTGCAGCTCCAACAACACTCAAGAAGCTCCACACCATCCAGGACAAAGCAGTCCACTTGATTGCTCCCCCTTCACCACCACCACACAGTATTACAGTTTTTAAAAAATGTTTACAGAAGGAGAAGGAGGCCATTCAGCCCATCGGGTCTGCACCAGCCCTTGGAAAGAGTACTCTCCCTAAGCCTACACATCCACACTATCCCCGTAAAGCCACCTAACCATTTTGGACACCAAGGGCAATTTATCATGGCCAAACCACCTAACCTGCACATCGTTGGACTGTGGGAGGAAACCGAAGCACCCGGAGGAAACCCACGCACACACGGGGAGAACGTGCAGACTCCGCACAGACAGTGACCCAACCAGGGAATCCAACCTGGGACCCTGGTGCTGTGAAGCAACAGTGCTAACCACTTTGCTCCCGTGCCGCTGTGTGTACCATCTACAAGATGCACTGCAGGAACTCAGCAAAGTTCCTTAGGGAGCACCTTCCAAACCCACAACCACATCCATCTAGAAGAACAAGAGCAGCAGATACCTGGGAACCCCACCACCATCCTGACTTGGGAATATATCGCCCAGAGGTGGACTCACAATTCTGAGGGTCTCTTGTGCTCTCCCGCTTTGCGGTGGCTCCACATCATGTCCCATCTCCTGGTGATGTCAATCCCCACACCCTCAGGATGGCAAGCCACCACCCCCCCCAATTCTGGCAAGACATGCCCCAAATGACAGCGTCCACCCCTAATGACGGCTTGGGGGGCCGGCCCTCGGCCCTCAAAGACCACGTGTGCTCCTGCCTGCCTATCGGGCCTGGCCTCTGCTCTCTCTCACCCCCGCTTCCCAGTCCAGTCACTATCCAGCCCCACCCTGCCCTCATTCTCTACCCGCTGGCCTCTGGTTCTGGTCCAGTCATTCCTCTCCCACTGGTTGCTACTCACCAATGCCCCAAGAAACACGCCTGGCACTTGCCCGGCCTTCTTTGCCCCTCCCAACTGCTGCTCCGCTGACCTCTCAGCTATTGCCCGGCTGGCTGGGACACGATGAACCCACATGATCCCGACTGGCTATGTGGCCTGGAGGCTGCTGGTATTTTTGTTTCATTACCCCCACCCCTCACCCCCCTCAGGTTGTCCACCAGGCCAAATGGCAGAAACCCAGCTGCTGTTTTCCTCCTTTACTCGATGAAAGTTCAGAAACCTCACACCAATTCAGGAGATCCGGGTCTGAACTGCATATAATTCCCCAATGGCCGGGGCCCCATGCTGCTTCATTGAAAGTCCACCTCGGATATCGGCCGTTCCTTCACTGTCACTGGGTCAAAAATCTTGAACTCCCCGCTAACAGCACTGTGGGTGTACCTACACCTAAGGGACTGCAGCGGTTTAAGGCAGCAGCTCACCACCACCTTCTCAAGGGCAATTAGGGATGGGCAATAAATGCTGGTCTAACCAGTGATACCCATTTCCCAGTAATGATGACATAATATTCACACTGGCACATTGAGATGCTCTGGCAGAGCAAAGGGAACTTTAGCAGGAATCTTGCTGAATTTACGGAAAGGGTCATTCTGCCCAACTCCTCCCTGCCATGCCTATTCCTCACAAATGTCCTTGCCCACTCGGGTTTATCTAATCCCACCATCACCATATCATTCTCAATGGGCTCTCCAACTCCCACTTAAATGCATCGATACGGTTTGCCTCAACCATTCTCTGTGGTAACTAGTTTCACATGCTCACTGCCCTTGGTGGTAAGGGGTCTCTCCTGGATTTCCTCATGGGTTATTACTGACTTTCTTAAATTTACACCTAGTTCTGCTCTTCCCCTGACAAGTGCAAATATTGGGCTGGATTTTCTTCTGGGTTTGGGGCCAGAATGTCAGGGTAATTGAAAGTGGGTCCCGAGCCTGCATTTGGTGACTTCATCGCAGGCGTCCTCCCAACAGGCCACCCACTGGCTCTCAATGTTGTTGACCCAGGGGCCCCAGCACTCCGAAGCCTGAGCCGGTGGAGAGGTGGGTGTGGAGGAAGGAAGATGACATCGGAAGGGCCTCAAACTGGACGTGTCCCAGGACAGGGATCTGAAAATTAAAGTTTAGGGGGCAGAGGACGGGTAGGCCTAACTGAACACAAGACAGGCCCGAGGAGGCTGCCTTCCCTGCAAAATGGAGATGTCTTCTCTCGAGGGTCAATGGTGTTTAGAATTCTCCTCCCAGACAGCAGAGGGAAGACCCCTTGTTCATGACCTCCTCTTTGTCAGGAAAGAGAATTGAGGGAATCCTCACCATCTAAGTTATTGTAGCACGATTTCTTACAAATGTCAATACTCCTGTACCGGCCTCCCCGAACAGGCGCCGGAATGTGGCGACTAGGGGCTTTTCACAGTAACTTCATTGAAGCCTACTCGTGACAATAAGCGATTCATTCATTCGTTTCATTTTCATAGAATGCATTAACAGTGATATATACAAGTACCAATGAAAACCTGTCTAAAAATTTACCGACTGCACTCTTACAGACATAATGGAAAAACATCTTGGGCGGGATCCTCCCAGCCGGAGCCAGGCCGGAGAATCCCCGCAGCACGGCAATCGCGTGCCGTCCTTGGCGCAGCGCCAGTCGCAGGCCGCTGTACGCGGCCGGGCTGCCTATTCTCGGCCGGGGATGGGTCGAGCAGCCGCTCTAACACGGCAGAGTCCCGCTGGCGCCGTCTGCACCTGGTCGCAGCCGGCGGGAACTCTGCGCGCAGGGTCGGGGGCAGGCTCCGATGGGGCCTGGCCAAACCAAGAGAGATGTTCACTCTGGAATTAAATATCACTTATTCTCAACATCCCTCTGTCCATTACCTTTGATCGTAAGAAATAGGTGGAGGAGCAGGGAATTCAGCCCATCTGGAATTCAGCCCATCTAGCCTGCTATGCTGATCAATGAGGTCGTGGCTGATGGAGGCCTTAACTCCACTTTCCCATCTGTCCCCCATAACCCTCAACTCCCTCGAATCATCAGATCAATCAAAGGTCCTTCAAACTCAGCCTTGAATAAATTCGCTGGCACTGTCCCCACTGCTGTCTGGGAGGAGACTTTTAAACACCACTGACCCTCAAGAGAAGACATTCCTCTTCATCTCGCTGGGAAGATCCCTTGTTCTGAAACTGTGCCCCCGGGTTCCAGACTCTCCCCCCTTGAATATTAATCCTTTCCCTTTGTTAACTGAAGCTTCAGACAGACATCAATGCTGCTGGCCCACTGCCCCCCCCTCAGGTGCTTTCTTTCAAGTGGAGCAGTTAGTTATCATTCTTTGTTGCACATATTAAATTATGGGGAAGGCAGACTACATCGATGCACACAGCTAATTAAAAAAGAAGATGGGCAGATTACTTTACAGACAACATAACACAGATGTAACTCCAGGGTTCACCAGTTCTGTCTGAAAGGCACACTCTTTTTGATCATATGTTCAGCAAACATTTTCCTGTTTTGACAAATGGCACAAAAATGTTTTTCATGTTGCAACATTGGATTAACAGGTATTGCTTCTTTAAATGTGAATGACAGCGAGAAAGAACAGATTTAGCCAAAACACAAATTACTGCTCCCCTCCTCCTCCCAAAATGTGTCCTTTACTCCCTTTTTCTCACATCAATGTTAACCAACAAAGACAGTCGGAAGGTTCATGAAATCTCAGGCAAGGAGTTGGACTTGAGGAGCGTTGTTAGAGGTGGAGAAGGGAATGGTTCAGGAATGGGTTTTGGATGAAAGCTCGGTCATCAGGAGAGTTTGGGGGGGGGGGGGGGTGGGAATGAGGGGATTCACATCTGCTCGCAGTCAGAGGAAGAGAGAGAGTCTGGAGATATTTTTTTTTTAAATTAGAGTATCCAATTATGTCTATTCCAATTAAGGGGCGATTTAGCGTGGCCAATCCACCTACCCTACACACCTTTAGGCTGTAGACACGGAGAATGGTGCAAACTCCACACGGACAGTGAACTCAGGGCGGGGATCAAACCTGGGTCCTCAGCGCCATGAGGCAGCAGTGCTAACCACTGCACCGCCGTGCTACCCTTGGGTCTGGAGAGATATGGGGATGATGCAGATTACACAACCATCGAGGACTTCATAGACAAGAATGAGGACCGGTGAGATCAGAAAATCCCATTTGAAACGAGTGTCTGTTCAGCTGGGTTATACGGGTCTACTGGAGGGAGTCACTGAGGGTAAAACTATTCCACAGTTTACAAAATCTGCCCAGTAAATTCGAACCCATTTCCAAAATACCATGGGCTTTTTGATAGATATGCAAAAGGACAAAAGGCAAAATTAAAGTACTTCCTCCAACACATTACCCATCCAATCTGGTGTAACTGCTTTGTTAGGGCTGGAGTTGACAAGGTACTGAGACTAAATTCCAGCCCTCCGGCTGCACATCAAGGCTGGCGATGCAGAGCGAGATACTCAACCATCACAAACAAGTCAACACTTTCTGACCAGAGCTCTGGGCAAATGAAGACTAGTGAATCTGACACCAGGAGAGCTGAACTTCTGAACAAGTATGAGAAACCATGAAGGCTTCTGACACTTCAAAAGGCCTCCGCCAATTGAAGCTCATGCTGGATTCATTCTGGTTTCGCACATGTTTAATGTCAGCCTAAACAAGGTGTTTTAGCCAATGAGAGAGGAGCAGAACTTTCAAATGCTGCCATTCTATTCATTCATAGTAAAAATTGCAGAAAGAACAAAAGAGAGTTGTCTATCATTGAAATCCTGAGACTTACTTCCCCTGAACCTTGTGGCATCTCCTCTCGACCCGTCATTACACCTGCATCATGACAAGCTAGCTGTTTGATTCACATTTTCACTCAGCGAAGCCTGTGTCTGATCTGCATGAAATCTACAGTATTTTCTCACAATCACAAGCAGAGTTGAAATGAACCACGTCATGTACCAGTGACAATAGTGTTGCTAAGCAATGGCCAATAAGGTTTGCTGGCTTGACTGCAGTATTAAATACAAACGGCACAGGAGTAGTAGCAGTAAGCCTCAGCCACCATCATTAATGCCACCTCAAAGAAGTCAACACCCTCACATTAACATGTTTAACAATAGCAGTACTGGCAGTTTTAGGGAAGGTGTAAAAGCAATGGGAGGCCATAAAAACCCCATCAATTAGGGGGAGGAGAAGCCATCAGTTACAACATCCTTATATTGACTGTCTGCTTTAGAACGAGAACCAATTCATTTAGCTATTACATGATCAATATTGACGTGTCCTGACCAAGCTCACAAAAGGGACTATTGGTCACATTATTGATATTATATAAACCGTTGCCTCATTCAGGAAAAATGACAACAATGTCAATATTCAGTTCCTAAACCCTTAAGGGAAAACTGCTCACAGCCAATTTTATGCCAACACGTTTGAGGGGAAATGGATCCAATGTCACCAGCAGCTTTTTGCCCTCCGCTGTTGTCCAAGGGATAGAAAATAAAAACAGAAAGTTCTGGAAATACTCGGCACATCTGCTGCCATCTGTGGAGAGAGAGTCAGGAGCTATCAAGTACAATGTGACTTCTTCAACACTGGAGAGTTATACAGACCTGGAACATTAACCGTCTCTCAGTCCAGTCTCTGTACAGCTTGGCCAAGGGGGAGGCTAGTTCTGGAACATGCAGCCGGACACACACACAGTACTTTCACTTTCTATTTCAGATTTTGGCCAATTCACTGATGCAGAAGTTGTATGTTGAACCCGACATGGGGGAGCGGGGGCAAGGGGGCAGAGCGGGGGCGAGGGGGCAGATGTTTCAATAAGATGAACAGGAAACCCTTGAACCACATCAGATAAAATTCAACTGGATCATTTCATCCAAACGAGGCGGACATCAACCTGAAGTGTTAATCCTGTTTTTCTCTCGGATATTGCCTGACCTGTTGACTGTTTCCTGCTTTTATTCAAGATTCCCAGCACCTGCTGCAGGTCGACAATGCGGCGACCCAAAGCAGTCACAGGTCAGTTTTCACTGCGTTTGACTGGATGTTAGTGAGGTGCGGCCATTAACACCCCTGTAGCAGCCAGCTCCATTCTAATATATACACCAGGCTCTTACGGCAAAAATAGAAGCAGAATTGCCATTTGAGGTAATAACTCAGTAGAATCTGCGCAAAGGTTTTGTTCAGTTCCATTAGCATACAAAACGATCCCCCCCCCCCCAACACCTCCACTGCTTAGGTGTGGCACGGTGGCACAGTGGTTAGCACTGCCGCCTCACGACGCCGAGCACCCGGGTTCGATCCCAGACACTGTCCATGTGGAGTTTGTACATTCTCCCCGTGTCTGTGTGGGTCTCAGGGTGGGTGGATTGACCATGCTAAATTGCCCCTTAATTGGAAAAATACCACCCCCACTGCTGGTCTAACACCCAGTACTGGATGGGCTCTGCGCCCCTGTCACACCCAGTACTGGATGGGCTCTCTGCCCCTGTCACACCCAGTACTGGATGGGCTCTGCGCCCCTGTCACACCCAGTACTGGATGGGCTCTGTGCCCCTGTCACACCCAGTACTGGATGGGCTCTGTGCCAGTCACACCCAGTACTGGATGGGCTCCGTGCCCCCGTCACACCCAGTACTGGATGGGCTCTGCCCCTGTCACACCCAGTACTGGATGGGCTCTGCGTCCCTGTCACACCCAGTACTGGATGGGCTCTGTGCCCCCGTCACACCCAGTACTGGATGGGCTCTGTGCCCCCTGTCACACCCAGTACTGGATGGGCTCTGTGCCCCCGTCACACCCAGTACTGGATGGGCTCTGCGTCCCCTGTCACACCCAGTACTGGATGGGCTCTCTGCCCCTGTCACACCCAGTACTGGGTGGGCTCTGCGCTCCCGTCACACCCAGTACTGGATGGGCTCTGTGCCAGTCACACCCAGTACTGGATGGGCTCTGTGCCCCCTGTCACACCCAGTACTGGATGGGCTCTGTGCCCCCTGTCACACCCAGTACTGGGTGGGCTCTGTGCCAGTCACACCCAGTACTGGATGGGCTCTGTGCCCCCTGTCACACCCAGTACTGGGTGGGCTCTGTGCCAGTCACACCCAGTACTGGATGGGCTCTGCGCCCCTGTCACACCCAGTACTGGATGGGCTCTGCGTCCCTGTTACACCCAGTACTGGATGGGCTCTGTGCCCCCTGTCACACCCAGTACTGGGTGGGCTCTGTGCCAGTCACACCCAGTACTGGATGGGCTCTGCGCCCCTGTCACACCCAGTACTGGATGGGCTCTGTGCCAGTCACACCCAGTACTGGGTGGGCTCTGCGCTCCCGTCACACCCAGTACTGGATGGGCTCTGTGCCCCAGTCACACCCAGTACTGGATGGGCTCTGCGCTCCCGTCACACCCTGTACTGGATGGGCTCTGTGCCAGTCACACCCAGTACTGGATGGGCTCTGCGTCCCCGTCACACCCAGTACTGGATGGGCTCTGTGCCCCAGTCACACCCAGTACTGGATGGGCTCTCTGCCCCTGTCACACCCAGTACTGGGTGGGCTCTGCGCTCCCGTCACACCCTGTACTGGATGGGCTCTGTGCCAGTCACACCCAGTACTGGATGGGCTCTGTGCCAGTCACACCCAGTACTGGGTGGGCTCTGCGCTCCCGTCACACCCAGTACTGGATGGGCTCTGTGCCCCCTGTCACACCCAGTACTGGATGGGCTCTGCGTCCCTGTCACACCCAGTACTGGATGGGCTCCGTGCCCCTGTCACACCCAGTACTGGATGGGCTCTGCCCCTGTCACACCCAGTACTGGATGGGCTCTCTGCCCCTGTCACACCCAGTACTGGATGGGCTCTGCGTCCCTGTCACACCCAGTACTGGATGGGCTCTGCGTCCCTGTCACACCCAGTACTGGATGGGCTCTCTGCCCCTGTCACACCCAGTACTGGATGGGCTCTGCGTCCCTGTCACACCCAGTACTGGATGGGCTCTGCGTCCCCGTCACACCCAGTACTGGATGGGCTCTGTGCCCCTGTCACACCCAGTACTGGATGGGCTCTGCGTCCCCGTCACACCCAGTACTGGATGGGCTCTGCGCCCGTCACACCCAGTACTGGATGGGCTCTGTGCCCCCTGTCACACCCAGTACTGGATGGGCTCTGTGCCCCCTGTCACACCCAGTACTGGATGGGCTCTGCCCCTGTCACACCCAGTACTGGATGGGCTCTCTGCCCCTGTCACACCCAGTACTGGATGGGCTCTGCCCCTGTCACACCCAGTACTGGATGGGCTCTCTGCCCCTGTCACACCCAGTACTGGATGGGCTCTGCCCCTGTCACACCCAGTACTGGATGGGCTCTGCGCCCCTGTCACACCCAGTACTGGATGGGCTCTGCCCCTGTCACACCCAGTACTGGATGGGCTCTCTGCCCCTGTCACACCCAGTACTGGATGGGCTCTCTGCCCCTGTCACACCCAGTACTGGATGGGCTCTGCGTCCCTGTCACACCCAGTACTGGATGGGCTCTGTGCCCCTGTCACACCCAGTACTGGATGGGCTCCGTGCCCCTGTCACACCCAGTACTGGATGGGCTCTGCGTCCCTGTCACACCCAGTACTGGATGGGCTCTGCGTCCCCGTCACACCCAGTACTGGATGGGCTCTGCGCCCCTGTCACACCCAGTACTGGATGGGCTCTCTGCCCCCGTCACACCCAGTACTGGATGGGCTCTGCGCTCCTGTCACACCCAGTACTGGATGGGCTCTCTGCCCCCGTCACACCCAGTACTGGATGGGCTCTGTGCCCCCTGTCACACCCAGTACTGGATGGGCTCTGCACTCCTGTCACACCCAGTACTGGATGGGCTCTGCGTCCCTGTCACACCCAGTACTGGATGGGCTCTGCGCCCCCTGTCACACCCAGTACTGGATGGGCTCTGCGCCCCCTGTCACACCCAGTACTGGATGGGCTCTGCGCTCCTGTCACACCCAGTACTGGATGGGCTCTCTGCCCCCGTCACACCCAGTACTGGATGGGCTCTGCGCTCCTGTCACACCCAGTACTGGATGGGCTCTGTGCCCCCTGTCACACCCAGTACTGGATGGGCTCTGCGTCCCCTGTCACACCCAGTACTGGATGGGCTCTCTGCCCCTGTCACACCCAGTACTGGATGGGCTCTGCGCCCCCTGTCACACCCAGTACTGGATGGGCTCTGCGCCCCCTGTCACACCCAGTACTGGATGGGCTCTGCGCTCCTGTCACACCCAGTACTGGATGGGCTCTCTGCCCCCGTCACACCCAGTACTGGATGGGCTCTGCGCTCCTGTCACACCCAGTACTGGATGGGCTCTGTGCCCCCTGTCACACCCAGTACTGGATGGGCTCTCTGCCCCCTGTCACACCCAGTACTGGATGGGCTCTGCACTCCTGCAACATCCAGTTGTGTTGGACAAGTAAGAAACCAATCAGACGAGACGCCACAAATGTCCCCATTCTCAAAGATGAGGGAGCCCAGCACCTCAAGTAAATGATCCAATGGAACCATTCGCATCTGGCCTCTTGCGGGATCTATCAGCCTCACAAGATCTTATCATTGAGGTCAGGATTCAGATTTGCATATTCACGTGAGCAGTATCGGCATTTGAGGGGGTCTCTGAGGTGGTCGGGAGCCCCTGGGTGGTCGGGCTCTGGGCAGGGTGATACCCTGCCACCCCAATGCCACCCAGACACTGTTGGACTGCCAGCCTGGCACCCTTGCAGTGCCACCCAGGTACCAACCTGGCAGTGCCAGGGTGCCCAGATGACACTGCCAAGGTGCCAGTGCCCAGGTGGAATCATGTCTGCACAGGGGATCGGCCCTGGGTTACCCTGCCCTTAAAGAGGTGGAGGCAGACCCCCGAATTGGGGCATTCGTGGTGGGGAGGGGGGTGGGATCTAGATGAGGGTCTTAAATTGGCAAGTGGAGCTGGTTAGTGCAGGAAACAGGACTAAGTATGGCCTCGGTGGGAGGGGGGCGTATGTTCGTCTCCGAGGCCCAGAAATGAAGCAGAGTCCCATTTAATAGCGGGATCGTTCCCGGCGTTCCCAGCACCGGGAATCACCTGGTTAAATGTGCTCGACACAGGACCCTGTTTCATTTCTGTTAAATCGCAACCCATAGGTTTTTTTAAAGAAGAAGAAAAATTGAGGAACAAAGTCACAGGACTACTAATTAATTTTAAGAAACAAAACATTAAACACAAAAAGCTTAATTATGATACAATATTCCTTTCCTCCCCTCCTAGTTTCACAAACATCTTTTTAAAGACATACTTTCAATAATAATGCTTTCCCTCAGTTGTTGTACTAAAAAATTCAATCCTGGTCTTCCAAAATTCCCTTTCAAACAAAGCTTGCACTCCACTTTTAACAAGGAATCCAGTCTCCAGGTTTCACTCCCACATCGAGATTTATTTCTCTTGACTGTAGCACATTGCGTTTGTTTTAATTATAGATTCCGAGACTGCATTGGTGGCACCAAACTTTTTGATTTACCTCTGAAGTCTGCTTCCTTATACTAAATCTGGTTACTGCTGCTGTCCCTTTAACTCTATGAGGCAGCACGGTCGCACAGTGGTTAGCACTGTTGCTTCACAGCTCCAGGGTCCCAGGTTTGTTTCCTGGTTTGGGTCACTGTCTGTGTGGAGTCTGCACGTTCTCCCCGTGTCTGCGTGGGTTTCCTCCGGGTGCTCCGGTTTCCTCCCACAGTCCAAAGATGAGCGGGTTAGGTGGATTGGCCATGCTAAATTGTCCCTTAGTGACCAAAAAAGGTAAAGTGGGGGTGACGGGAATAGGGTAGAGATGTGGGCTTGAGTAGGGTATTCTTTGTGAGGGCCAGAGTCAATGGGCCAAATGGCCTCCTTCTGCACTGTAAATTCTATGATTCTATGAACTCAGAACATTTTGTTCTCTTTTGCGAAGATCGCGCACAAAGTCCCCGAGTGAGTGCTTTTAGCCGCCTGTTTCCCGGCACTCACCCTGCCAAGCAACACAAGCTATTCAACATGTCTCTCGCTGAATAAGGGGCCTAAACGGGGAACGCACAGCCGAGGTGGCACATAGCCCCGTTTTTTTACAATGGGGCGCTTTACTCGGCACAACTCCCCGTTGTAGCGCAAGATCGGGAACGCCATTTCAAAATGGTGTTCCGATCTCGGAGGCCACAAAGGAATCCCCTTCCTCCCCCCCCCCCGCCTGAGTACAACATGGGTGGGTCTCCTGCCACACCCTCACCCCGCACACTGGGCAACCCCTGCCTGATTGTATGCATGAAAAATAAATGCCAGTTTGGCATCTTGGCAGTGCCAGCCTGGCACCCAGGTAGCACCAGGGCACCACCCCACCCAAAGGGCATGCAGCTGGGGACCTCCAGTCCCCTGGTTCAGTTTGTGGGGACCAGTACCAAAGGGCGCTGGCTTGAAGTCCCCGTGGCGAAAGGATTAAATCCCAGAGCCTTGGGTATGTCGGGGAATCAGCACATTAGCCATACTTACTGCCTCGCTCCAATATGTAGATTTGCCTAAAACTGACGCCACCCATTTGTTGCAGAGCATCACAGAACACAGTGTCGGACGCTGAAACTACCACCGGTGCTAAGCTTGTGCCACGTGAAACTTGAGGAAACCCGACATGATGTCAGTACGGTCAAGTCTATTGTCAAACGGGCAGATTGTGATCAGTGTGGACTAGATTGTGTTGGTAGCAATCAGCAGCTGTGATCGACATTCCCACCAACTGCAAGAAAGGAGCGAGGGCAGATTTGTAAAAACAGCAACATAAAGGCCAATTCTGATCAGCTGCTGCATTACCATAGAATCACAGAATCCCTACAGTGCAGAAGGAGGCCATTCGGCCCATCGAGTCTGCACCTTGGAAAGAGCACCCGACCCAGGCCCTCCCCGTAAACCTGGGCACGAGTAGAGAAGAAAGAATCCACAATACGTGCCCACCACTTTATGTCCTTTTTCAACTTGGTTTAGAATCAAATTTAATAGTTCACAGATTGTGGGAACGTGCAACATTTGCATTTGCTGGCTGTGCCTTGTAATAATACAAGTTTTATGAGGCTACTAAATAAACCATTACCGCCTGCTGCAATTTACAACAGAAATGTAGGTTTCCACTTGGAGCCGATTCGAAGCTGCATGGAATTTATATTTGCGATCATGTTAAACTTGTCTCAAACTTGGCTCGGCGCTGGACTGTAATTGAAGTGAACTGTGCACAGTTCTGGTCTCCACTCTACAAAAAGCATCCAGAGGTACGACTGAAAGCCCCAAAAACAAGACTTACCAGAAAGGCTCTAACAATCAAAAACCAGACTGAATACACTGGGTCCCTTCTCATTATAAAAGGACACGAGAGGGATCTTAAAAGATAATGCGTGCGATTCTGCCGAAAGATTTCTCAGTGTGGTAGCGAGTTTCCCGGCGTTTGGCCGGCCACGCAATTCAACGTTAATTGGTACCCGGTGGTGTTCCAACACCGCCTGGTAAAACTCACGGGAGGCAGTGACATAGTCGTATTGACATTGGACTAGCGACACCCAGGAGCACGGGGGGGGGGGGGGGGGGGGGGGACCCAGGTTCCACCACAGCAAATAGTGAAATTTGAATTCAATAAAAATCCGGAATTAAAAAAAAGTCTGTCAAGGCAGGAAATCCGGCGTGCTTAGTTGGACTAGTCGACACGGGACTCCAGATCCACAGCGCCACTCTTCAATGACCCCTGAAATGGTCAGTTCGAGAGATGGGCAACAAATTCTGGCCCATCCAGCAACACCCACATCCCATTAAAAAAAGCCCTTGAGCCTGAACCGGTCAGGGTACAGAGTGCTGCAGCTGATACATTGCTGGCCAGGCTACATCAAAGCTCAGCTTTTCCCTCTCCCTGTATTTGATAAGCTTTCAAATGCAAAGTTTGCCGTCAATCTAGCATCACATTCTGATTTGTCTCACCTTCCCTCCCTCACTCTCCCTTTGAAGACTATTTAATTGTCCTCACTTGGCCCTGCACTGAGAATTAAACATCAACAGCAATAATTCTCAACATGTAGCATTCAAACTGGAAAGGCTTCAAACTGGGAAGGCAAGACTGGGTTGGCAGGAGATGGAAAGCCAGGAACCAACATCAGTTTACCGATAAACCCCATTAAACGGTAGCAGTTCTGAAGGTTTTCGAAAAAGCATTTCATCAATCCATTTGGCCGACAAATGCATTTGTAAAAGGCTTCATGGCATCTTCTGCACAGCAGATAAATAGGGTTAATGTATCAACCGAAGCATTTTATATGGGAGCAGGGGTGGAGCTGACATTTTAACCAGAGGACTCAGAAAGCCTTGGATTGCTAACCAGCTATTTGTCAATGCTGGATCAGTGTCGCAGTTTCAGAATGAGCCAGAGGAAAATGTTTGTGATGTGTGTGACTTAAGGTCACGGCAAATGCAGGATCACAGAAAATACAATTCAGAAAAGAAGAGATGTTAAATACTACAAGCAGCAGAATGCATTTGTTCAAATCTATACCCAGTGCTTCAGGGCTGATCTGAAGGCACAGTCAGCGTAAAATTGGCCCTACATATATACTCACTGTATATAATATATATGCAAAATCTCAAAGGGCTTTAGCACAATTAATGGCTGCAGTATCAAAGAATCTTACAAAACAGGAGAGCATTCAGTCAGTCATGATTCTCCTCTGAAAAATTTTGCCAATGAGTTTCAGACCTTGCACATTTCTCCTTTTCCCATTCCCTTCCAATTCTGCGGGAAAACACTCCGGTAGGCTACGTTTCAATAGCAGCATCTACTGAAGGCCTTGAACATTTCCATAAAGAATAAGAAGACAGTCAGGCAATTATTCTCCAGGTGCAGATCCAAATAGAGGTCACCAGCAGCTGTCAAGTGCAGGATTCTCCGACCCCCTTCCGGATCGGAGAATCCCGGGGGGGGGGGGGGGTGGGGGGGGGGGCAAATCCCACCCTGACGTCGGCTGCCGTATTCTCCGGCAACGGTTTCAGGCAGGGCGGGGTTCACGCCACGCTGGTCGAGGGCCGTTGGCAGCGGCCCCACCCCCGGCAATTCTCTGGGCCCCAATGGGCCGAGCGGCCGTCCATTCTTGGCCAGTCCTACCGGTGTGGGTTATGCATGGTCCCACACGGCGGGACCTGGCAGATAAGTCGGCTGGGGCGGTCCTCGGGGAGTTGGGGGGGGGGGGCACGGAGGGATACGACCCTGGGGGGAGGGCCCCCACGGTGACCTGGCCCTAGATCATGACCCACCAATCTGCGGGTGGGCATGTTCCGTAGGGCCACTCCTTCCTTCTGCGCCAGCCCCTGCAGGGCTCCGCCATGGCCGGCATGCCGAAATACGCCGGACGGTCTGCGCATGTGTGGAACTGCCGGCATGGTTCTGCGCATGCACAAACTCGCGCAGTCCCTTCGGTGCCGTTCGGAGCGGCGCTAACCCCTCCGGCGTCCCCTGTCCATATCTGATCTCCATACCAGGCTTTTCCCACAAGGGCTCACCATAGAATGCTTACAGCACAGAAGAGGCCATTCAGCCCATTGTGTCCAGGTCTGCAAGGGCAGCTCAGCTTAGCCCATTCCCTCCACCCTTTCCCCCATGCCAGACAAATGTCTCTTCTCGATAAACGCCAGGATTGAACCGGTTTCCACTACACGCTCAGGCAGTGCACTCCAGATCCTAAAACTCACTCCATTGAAAGGTTTTCCTTCACCCCACAACCCAAAGATGTGCAGGGTAGGTGGATTGGCCACACTAAATTGCCCCTTAATTGGAAGAAACAGAATTGGGTACTCTAAATTTATAGAAAAAGAAAGATTTTCCTTCACATTTTTGCCAATCACTCTAAATCTGTGCTCTCTAGCTCTCGATCCTTCAACCAATGAGAATAGTTACTCCCAATCTACTCTTTCCAGACTCCCAATGATTTTGGAACACCTCAATCAAATCTCGTCTCAACCTCCTCTTCTGTAAGGTGCACAACTTTTCCAATCTATCCTCATAAACAAAGTCTTTCCTGTCCGGAACTATTCTTGGGAACCTTTTCTGCACAATATCCAATTCATTCCCATCCTTCCTAAAGTGTGGTGTCCAGGGCTGGGTCCAGTACGTCAGGTGACATTGACAATAAAAACAAATACAAGTTCTTCATAACTTCTTTCCTTCAGTACTCAGAACCCAGGTTGACATTTAAAAAAAATTATGCCCAATTAATGGACAATTTAGCGTCGTCAATCCACCTAACCTGCACATCTTTGGGTTGTGGGGGCGAAACCCACGCAGACACGGGGAGAATGTGCAAACTGCACACGGACAGTGACCCAGAGCCAGGATCGAACCTGGGACCTCAGCGCCGTGAGGCAGCAGGGCTAATCACAGCGCCACCCCGGATCCCAGTTTTTAACCCACTTTCTCAACCTGTCCTGCTCCCTTTGATGATTTGTGCACATATACCCCCAAATTCCTCTGCTCCTGTACCCCCAATTGTACCTTTATTTTATATTTGCTTCTCCGCAGTCATCTGACCAAAATGAATCACTGCCCATTTATTGGAATTAAAATTTCATTTGTGACATGCCCACTCGTTCCACCAGCCCATGTCCTCGTCAGTCAATCTCTATTTTCCTCACAGGTTACAATACTTCAAGTGTTGCATCATTTGCAAAGTTTGAAATTTCACTCAACACAATCACGTTTCAGATACAAATCGAGAAAAACAGTTTCTCATGGAACCCCACTATCGACCTTCCTCCAGTCAAACACTATTAACTGCTACTGTCCCGCTTCCCATCACTCATATCCACTTTGCTACTGTCCCTTTTCTTCCATCTGGCTGACAAGCCTCTTGTGTGGCACTTTATTAAATGCCTTTTGGAAGTCAAACGTAAACCACATCAACCACATTACCCTCATTAACCCTTTTTGGTACCTCACCAAAAAACAGAATTTAGGCTAGTTAATCACCATTTCTCTTCAATAAACTCATGCTGGCTTTCCTTAACTAATCAACATTTGTACTAGTGACTGTTCATCTTGTCCCAGATAGTAATTTCGAAAAGCTTTTCCACCACGGAGATTGAACTGACTGGGCCTGTAGTTGCTGAGCTTATTCTCCAGCCCTTTAACCCTTTTTGAACAACATTCGCAATTGCCCAGTCCTCTGGCATCATCCCAGTACCCAAGACGATTATGGTCAATGCTCCTGGCAATTTCCACTCTCAATAACCTCAGGCTATTTATCTTCATTAAGTAAAGCCAATCTAATATCCAGCAATTTGTAGCTCATGCGGAGTCTCAAATAATACCTCCTTCACCAGGACTATGCAGCATCTTCCTCCTTGGAAAGATTGGCCACATCCCAGCCTCCATGCATAAATCTCCTCTCCGGTTCCTAATAGCGCTCCCCACCTAGTCAGCAGCCTTGTTATTATTCCGATGCCTATAAAATACTTCTGGATTCCCTATAAAATACTTCTGGATTCCCTTTTTTTCGATTAGCTGCCAATCTTTTCTCCTAATTCCTTTCTCACTCTGTGTTCACCAGACAATGAGAATCTTGCTCTCGATCCTTCAACCAATGAGAATAGCTGGTGCTGAGTTTAGGCGGTCATCCTGGCTGGAGTTTAGGGAAATCAGCGTAGCTCACGAGTCCATGGTGCCCGTCTCTGAGCCAGTATCACACTGGGCAGAGTGGTTACCACACACCAAGAGTAATCTGGGGGACTGGATGTATTTTTCAAATGGGGCAATGCTACAAATTGCTCCACGAGCTGCTCCACAGCTACACACACACAAAAACCTTGCTTTTCACACACAATGGCTGGTTTAGCACAATGGGCTAAACAGCTGTCTTGTAATGCAGAACCAGGCTCAATTCCCATGCCAGCCTCCCCGAACAGGCGGTGGAATGTGGGGACTAGCGGCTTTTCACAGGAACTTCATTTGAAGCCGACTTGTGACAATAAGCGATTTTCGTTTCATTTCATTTTCAGAATGTTCTGGTAACTTCTTTACCCAGATGGTGGTGAGAATGTGGAACTTGCTACCGCAAGGAATGGTTGAGGTGAACAGTAGAGATGTAATTAATGGCAAAGCTGGATAAAGACAGGAGGGGAGAAAGGGACAGAAATGCGTGCTGATGGGGCGAGGTGAAGGAGGGGGTGGGCAGATTAGTGTGGTGGGTAAACATCAGCATCAATCAGTTAGAACGCCCCGTTTCGGTCTAGTAGATTCAGCGTAGCTGCAGCACTGTCTAGCTGGATTCCCAGTCAGTCAAATGGCTCAAGTCAAAATCCCCAAATGGATCACGATTGTAACTTTGCTACCTAGCTCACAGAGGGCAGGTACTGGTTCCCGATTAGGCTGCATGGGATGCCATGTACACTGTGCTTCTCACAAGCTGATTCAGAGACAGTAGTCAGAGAGCTGTGTGTGGCTAGGATCACGCACTGTCCTGTTAAACTAGAGAACAGAGGCAGCAGGCTGCCTGAAACCAGAGTGTTTAACACAGAAACAGGATGTTCGGCCTAACTGATCGACGCTGATCTTTATTCCATAAAACCGTAAGATAGAGGAGCAGAATTAGGCCATTTGGTCATAGAAAAACATAGAACATAGAAAAATACAGCACAGAACAGGCCCTTCGGCCCACGATGTTGTGCCAAACTTTTGTCCCAGATTAAGAACAAATTAAACACCCCCATCATTCTACCGTAATCCATGTCTGATATGTTCCTCATCCCCACTCTCCAGCCTTCTCCCCATAACCCCTGATCTCCTTATTCATGAAGAAATCCACTGATTAAATTAGACAGTTACATGGGAAAGCTGTGTATAGAGGGATGTGGGCCCAATGCGGGCAATTGAGACCTGCTTAGTGGTAGAAACTGGGCGCATGGACAAGTTGGGCCGAAGGGCCTGTTTCCATGCTGTAAACGACTAGGACTTCTCATCAAGCACAAATTATTCACCACACTGATCTCACCCTATCAGCACACCTTTCTGTTCCCTTCTCCTTCGTGTGGTTAATTTCCATTACCTTTAATAGAGTTGTGAAAACCATATTGGGGATTAATCCATTCCGATGTCCAAATTTCCCCTTCTGTTAAAGATCCTATTGACCTTTAAACACCCTTTGGATGTTCTTCGTTATCCAACTCAGCACAGACACCGTTATCAACAAGAGTGTCTCTCAGCCTTCACGTGCAGACATACCCTGAAGCGGAGGGAAGGTCAGCGTTGGCAATGGCGAATAATTCAAATCGACAATAGCTAATTCCTGAAGCAATGGGCAGTATAGTGCCACTCTGTGGCTTTCCATCATCAATGGATTTTTAAGCTTCTATAATTCTTGCTTTCCAACAGGCTTTTCCTCATTTTCCCTGTTTAATAAATCACTGATCGTTGCTCGTGCTTCTATTCTTTCAATAAGGCTTTCGGGTTGCACAAAGATTTGGAAAACCGTGTTTCCAGCTACCTCCACTCCACTGTGTACATCTCCCCCGCCCCTTCCTCCTCCCCCTCAACCACATTCCACATCAATTTGTTCCCTCACTTTTTTTTTGCTGCAGGAGATTGGCGAGGTCACGCCAGCCCGTTTGCCTGGCTGCACTCTCCGTAACATCAACAAACCACGCCATGGCACAAAGGCACACAGAGAGGGGGTTGCCGACAGGGCAGGCTGTCTGCATCTTGGTCGCTGGGTCCTGTCGCCAGTCACTAGACGTCTGTCACGTTTAACCCTTTAAGCTGACACCAACTCATGCTACAGAAAATAACAAAAGTCAAACATACTTTCAACATATTATTCATACTAATAACAGAGTAACACAAAATCTAACACAGACTAAAGAATGGCATCTAGACCATGATATTTGTCAAACAAATGCTGTAATGTGGAGGTTATACATTATTTAGATAAATATATTTAACTATTCTGGAACATGGGATATCACCACATTAAAAACAAAGTAGAAGGATTCTTCACATCTCCCCAGACTTCATAAATATTCCAAAAGACTTGCAAAGAAGTGAACCATGTTTGCCCACATCAAATGTGACCATGGGCAAGCAGGAGGGCTATCCCCCTTGCTGCCTTCCCCCATTTGGAGAGAGCACCTTTTGTTAGCAACCCCCACCCCCCTCCCCTCCACATAAACAAAACACTGTATGGAGAAAGATCAGGTCAATCCCATTATTTGAAAGGCTAAATAAATAGCGGCTCTCACATTGCTGCACAGCCTCAATTAAACTGAAACGATCCCATTTCCCAGCTGCTGTTCAATCCCAAGAGTAGAGGTGGCAGTTTGTGCAGTGGGGGAGGGAGAGATGGGGAGGGCTGGTGGGGAATCCACATGCCTCATTTGAATTCTCCATGCCTTCGAGGCACTGCATATGTAATAGCTGGGTGGTAGAATGTTCCCCAAATGAGGCACAGCGCAGATATTCATTGACATACGGAAGGCATGCTAAGGAAGTGGCTGGCGAAATGAAGAGTAAAACTCTGCACGGCATGTTATTGTAAGCAAGGACGGAATTATTATTTTTTAAAATAAGCTCGTTTGCTGGAGTTTTCTTTTAAAATTAGAAGCAGATTTAGGTCAAATCGAATCAGAGTTTGATGATAGAAAAAATTCTATTCCCACTTGTTTACCTTTCAGTGATGTGCATTCTTTCTTGTTTATTGATTTAGTATTTCCCAGTACACTAACAGGCCATTCAGCTCGAGTGTTGGCCCTGAGGAGAAGTGGATTGGGAGAGCAATGAGCTGGGGAGTGGAGCTGGGAGTTGCTCTTGCAGAGTGCTAGCATGGACACAACGGGCCGAGTGGCCTCCCTCTTGTGCCGTCAGCATTCTAACATCCTCTGGCTGTTCCGACATTGAAGCTTGGCTGATGACTTAATGATCAGTGCGCGATGGTACCAACATTCCGATCAATGCCGAGTTGGCCGAGTTCATCTACAAGTCGAGATAGAGAGACAGAGACAAGGCTGACGATTCAGCGCAGTACAGAAGGAGTGTTGCCCTGCCTAGATATCCTCTTCCTGAGGATCAAACGGCCCGCCTGCCCTGATTACGTGGCACTGTTCTGAAAATCAGGGACAGAGTTAGCTCGAATGTCCTGGCCAATCTGAACAATATCACTGGGAGCAGATTATCTCATTACCGCAGAGTGTTGTGGGATCTTGCTGTGCAGGCATTTCCCACATTACAAATGATCTAATGTGGAGGTTATACATTATTTACATAAATATATTTAACTATTCTGGAACATGCTAATCTGGGATATCACCAGTGGCTGCACTTCCAAAGTACCCTATTGGTTATACCACCCTTGGGGGCGTCCCGAGGTTCTGACAGGAAGTACAGAAATGCAAGGTCTTTCTTTATTGGGGACAGTCACCCTGTCACTATAAAGTAATGAGGTCACATACAACAGCACCACGGCACGTCAGAGTCAAAATCAGGCTGGACATGACTGTTCCGGCCGGGATTGGAGTGTTTCACAGAAAGTTGGAGACATCACAATTCCCCGTCCAACTTCAGCTTCCTTCCTGTACCGCTCAAGGTGGAGAACTGTGCAGAGCGAGAATGGAGAAAGTCAGTTTTAACCAAACGTTGGGGTGGCAGGGGGAAGATTAGTGGGTTTCACGTTTATTTAAAGTTCTCTAATATTTTACAGATGATAAAATATTAAATTCAGGAAGCAAAAGGCTTTCAGACCTCATCCAGAAAACACACAAACCGGAGCTACAGATGAAGGTGCGAACAGAAATACCCCCTGCTCTCTCCCCTACACATGAAGGTGCGAACAGAAATACCCCCCTGCTCTCTCCCCTACACATGAAGGTGCAAACAGAAATACCCCCCTGCTCTCTCCCCTACACATGAAGGTGCGAACAGAAATACCCCCCTGCTCTCTCCCCTACACATGAAGGTGCAAACAGAAAGACCCCCTGCTCTCTCCCCTACACATGAAGGTGCAAACAGAAAGACCCCCGGCTCTCTCCCCTACAGATGAAGGTGCGAACAGAAATACCCCCCTGCTCTCTCCCATCTGCCTGACAAAACGGGTCACTTGTACAATTCATTAGAAACTCCCGGCCCCACCCTAAAACCTTGCAATCTCCGGGGAGGGGCAAAAATAAATTCAAAACCTAGATTAATTAGTTGGGGAACTTAACCTTTCACATGACGGGGACCAGTGGAGAGGACGCAGACACGGGGAGAATGTGCAAACTCCACACAGATCGTGACCCAGGGCCGGATCGAACCTGGGTCCTCGGCGCCACAGGCCGTAGTGCTAGCCAGCGTGCTGCCCCGGAATACATAACATTTTGTGGAGATTAACTTGTCGCTTGGGGTGGTGCTCAATTAAAAACAAGAAGAAATGTGTTGTCCCGTCTTGTTAATTCACAAAGCAACATTAATAGTGAGAGATGAGGCCTATCATTTTCAACACAAGGTCTCAGGCTAATTGGAGTTCCCTTTGGGTGAAGTACAGAGTCCAAGGGTTTTTCAACACAGAAAGAGATCCTTTGGCCCATCGTGTCTGTTCTGGCCATCAAGCGCCTATCGATTCTAATCTCATTTTCCAGCACTTGTTCTGTCACCTTGTACGCGATGGTGGTTCAAGTGCTCATCTAAATGTTGGTGTAGAATTCAATGGAAGAGACAGAGTAGGGTAGGAACGAACAAAGGTTTATTACAGCCTACACAAACACAAAGCGACAACTCCTCTCCCCGAAGACCACCATCCCTGACCTACACCCTTGCTAAGGGGAAACCCCGGGAAATTACCAGGGAAGTTGATATTCTGGAGGTGAGAGGGAATGGTATCGAGCACAGTCCTTGGCCCTAAGTGGGTGGTCAGAGTTTCTGAAATGCTGTAGCACTGTTTCAGATGGGGCGTTCCAGATCCCACCACCCTCTGGATGAAAGAATATTAATGAACAGGGCGAGAAGGCACTTTTCCCACCTGAGGGTTAAATATTAAATCAAGGTCACAGCTGTATCCCATGGAGATTGTGTGCCTGGAGCAGGACTCAATGGGCAGGATTTTCCATTTGGCTTGGGAACTGGATATGGGGAGTTCCCGATCCTGACCCAGCACAGCGGGCTTTAAACATGGCCCACCAGAACTCCAGCCGATGAAAGGCCATGGAGAGGTTCAATGAGATCATGGCTGATGAGTGACCAAGCTTCAAATACCCACCATTACTACACAGTCCTAAATACTGTACCCCTTTGGTTAGTGACTCGCTGTCTGCCTTTGACAGGACGTTGCAATATAGATACTCATTTAGAAAGAACTGGAGGGATTTTACTGTTGGAATCAGTTCAATGGGTGAACTCAGCACTGTGGCAAAATGAGCCGGGACCTGCTTGATGCCAATCGAGACACACCGTAATAAATATATTTGTGCCAGGATTAGCAGACACACCAAAGTCACTTCACAAAGCCCTTGAAAGAAAGCCTACTCCAGGAGAAGAAACCGAAAGCCAGCAGCTGATCTGGGTGGAGCAAGGTCAGATTTAAAATTCATGTTTTATTTGACTTGATGCCCCAGATTTCCAGCCGCTCTGTGGTCAGCTGCCAAACCCGGTTATCTGTACCAGTGTTTGTGGGCAGCATGGTAGCACAGTGGTTAGCCCAGCTGCTTCACAGCTCCAGGGTCAAAAGTTCGATTCCCGGCTTGGGTCACTTTCTGTGCGGAGTCTGCACATTCTCCCCGTGTCTGTGTGGGTTTCCTCCGGGTGCTCCGGTTTCCTCCCACAGCCCAAAGATGCACAGGTTCGGTGAATTGGCCATGGTGAATTGGCCGTGCTAAATTGCCCTTCGTGTCCACAGGTTACATGGAGTTATGGGGTCACAGGGATAGGGAAGGAGAGTGAGCTTAGGCAGGGAGCGCTTTCAGTGGGTCGGTGGCGACATAATTGGGCCGAATGGGCTCCTTCTGCACTGTCATTCTATATAATGAACATCCCTGAAATTGCTACACCATTGGGGCCATACCTTCCATTGCGTAAACCCCAAACTCGGAAATTCCCCCCCTCCACCTCGCTTTCTGTATCCCCCCCCCCCCCCCCCCCACCTCGCTTTCTGTATTTCTCCCCCCCACTCCCGACCCTCCCCCCTCCCCCCTCCACTCCAAACCAGCTGTGGCCAGTAATCTAATGTTGGACTCCCAACTCCTGCCCTGGTTGGTACAGGTCTGGGAGGCATTGAAATGTCACTCAGTGTTATGTCAGCAATGTAGGACATGATTCTCCGGCCTCGTTGCGTTCTAGCTCGAGCGAAACGAGGCCGGTGAATAGCGGGAGAGGCTAAAATCGAGAACCGCGCCAAGCGCCAAACAACTTGCGATGCAACCGGCCCTCGCCCGTAGGCGAAATCGGGATCTCGGTGTAGCGTGGCGGGAAACCAATTATCACCACTTAAACCCTATTTCCATACGACTAACAGGAGCCACTCCATATCCAGCAGCCTCCCAATGAGCCATTGGCCTCCCCGGTGCTCGGGGGGGGGGGGGGGGGGGGGGGGGGGGGGGGGGGGGGGGGGCTGGGGAACACTCGGCTGGGGGGGTGGGGACCACATGTGGCACCACCATGTCAACCCCTGGATCATGTGCACCCATTCCGGGGGCAACCCTAGCCCCTGCCCGAATTCCCCACCAACCACTCATAACCCTCACTGACTGCCGAGGCCTCTGGCCGTGCGGCTGAAGGCTATTGCTAATAGGGAATTGGCAATCGTGGTTAACTGAGCACGTCATATAACCCAAACCGAAAAACAACTGGATTGGCGTGGGGGAGCTGGTGGCCACCATCAACACCCCATTGGACAGGGCACCCAGAGCCCCCTCCTCCCGGTCAGTGCCCATAGGGCCCTGGGGTTCAGCTTGGGACAGGGAGGCCCAGCTGCCCCTGCATCCTTTGGCTCTGCCTGGTGACTCCCCGATGTCTGCACCATCATGTCGACGATGCTCCTCAATGATTGCTCACAGAGAGGCGCAAAGTTCTCGGTGGAGGGCGGGGATCATTGGGGTCTACTCCAAGGCCTTTCCTCCTGGTTATGTTCCCAGAGATTACAGTTGCTGCCACCTCCATCCCAGGCTGCCCAGTGGCTCCCCCCTCACCCCCCCCCCGGGACCCTCGGGGGAACAGGACAGCCCTCCTGGCCTCCACCACATCTAGGAGCCTGGCCAGGTCCGCAACCCTGAATATTGGGGTCTGTGTCCTGGGAGCCATGCATGCGAGCTGACTGGGGTTGGCTGTGCGAGTGCTGCTCGGCATTGTTAGCGGGGGGGGTGGCGAGCGCGGTATCAGTGAATCGGCGGGCAAGCCTTCATTTGCGGCAAGAAGCACGTGTGGCCTCATTATGTTGACCAATTTACATTGACTGGGCTGAGCGCTGGGAAGTTTGTAGCAGTTCTTGCTTGGGCCCAGACTTCTGGAGAATCGCGCCCATACTTACACACGGGAGAGACGCTTGGGGAGTAGGAGATTTTCTTTTTAAAAAATGACATTGCAACAAATGGGTGGAATTTTACAGCCCAGTCATAGATGGGGAGGGGCTGGAAAACACAGCGAGCCGTTCAAAGCCCACTGGGTTCAGCAGGACTGAAAAACAACACATTTATTCATGATTTTCAAACCTCAACTAATTAATAGTTTTGGAGTTTGGTCTCCTGGTTTGTTAATGGTGGATTCGGAAGGATGTTCATTACAAATGCACTATCCTCCCAATTAAATAGATTCCTGACCTGCTCAGTATACTGGCAGGATAGGTGCCCGTTGCCAGGGTCGAATTTACCCTCTTCCGAGGTATCTCAGCCAGGCCCTGCTCTGGTCCAAATTCTAACGGGTGATTTGAATACAAGCCAGTCCCAAACTGCAGAATTCTACAAAGTGACCGTTTGGGATCTGGTGATCTATGCTGGAAAATGAGAGCATGAGGGCAGCAGGGAAAAGTAGCTGCAGCTTTGAATGTGAATGGGCCCTCAGTAACGGAATACAGAATAAACACCCACCTTGGTCACTGCACCAAGTAACAGAGTGTGAGAGAGGCACCTGTGGAATATAGCCCAGCGTGAGTGAGCAGAGGGCAGGACAGATACTCTGGTGTGGGAGGAGCAAATCCTTTCACACACACTGTGGTCTCCTAGAGTTTTTGATCTTTTAAAAAAAAGATAGGCCAATTACACAGTAAAGCAATCTTGCTACAAAGCACCTTCCTTTTGCAAGTAAACGTCAGTAAAGCTGATGAATGAAGATTGCATTACAGCTGATTGTACTGCTCATACATTATCGCAACGCCAAGCTGTAAAAGAGGTTAGTTAGGCAAGCCTGTTCCTGTCCTTTCATGTTTGTCCATCTGTGGCATCCAGTAATCTATCTGAATCACAGCTTTAATAAAAGTCCGCTCAGTATTTAGTCATACTCCCGACGACTGTCCAGTTCCAAATTTCCTTTGGTTTCCCCTTGGGCTGGATTTGCTGCTCCCATCTGCACACTTGGAAAGATATTTCGGTTTCCTCCGGTTTCCTCCCACAAGTCCCGAAAGGCGTGCTGTTAGGTGAATTGGACATTCTGAATTCTCCCTCTGTGACCCGAACAGGCGCCGGAATGTGGCGACTAGGGGCTTTTCACAGTAACTTCATTGCAGTGTTAATGTCAGCCCACTTGTGACTATTATTCAACAGTACGGGCACCAGAACCAAACTGGATATGGTCCATACACGCGACTCACTGGGCAGTGACGAGAAGGAAATTTACAAACCAAATGGTTTTAAATCGCTCCTTTCGCCAGAGATCGGACACCATTTCTCATTCTCACCAAGTCCTGCTAACTGACCAAAGATCAAGGATCCATTTTCCTGGTCATTTTCACACTGCATTTCACATTTCCCAGAAACTGCCAAGTTCAGACATTCCCACCTTCACAATGAGTAATTGGCTTGGGTGATGGATGAACAGATTTGATGTGTTGGGCAGTGTAGACTTGTGAAGCTAACATATGTCACCAACACTGAAGAAGCTTCAACTCTATTTTATTAACTACTTATAAAATAATAGATATACGAGAACTGTGGGTCTAAACGATGCTAGTTTAACTAGAGACCTGTGCCTGTCAGAACCAGTTGAATCTCTCAGCACGTGGTGAGAGCCTGTACTGTACTTGATGCGCTCTTGTGCTTCTGAGAGGCAGCATCTAGAATGAGCGGGAAAAGTGATGCCCTCTGTCTTTATAGTGCGTGTGTTCTAACTGGTGATTGGCTGCGGTATTTGTGCATGTTGATTGGTCCTAGTGTATGTCCCTCAGTATGTGTCTGCACCATGATATACTGGTGTATATTATGATAAGATTTGTAACCCAGTCGCCAATCAACACCCCTTTTCAATGTGGACTCCCTGTTAAGGGAAAATCCAGCGTTCCACTCCCTCACGTTCGTTATTAATTGGATTGTGAAGGGGGCTTATGTGGTTTTTAAAATTCACTCTGATCAGCGGAAGGTAGGTGTTTCTCTCTTCAGGGGATGGAGAGACCGACTGATTACATCAAACATAATAGCATCATGGAATGGTCCTACATATATTATTGATGACTAATAAGATTAACGACACTCCTTAAAATCTATCTGTCTGATCAAGCCTGTGGCCACCTTTCCTGCATTCTCCTTCTGTGATGCTAAAAGAAAAATACAAGAGTCGTTTACGGCAGGAAATGAGGCCACACGTGGGGGTAAGGGTTGATCAGCTGAGGCTGGGGTAAGGGTTGAGGGCAGGGGGCAAGGGCAGGGGGCAAGGGCTGATCAGCTGAGGGTTGGGGTAAGGGCTGATCAGCTGAGGTTGGGGGTAAGGGCTGATCAGCTGAGGTTGGGGGTAAGGGTTGGGGGTAAGGGTTGATCAGCTGAGGCTGGGGTAAGGGTTGAGGGCAGGGGGCAAGGGCAGGGGGCAAGGGCTGATCAGCTGAGGGTTGGGGTAAGGGCTGATCAGCTGAGGTTGGGGGTAAGGGCTGGGGTAAGGGTTAATCAGCTGAGGCTGGGGGTAAGGGTTGGGGGTAAGGGGGTAAGGGTTGGGGGGTAAGGGTTGGGGGGTAAGGGTTGGGGGGTAAGGGTTGGGGGGTAAGGGTTGGGGGGTAAGGGTTGGGGGTAAGGGTTGGGGGTAAGGGTTGGGGGGTAAGGGTTGGGGGGTAAGGGTTGATCAGCTGAGGTTGGGGATAAGGGCTGATCAGCTGAGGCTGGGGGTAAGGGTTGGGGGGGTAAGGGTTGATCAGCTGAGGCTGGGGGCAAGGGTAATATTTTACAAGGTGCGATGAAGCCTGACGATCTAAAATTGCCACGGGTCCGAATAGTGTTGGAAACATTTATAATTGAATACTATCCCACTATGGAGACCACTCCGTGAAGATGTCGGTGTTAAATTGTTCACTCTTTCCTCCAGGAGTCTTTCTCTGCACATCTACCCTAAAAGCAGCAACCCATTCTGCTCCAGGTCATTGTGTGCTGACAGTATCTGATCCAGGTAGCTATTGGTCACCAGCAAGCATTGTGGTATTGGCACAGAGACAATTGCAGCCAATCCTAAATAAAGGTAGGATTGATGTCTTGGGGGGGGGGGGTGACGATGTCAGCTTGAACTGGGGAGGGCCTGATGGGTAATGGTTGGGGGGGGGGGGGGGGGGATGTGTCTGCACAATAGTTTTGCAGAAACTAAAATTGCTTCTAATCTTTTGCACCTTTAATGGGTAAGCATTGATGAAAGACAGCTTCATAGAAGAGGGTTAGACTTTTGGAAAGTCAGAATGTGCAGGGCTTTGGGGAGGAGGCAGGGGAATGCACCAAGAGAAATGTTCATTTGGAGACCAGTGCAGTAATGATGGGCCAAATGGCCTCTATCTTCACTGTAACAATTCAGGAACAGAACAAGATCGTAATGTGCACAAAAATTAAAACACTGGGATAGTGTTTGTACGGGTGGCCAAGTATTCAGAACTGCTGGAAGTTCACCAAGTATCTTTCAAAACAATTGTACAAACAATCTGACCCCGGTTTGTTACAGAATGTCAGTAAGCGACTCATTAGCCCATGACAATAATGCAGCAGTCAGTCACAAAGGGGCAGCACGGTGGCACAGTGGTTAGCACTGCTGCGTCACAGTGCCAGGGTCCCGGGTTCAATTTCAGCCTTGGGTGTCTGTGTGGAATCTGCACGTTCTCCCCCTGTGTGCGTGGGTTTCCTCCGCGTGCTCCGGTTTCCTCCCACAATCCAAAGATGTGCGGGTTAGGTGGGGTTTTGGGGATAGGGCAGGGGAGTGGGCCTGGGTAGGGTGCTTTTTCAGAGGGTCGGTGCAGACCCAATGGACCGAATGGCCTCCTTCTGCACTGTCGGGATTTTATGGTTCTACTCTTATCGTACAGGGGCACACTGTAGAATTCTGTAGTAGCACCAACAGAAGTAATGCTTCAATGAATGGAATGAGAAATGTCCTCTTGTCCCCTTCCTCCAGGTGACATTTCTGATATCTCTCCTGATAGTTGTGGGATAGATTTGTACGGGTGGCCAAGTATTCCAAAATAGATTAGATTCAGTCACAGGATGAGAGTGTCGCTGGCTAGGCCAACATTTACTGTCCACCTGAAATGGTCTTCAAGAAGGTGGTGGTGAGCTGCTGCCTTGCCAACAGCCCAGTGACTTGCTGGGTCTCGGGGGCCATTTAAGAGTTAACCTCATTGCTGTGGGTGTGGAGTCACATGTGGGCCAGACCCCCCCCCACAAAAGGACAGGAGTGAACCAATGGCTTTTCAAACAACAGTCCAGTAGTTTCATGGTCAGATAGAAACACATGAGCAGGAAGCCATTCTGCCCTTCGAGCCTGCTCCACCATGCATTATGATCATGGCTGACCATCCAACTCAGTAACCCGCTGCCCCCCCCCCCCCCCCATGTTTTAGAATTAGAATCATAGAATTCCTACAATACAGAGGCAGTTCTGCCCATCGATCCCACACTAGCCCCATAACCCCACCTAGCTTTAGCATGGCCAATCCACCCACCCTGCACATCTTTGGACTCAACTGCTCGCTGTGGTAATGAATTCCACAGGCTCACCTCATCTTGTTCTCATCTCTGCCCTAAATGGTTTAGCCCGTATCCTGAGACTGTGACCCCTGGTTCTGGATTTCATCTCCATCAGGAACATCCTTTCTGCCCTGTCCAGTCCGGTTAGAATTTATACGTTTCTAGGAGATCCCCCTTCATTTTTCTAAACTCCAATGAATATAATCCAAACTGATTCAATCTCTCCTCATTTATCAGACCTGCCATCCCAGGAATCAGTCTGATAAACCTTTGCTGCACTCCCTCTATAGCAAGAACATCCTTCCTCAGATAAGGAGACCAAAACTGCACACAGTACTCCAGGTGTGGCCTCACCAAGACCCTGTATAATTGCAGCAACACATCCCTGCTTCTGTACTCGAATCCTCTCACTATGAAGTCCAGCATACCATTTGCCTTCTTTACCGCTTGATGCACCTGCATGCTTACCTTCAGTGACTGGGGTACGAGGACTTAAGAACTTAAAGTAAGAACTCACACCGTTGTTAATCTTCTATTACCTTACTGTAGTGTGTTTGGTAGCACTAACTGTATGTAACATGCGTTACTCAATCCAGCTACGGCAGAGGCTTTCTGCACCTTGATGAAGAAGGCTCAAAGTCGTCCAGAGGTATTGAAAGGTTTATTGAGAATTTAACAACTGCGTGAGTTCTTACTTTACGATCAATACCAGTAGAAAGGTTACAATGTTTATATACAGTAACTATGTCTGACCGCATTAGTAACCCTGAGCTAGATCTGTGCTCCTGCTCACATCACAGTCTAATCACCAAGAGAGGCAGAGAGCCGCTTGCGTCGGTTTTTATACCCCCTGGTGATCTTTCAATTTCCCATTAACCCCTTCTGTACATACCCATGTAAAGATCACTGCACCCAGAGCCCCACCCTGGGTCTCTGGCTCACTAGTCCAGTGGCAATACCACTATGCCACCACCTCCCCACAGTAGCCTGCATTTGTGTGGCACCTTTAACATCCCACAGTGTTTCACAGGAACATGACTAATCAAAATGAGACAGTGATATTACAGGAGATGGTCAATAGATGAGTGTTGGAGGGGTTTGGGGTGGGGGAGTTCAGACAGACAGAAAGTGACAAGGCGAATAGACTTGAAGGTACATGCTGAAGGAGTCAACAAAGACAGTTGCAGCACAAACATCTTCATTTTTATCTTCCTAAAAACTTATTGTCGCCTTGAACAAAGCATTCGAGGTCAGAAGAGCTTTCGCTGCAAGGGTGTCACACACGACTGATGCAACTATCAACTTTAGGCACAAATCTTTTTTCGTGTGGTTTCATTGTGAATATAAACATTTTACCCAAAGATTCTCCAGAAAGATGGGGCCCATTTAAATGCTGGGGATTTCATCTGCATATGTACATCTGTGAAATATCAGAGTGATTGAATGGGGAGGAATTCAATTTGGGACATGAATAATGAGAAAGAACAGACAGGAAATGTGTTGTCTTCAGAGCTGTGCCCTGCCATCAGCAGAGGGACAACCCTGGGGGACGCATCACCCGTGGCTTCAGAAGGCAGCTTTACTGGGTCAACCATTTCCTTTTGCCATTGAACAAGCACCCAATGATAAATCTATTCATTCCAATCATTTTCTTGGCATGTTGTTCCTGCCTGTACAGTCAGGGAGAGAGCAAGGCAACGAGGGAGAAACATCAAATACTAGAAGCAACTGATCAAGTCTCTAATTCCATCTTATCTATTAAAAAGCAAAATCCACTGGGTTTGCCAGAGGCCTCAAGATCAGAATTAATTAGACAAAATTAGAAGTCTTTTCATTACAGGTTTAACTTGCCACTTAATTCAGGACACGACATCTGTGGTTTACCCTCACACACTTTGGATATGTTCTTGTCCAATGAAGACACAAACATTTATTAGCCAATAAAACTGCTGACGGGCAGCACGGTGGCCCAGTGGGTTAGCCCTGCTGCCTCACGACGCCGAGGTCCCGGGTTCGATCCTGGCTCTGGGTCACTCTCCGTGTGGAGTTTGCACATTCTCCCCGTGATTGCGTGGGTTTCGCCCCCACAACCCAAAGATGTGTAGGATAGGTGGATTGGCCATGCTAAATTGCCCCTTCATTGGAAAAAAATGAATTGGGTACTCTAAATTTATTAAAAACAAAACTGCTGGCTGATTGATGTTGAACCAATATTAATTGGAGCGGAATTTAGCGATATATTTATCGTGGCGTGGGATTGCTCGGAAAAGCAGAGGCATTTTTCCTTTGGAAAGCTTAAATAAAGGAAGTACAAATTAAAGGGAAAACATTCTATTGTCTGTAGCTGCCTACATTGGACTTATGTTAATATTACAATGCACCAATTAGCAATGTTGCCCAGTGTTATTCATTTAGGTTGAATACCGGTAGAATACCTATTTATGTAGAGATTTTAGAAGATATATTGTGATCTCGGACCAGACTCGAACTGTGGTTAGGATACCGGACGGAAACCCCAATATTTTATTTAATTTGTAAGACTGTGAGGAAAGGACACTTCATTCCAGGAGTGACCCCACGAACAAATAGGGGATGGTATGTTAAAACAAACTTTATTATTAATACAGCATTAAACTAACTTTATCATACAAGAAATAGCTTACAATTACTGGTTAAATAATGCTTAACAATAAAATGAGACACTAACTCCTCACTGCTATCTTTTATCTCCAATCAAGCAAAACCCCATCTCGGGCCACAATCCACTTTCAAATACAATTAGCAAACCCAGGAATACTTGCTGCAAAGACATGTCTTGGATAAACTCCTTTGAGGGAGAGAGCTCCTTCAGGAACCAACTTGCAGTTTCTTGCCTGTGTCAAACTATTGTTTAACTTCCCAGCATTTGGCAAAAACTCTAAACTGACACTCAACACCCGACTGCTTCAGCCCCTGACTCCTCCCATTAATTACAATAGAACATAATAGAATAGAACATTACAGCGCAGTACAGGAACCTTCTGCCCTCGATGTTGCGCCGACCTGTGAAACCAATCTAAAGTTCATCTACACTATTCCATCTACAATCATCTCTATCCCACTAACTGGGCTATGACCAGCTCAATAAGGCTAACCACAACCCCTTAATTATCAACACCCCAGGGAACCATCTTTCTATAAACAAAATTCCATTAGCCCTTTTTAGGTAAACAAAAGACACGTTGGTTTTTAACCATTACTCCACCAGATACACAAAATACAATATATATCATCACACACTGATGGACACCAACAGTATTTATCTGGGGAGGGAGTGTTTATCATGATTATTTAACACGGTCACCCCAGTGACAAGCTTCACGGCATCCGGGGAATTTCATCAATGGCAAAGGACACTGACGACCGTGAGCCTATATCCTGGGTTAAATCAACGGCTGGAATAGAAAACGAAAGAGTAAACTCTACCCATCCATTTTCTGGTGATGTAAAGCTGGGATTTAAAGGAGGCACTACTTCCTTAATTTTACTTTTCCTTATTCTGCTGTGGGTTACTCCTTTCAGCAAGATCAAGTAAAAATGAGGTTTAACTCTCGGGCGCGCCGCACATTCAGGAGCAATGAACTAGGGCTTTAAAAGGAGAAAGCAGTGGCAGACATCATTATCCAGGTCAAACTGCATTGCAACACTGACTTGGCTTTTCACAGAATTAGTGATCAATAACTTTGAGTTTCACAAGAGATCTCTGCCTCTTTGTTATCTGCCAGTAAAGCATTTAAATGTGTTTGCCTGCAAGCACTAGAAAGCGCAGTTCCCAATAAATTAATCGATTCTGACAAGCAAGCGGTGATGTTTGGACATGGAATCCTTTCCAGCCGGCTCTTTGATGTGATACTGTTTGTGTTCCCCAATATGGACACATGTGAAGAAATAACACCATTTAATTTTCTGTAAGACAAAGATCTTCGAAATTCTAATCGCATTGGGTCCTCGATCAAGGAACTGAACGTGTTCAGATTTCATCCAAAGGACGAATTTAATTCCATTTACAATTTTGCTTAAAAGGGAGAACTGGCAGTTGAGGGAAATTGAGGGTCCTGATCAGATTCCTTCTCTTCACAGTTAGAAGTCAAGTGTAAGTGTTCAGGTCCACAGGTACATTCGCTGAACTGGTGGCTCCTCACGTGCCCCAGGAGCGATCGACCTCACAATCTAATAGATTTAGAGTCCCCAATTCATTTTTTCCAATTAATGGGCAATTTAGCCTGGCCAATCCACCCACTTTGCACATCTTTTTGGCTTGTGGGGGTGAGACCCACGCAGACCCAGGGAAGTCTGGCTGTGCTGTCAGCTGGGTCTATGTGACTGCAGCCGGGAGGATAAATGAAGAAAGAAAATTACAGCACAGGAACTTGCCCTTCAACCCGGCGAGCCTGTGCCAACCAAGCTCCCCACCCAAAATAAAACCTTCTACACTTCTGGTGTCCATGTCCCTCTATTCCCATCCGATTCATATATTTGAAAAGGCGCTCCTTAAACGCCACTATCGAACCTGCTTCCGCAGCGAGTTCCAGGCACCCACTACCCTCTTGTCTTCTATGTCAGGACTGTAAAGAGTGAGAGAAAGAGCGGAAGCGAGAGCGGAGTGCGAGCTCGCAATTTGGAGCTCCTCATGCGACATCAGGATTCAAAAGTGACACAGGGAAAGTGGATGCAGCTGATTGGGCGAGTCTGTATGATTAGGCAAGTATAGACTACGTTTTATCGCTTACAGTTCAGAAGGGTTCTATTCTGTAGTAACGAGGACCAGTGAAAAAGGACTCGAGAAAATTGATATTGCCCGACTATTTAAAGAAAAAGGAGTACCCAAGTCTCTTTTTCTTCCAATTAAGGGGAAATTTAGCGTGGCCAATTCACCTACACTGCACATCTTTTTGGGTTGGGGGGGGTGAGACCCATGCAGATATGGGGCGAATGTGCAAACTCCAGACAGTGACCCAGGCCTGGATCGAACACGGGTGCATGGCTCCATGAGGCAGCAGTGCTAACCACTGCACCATTGTACTGTCCCCAGTATTACTGATTTTAAGTATCTTCCAAAAGGTTTGATTTAAAAGGGTGAGTCACGGCAGGAGAGCTCAAAGCTGTCTAGTGCTCCTCCTGCTCTATGTGGGAAGGTGGAAACATTTCTAGTGCCCGGGCCAACAGGATGTGTCTCCAGCTGAAGCTTCTGGAAAACAGGGTTTGGGAACTGGACCGATGGCTGGGGGAACTGGATCATCCGCAAGGCAGTGAGTATTATGGACAGCATGTATACAGAGGTGGTCACACTGCAGGCAAACATTCTATAGGCAGGCAAGGAATGGCTGACCACCAGGCAGAGCAAGACAGCTAGGCAGGCAGTTCAGGAATCGCCTGCGTACATTGCCCTGCAAAACTGATATACAATTTGGATACTGTTGGGGGGAGAAACAAGACTCCAGGATGGGTATGATGGCTGGTGCTGGGGTCAGGAGTGGGAGGATGAACAGCCAGTGGTACAAACAACATACGTTAAAATAAGGGATGAGGTCCTCAAAGCAGAATAAGAATTAAGTTGAACTGTAAGACCTCAAAGATAATGGTCTCAGGCTTATACACAGTACTAGTCAGGGTAGAAATAGCAGGATATATCCGGATGAATGTATGGCTTCAGAGATGGTGCGAGGGGGAGGTTTACAGATTCCTGGAGCATTGGGACCTGTTCTGGGGAGGTGGGACCAGTACACCTGGGCAGGGTTCAAACTAAGGAAGCAGGATGATGGGAACCTATGAAGGAGTCAGAGGAGGGGGACAAGAACAAAAGACAGAAAGGGAATAAGAAGTGATTGGGGGAGAAATCAAGGGCTGGAATCAAACATGGCCTCAGTGAAAAATAATGGGAAGGGGAATGTCGTGGGGAATTAATCCCCGGAAAGGAGAATTCCACCCCTTGAGTGGGTGTTGTTTATAAACCTCCATTCTGGAGTGATGCTGGGAATGGCATTAAACAGGAAGTTAGAGACGTATGCAATAAAGGAACATCTGTAATTATGGTTGACTTTAAGCCGCATATATATTGGGCAAATTAAATGAGTCACAATACTTTAGAGGAAGAATTCCTGGAGTGTATACGGGATGGTTTTCTGGATCAATACGTTGAGGGACTAACTAGAGAACAGGCCACCCTAGACTGTATACGGTATAATGAGAACAGATTCATTGCCAATCTGGCTGTACGAGACCCCTTGGGGATGAGCGACCATAACATGATAGAATTTTTCATCAGGTTGAATGGAGAGTGACATATTTGATTTGTGACTAGGGTCCTGAATCTTAATAAAATAAATTATGATGGTATGAGGTACAAGTTGGCTTGGATAGATGGGGAAACGTTACTTGAAGAGGTGACAGTGGATAGGCAATGGTAAATATTCAAGGAGCGCATGGGGAATCTGCAACAATTGTTTATTCCTGTCTGGCACAGAAAAACAAAAATGGAAAGGTGGCCAAACCATGGCTGACACAGGATATTAGGAAGTGTATTAGATCCAAGGAAGAAGCACACAAATTGGTCAGAAAGAAAAAGCAGATCTGAGGATTGGCAGCAGGATATAATTCAGCAAAGGGATTGATTAAGGGGAAAATAGAGTATGGGAGTAAGCTTGCAGTGAACATAGAAACTGACTGTAAACGTTTCCATACGTGTGTGAAGAGAAAAGGATTGGTGAAGACAAATGCCTTACAGTCATAAACAGGGAATTTATAATGGGGAACAAAGAATTGACTGACCAAATAAATACATACTTCGGTTCTGTCTTCCCACAAATCCCCAGAAATGGTGGGGAATATCAGGTTTAGTGAGAGGGAGGAGAGTAGGAATAAATGGGTCTTTTTTGCCCGAATAGCAGGCAGTGACTAGTGGGGTACCGCAGTGGTCGGTGCTGGGTCCCCAGCTTTCACAATATATATTAATGACTTAGGTGAGGGAACTAAATATAATATCTTAACATTTGCAGATGACACAAAGCTGGGTGGGAGGGTGAGCTGTGAGAAGGATTCAGAGATGCTTCAGTGGGATTTGAACAGGTTGAGCGAGTGGGGAAATGCAGGGCAGATGCAGATAAATACGAGGTTATCCACATTGGTAGCAAAAACAGGAAGGCAGATTATCTGAAAGGCTATAGATTGAGAGGGGGCAATGTCCAACAAGACCTGGGTGCCCTTGCGCACCAAGTAAGCATGCAGTAAAAGTGGCGAGAGGATTGGAGTACAGGAGCAGGGATCTCTTGCTGCAATTATACAGGGCCTAGTTGTGGCCACACTGGAATATCAATATGTGCAGTTTTTGCCTCCTTATCGGAGGAAGTTCTTGCTCTAAAGGGAGTGCACAGAAGGTTTAGGACATCGAACAGTACAGCACAGAACAGGCCCTTCGGCCCTCGAAGTTGTGCCGAGCATTGTCCGAAACCAAGATCCAGCTATCCCACTCCCTGTCATTCTGGTGTGCTCCATGAGCCTATCCAATAACCGCTTGATAGTTCCTAAAGTGTCCAACTCCACTATCACAGCAAGCAGTCCATTCCACACCCTAACCACTCTCTGAGTAAAGAACCTACCTCGGACATCCCTCCTATATCTCCCACCCTGAACCTTATAGTTATGCCCCCTTGTAACAGCTACATCCACCTGAGGAAATAGTCTCTGAACATCCACTCTATCTATCCCCCTCATCATCTTATAAACCTCTATTAAGTCGCCTCTCATCCTCCTCCGCTCCAAAGAGAAAAGCCCTAGCTCCCTCAACCTTTCCTCATAAGACCTATCCTGCAAACCAGGCAGCATCCTGGTAAATCTCCTTTGCAGCCTTTCCAATGCTTCCACATCCTTCCTATAGTGAGGTGACCAGAACTGCACACAATACACCAAATGTGGTCTCACCAGGGTCATGTACAGTTGCAGCATAACCCCGCGGCTCTTAAACTCAAGCCCCCTGTTAATAAACACTAACACACTATAAACCTTCTTCACGGCTCTATCCACTCGAGTGGCAACCTTCAGAGATCTGTGCACATGAACCCCAAGATCTCTCTGTTCCTCCACATTCCTCAGAACCCTGCCGTTGACCCTGTAATCCACATTCACATTTTTTCTACCAAAATGAATCACCTCCCACTTATCTGAATGATTCCTGGGATGGCAGGTCACATATGAGGAGATATTGAATTGGTTAGTGTTGTATTCGCACGAGTTCAGAAGAAGGGTGGGGGACCTCATAGAAACCTATAAAATTCTAACAGGGTCGATGCAGGAATGATGTTCCCGATGGTGGGTGTGTCCAGAACCAAGGGTCACACAGTCTAGGATATTGTGTAGTCCATTTAGGACACAGATGAGGAGAGATTTCTTCACCTAGAGAGTGGTCGGCCTGGGGAATTTGCTACCACAGAAAGTAGTTAAGGCCCAAACATTGTATGTTTTCATAAGGAGTTAGATAGAGCTTTTGGGGCTGAAGGGATGTGGGGTGGGCAGGATCAGGTTACTGAGTTGGATGGTCAGACACGATGATAACGAATGGCTGCTTTAAGTCCCGATTCAGTCCAACACACCCAGGGCAAATACTGAGGGTCTGCTGCACTGTCGTTGGCACTGTCTTGGAGATACCTTCCTCTTTATCTGGGTGCCTCTTTATCTGGGTGCTAAAACTTTTTCTGTACATGATGCTTACTGACCCTTGGTTTGGAAGGCCATGTCTTGTGTGGTACTTTACCAACGCCTTTGAAATATGTTTCTGTCCCTCCCACATCCAAATCTTTATCTTCAATCAAGAAATAGGAATTTTCATTGAACAGATCGACTCGTCCAATGGTGCTCACTGCCACTTTATGGATAATTTTCATCTGGTCAATTTGTTCTGGAATACTGATTCTATTAACTTTCTCACCACTGAGCTTTGACTGAAACTGGCAGGTAAATTAATTGGAAGCAAATTGGCAGTGGGTGGGGGAGGGGTAAGTATCAGATTTGAAGTTGACAAGATTTTTGCCATTGTGATTACAAAATTAGCGTTTGCCGTTCCTACTGCTCGGAAATGCTTTGTTCCCCATCTCAGCATCCATGGCAACCAATGAATAAATTAAAAATCCAACCGGCCACAGTATCCATGACAACGCCATAAAGTTGTTCCAGCATCGGTTAAACACATTTTGCTCAGTGAAACATATTTCAAAGCCCTAAACGTAAGCATTATAAGAGAGAGTCCATTATTGCTGATGACAAGTTTCCACAATCCAAGCAGACAGTGATGGTACAAAGGACAATTTTGGCGATAATTCTCGAGAAACATTCCCTGCCAAACGATGCATCCCGTTGGCAACACCATATCACAGAATCACTCCTTTTACTAATGGGACCCGGGGGCCCCCTCATATAGTGCGTTGGAGCTTGGGGGGGGGGGGGGGGGGGGGGGGTGCTCCAGAGATTTCTGTTCCTCACTGCAGAAATCAGGGCTAAGTACTGTGGTGATATGCATCACTGTAGATACACAAAGGGTTAATGTAAGTACACGTAGACTAGCTAGACACTAGAGGGAGCAGCAGAGACATGACACAGACACTCAACCAATAGGTCAGTAAGATAGGACACGACCAATGGACATTCACGATACACACAGAGGTGACACTACTACAGGACGGGTATTACACCAACCCATATACAAGTGACATAGCACACATGATCTTCCTCTTTCCAGTGGTGACACTTGAGTACAGACACAGGGTTGATTCAATATCACACCCACCACATGGATTGTAGCAGACTGGTTCGTCAGTCTGAGTAGCTATAGAGGGATTAACAATAGTGGCAAATCCGAGTAGGAGAATTGTAAATAGTTTAATAAACGTGTTGAAGTTATCTCCACATCTGAACCTTCCTTTGTCAGAGTGAACATCAAGGAAGCAGTTTATGCTACGCCAAGAGCATAACAAGACAAGTACAGCCTTGCAGTGTGTTCCCCGTTCCCCACCGGGACCCCCTTTCTAACCCGAGCGACGTTAGTTAGCGTTGTGTTTTTTGGCACTGGTGCCAGGAGACACGCGGCGAGACGTGCTTGCTATGGGACTTTGTTCCCGTTTAGTTAAATCACGGCCCTCGTGTTTTGTTTGACATTGAATCAAATTGCGCCCTATACACAATGAAAATGGAAAAACATTTAGTGGTAGAACACATAGGAGCAGAGAGCCGTTGGGCTCCTCGAGCCGGTTCTACCATTCAACAAGATAGAGCTGAATTTTAAAATCAATTCTTCTCCCTCAGCATCTAGAAATCGGTCAGCCTTCATTACACCCAACAACTGAGCAAGCACGGCTCTCAGGTAGAGAATCCCAAAGATTCACGTGAAGATTTTCTCCTCGTCTCAAGTCTCAGGTAGTCAGCTCCTTATCCTGACGATGACCCAGCGAGACTGACCCAGCGAGAAACAGTCCATCAGCATTTACCATGAAACCCTCCTAACAATTTTTGAAGAAAATTATGCCTCATTATTGTAAATGCCAGAGAGAGTACAAATCCATCATAAACTATCTTTGCCAACGGAATAATCTCCTCACCCCAGGGTTAATCCGGTGAAGCTCCAGGGTATTCCATCCCAAAACAACTATATCCTGTCTTTGATACAGAACAAGCGATATCCAGTTCTCCAGGCGTGGTCTCACCAACATCTCGGGCAATTGCAGCAAGGCTAACAGACCATTTGTTTTTCTAATTGCTTATTTATCTGTAGCTGCATATAAACTTCCTCTTGCACAAGGACACCCAAATCCTTCAAAATGCCAACCAACCCTCAAACCATTTTCAAATATAATCTGCTTTTCCATTCTTCATTTTGGAGTGGAGAATTTCACATTTCCCAGGTTTTCTTCCAGCAATTTGAGCTCTATATCCTTTTGCAGCCACTTTATGCCCTCCACACATTGGGTTGAAAAGTTTCAACCACAAACGGAGATACGCAGCACTGTACCCCTTAGTTGGAGACACGGCAGGGACCCCAACACTGACCCAAGGTAATGGATAGCAGTCCACAACTAGGAATGAAGATAGTGACTGCTTGTTTTTACAGAACAGTAAAAAAAAATTCAGCAACCAGTCAGTGTCCAGTAAAAGGACTTAACTGCTTTTCATTCCTGTAACATGAAAATGAAATGAAAATCGCTTATTGTCACGAGTACGCTTCAAATGAAGTTACTGTGAAAAGCCCCTAGTCGCCACATTCCAGCACCTGTTCAGGGAGGCTGGTACGGGAACAATGCAACGATCTGAATAAGTCCACACTTTGCTTCAATTAGAACGATATCCGACATTTCTTTTCCGGGGGGGGGGGGGGGGGGGGGGGGGGTTTATTGTAATGGCTTCAAGTGTCTGCACTGTGAGTTGGTGGGATTCACATCTTGCACAGGTAGGGCTGACAGCAAACCAAGTGGTCACTGTATTGGATGTTGGGGAGCAAGCAAGGTACAATTCAGCAGATTCAATTGCTGGGGGGCCCAGTTTAAGGAGACTAGACCATTAAAATGCAGTTTAATGGAAAAGGCAATAAGTTAAGCTGTGTGGTTTCAAATTTAAAACAACCTGCTGGTTTCATCTCCTCCGCAGAATGGCCGAGTTAAAGAGGGAGGAGGTCTGTTTATTGGGACTATCGAGGACAGAATCAAGATCACAACAATTGGAGTGGTTACATTTTTCTTGACCACAGGATGTTACAAAGCACTTTGCAGTCGATGAAACAATTTTTAAATTGCAGTCACTGTTGTAATGCAGGAAACGTGGCGGGCAATTAGCAAGATCCCACAAACCAGCTGTGTGATAACGACCCAGATGTTATACCACCCGCGCCCGACAGGACAACCCTTCTACACACTCCGGGATGGGGCGGGACAGGACAGAGCTTCTCTCTCCCGCACCCCCCCCCCCCCTCTTCCCAACTGGGCAATACCCCCTTCGTGGTGGGTCAGCGTCTTCCCCAATGCTGCACAGAGATGTCAGCCTTGATCTTAACACTCAAGCCTCTGGAATGAGGTTTAAATCCCAGTATTCGGACTCGGAGACAGAAGCCATGGCTGGGGCTTTGCAGCAGAGCAATCCATGACCTGGGACTATCGACTGGGGAGAGGAGGCTGTTATTTGACTAATGATGGAGCAGCGGTTCGTGATTATGGAAGGTACGAGGGAATGCTGACTGCATACTTCCAGATGTGCTTTTGTACAACTTGGGAGAACACAGGCCTTTGTACTTTCACTATTCTTCACAGACCAGGTATCAATGTCTTTCCAATAAATACAGGGGCCTCGAGGTGAATTGGAGACAATTTTTAAAAAGTCTAAACAAAATAACAGCTGCAATTATTGGTGGAGTCAAAATACCCCTCAGGCAATTGCGGGACTTGTACTCCCGCTAGATTCCAAACCTTTAAAATGCATGGCTTAACAAAGATTGCATCCACATGGAAGAACAAGATTATTTATACGCCTAAATTGCAAGTTCATGACTCCTCAAACACACTCTCTTGGTTTGAACAACCTATTGTTGAAACGTCATTTTGTTTTCGATGATTAATGACAGAATTTACAGAGACTGAGTGCAGATGTTAAAAGATTTAAGTTGGAAAATCTAGAGGTGTCCAGCAAAGAGTTCACCCACACTGCGCTGCCCGAGGGAACGCAAACCCGGCTTTCCACCATGGCTTCAGTTTGTTATAGGCTGTAAAACAAAACAGTCTTGCCTCTGTCCAGAAAATAAGCAGCAAAGAATAAATTTGCCACGTGCTTTAACAGGATTGCATCATTAGTGACAGCAGGCAATTGGCCGTTCGAGGATAATGAGGCTTCGTTCAGCTCAAAGACACAATACAGCCACATACCCCCGCTTGGGGGGGGGGGGGGGGGGGGGGGGGGGGGGGAAGAGAGAGAGAGAGAGAGAGAGAGAGAGAGAGTCATGGATGGTAGCGATTCTGACTCAACCAATGAGAAGTCTGCTCTGTCCAAGTTGAAATACAATTAGAAGTCTGACAACACCAGGTTAAAGTCCAACAGGTTTGTTTCAAACACTAGCTTTCGGAGCGCTGCTCCTTCCTCAGGTGAATGAAGAGGTAGGTTCCAGAAGCACATATACATATACATATACATATATACATACATACACATATATATACAAAGTCAAAGATGCCGGAGGTGTGAATTGTCTCAAGCCAGGACAGTTGGTAGGATTTTGCAAGCCCAGGCCAGATGGTGGGGGGTGGATGTAATGCAACATGAATCCCAGGTCCCGGTTGAGGCCGTACTCATGTGTGCGGAACTTGGCTATAAGTTTCTGCTCGGCGATTCTGCGTTGTCGCGTCTCCTGAAGGCCGCCTTGGAGAACACTTACCCGGAGATCAGAGGCTGGATGCCCTTGGCTGCTGAAGTGTTCCCCAACTGGAAGGGAACATTCCTGCCTGGTGATTGTCGCGCGATGTCCGTTCATTCGTTGTCGCAGCGTCTGCATGGTCTCGCCAATGTACCACGCTTCGGGACATCCTTTCCTGCAGCGTATGAGGTAGACAACGTTGGCCGAGTCGCACAAGTGTATGTACCGCGTACCTGGTGGGTGGTGTTCTCGCGTGTAATGGTGGTATCCAAGTCGATGACCTGGCACCTCTTGCCGAGATTGCCACTGCAGGGTTGTGTGGTGTTGTGGTCGCTGTTCTGAAGGCTGGGTAGTTTGCTGCAAACAATGGTTTGTTTGAGGTTGCACGGTTGTTTGAAGGCAAGTTGAGGGGGTGTGGGGATGACCTTGGAAAGATGTTCATCTTCATCAATGACGTGTTGAAGGCTGCGAAGAAGATGTCATAGTTTCTCCGCTCCGGGAAAGTACTGGACGATGAAGGGTACTCTGCTGTTTGTGCCCGTGTTCGTCTTCTGAGGAGGTCGGTGCATCTTTTTGCTGTGGCTCGTTGGAACTGTTGATCAATGAGTAGAGTGCCATATCCCGTTCGTACGAGGGCATCCTTCAGCATCTGTAGATGTCTGTTACGCTCCTCCTTGTCTGAGCAGATCCTGTGTATAGGGAGGACTTGTCCATAGGGGATGGCTTCTTTAATGTGTTTAGGGTAGAAGCTGGAGAAGTGGAGCATCGTGAGGTTATCTGTGGGCTTGCGGTAAAGCGAAGTGCTGAGGTGACCGTCCTTGATGGAGATGAGTGTGTCCAAGAATGCAACTGATTTTGGAGAATAGTCCATGGTGAATCTGATGGTGGGATGGAACTTATTGATGTCACCATGTAGTCGTTTCAGTGATTCTTCACCGTGGGTCCAAAGGAAAAATATGACATCGATGTATATCGTTGGTTGAAGGTCCTGTGCGGTGAGGAGGTCTTGTTCAAACTTGTGCATGAAGATGTTGGCATATTGAGGTGCGAATTTGGACCCCATGGCTGTTCCGTGCGTCTAGATGAAGACCTTGTTGTCGAAGGTGAAGACGGATGAGTTGCAGAATTGCGTCTGGAGATTGGCAGTTGTTGTTGTTGTTGTTGTTGAGTACTGAGGCTGTTGCAACAATGCTGTCGTAATGGAGGATGCTGGTGTAGAGTGCAGAGACGTCCATTGTGACAAGAAATGTTCCTGGTTAACTGGTCCATGGGTGCTGAGTTTCTGTAGGAAGTCCGTCGTGTCGCGACAGAAGCTGGGCGTTCGTTGTACGATGCGTTTCCAGATGCCCTCTATGTAGCCAGAGAGGTTCTCACACAGGGTCCCATTGCCTGAAATGATAGGACGGCCTGGTGTGTTGGCCTTGTGTATTTTCAGGAGGCAGTAGATGCCTCTCGGTCTGCTGTTCCGGTTCATTGGTAGTCTCCTTGGGTTCGCTGTTGGCCTCTTGGGGTCTGTGGGAGAATTCCCAGAGCCCCATTCGCCTGATGAATTCCTCCGTGTCTGCCGCGAGACTGATGGGGTCCATTTTGCTGGTGGTGCAGAAACGGAGCCCTCTGCTGAGGACTTCGATTTCGTCTGGTTGAAGGGTGTAGTCCGACAAGGTGACAATAGATTTCCCTGTATTGTTTTCCATTGTGGTACCGGGGGAGGCTTGGTTGTTGCTGGTGGTGATGCCGAGTTTCTCAGGCTTCCTGTTCTTGGTGTGCATATAGGGTGGCATAGTATCGTTGTCTCAACCGAAGAGGAAAGAGTTGAATTGGACCCCTCCGCTGCCCTAGACTCGACATGTATGCTCAAGCCATCAGGAGTCGCGTCAATGCCCGATTCATCAGTCGACAACAAGTTCTTCATCCAGACGCACGGAACAGCCATGGGGTCCAAATTGGGGACCTATGGGCTGGTTTAGCACACTGGGCTAAATCGCTGGCTTTGAAAGCAGACCAAGGCAGGCCAGGAGCACGGTTCAATTCCCATACCAGCCTTCCCGAACAGGCGCCAGAATGTGGCGACTAGGAGCTTTTCACAGTAACTTCATTTGAAGCCTACTCGTGACATTAAGCGATTTTCATTTTTTCCATTTAAATTCGCACCTCAATACGGCAACATCTTCATGCCCAAGTTTGAACAAGACCTCCTCACCGCACAGGACCTTCAACCGACGTTATACGCCAGATACACCGACAACATATTTTTCCTTTGGACCCACGGCGAAGAATCACTGAAACGACTACACGATGACATCAATAATTCCATCCCACCATCAGGCTCACCATGGACTACTCTCCAAAATCAGTTGCATTCTTGGACACACTCATCTCCATCAAGGACGGTCACCTCAGCACTTCGCTTTACCGCAAGCCCACAGATTACCTCACAATGCTCCACTTCTCCAGCTTCCACCCTAAACACATTAAAGAAGCCATCCCCTATGGACAAGCCCTCCATATACACAGGGTCTGCTCAGACGAGGAGGAGCGTAACAAACATCTACAGACGCTGAAGGATGCCCTTGTTTAAATGGGATATGGCGCTCTACTCATTGATCTACATTTCCAACGCACCAGAGCAAAAAACCGCACCGACCTCCTCAGAAGACAACCATGGGACACAACAGATAAGAGTACCCTTCGTCGTCCAGCACTTCCCCAGAGCGGAGAAACTACGACATCTTCTTCGCAGTCTTCAACGTCATCGATGAAGATGAACATCTTGCCAAGGTCATCCCCACCCCCTCTACTTGCCTTCAAACAACCGTGCAACCTCAAACAAACCAGTTTGCAGCAAATTACCCAGCCTTCAGAACAGTGATCACCACACCACACAACCCTGCCATGACAATCTCTGCAAGACGTGCCAGATCATCGACATGGATACCACCATTACAGAGAAAACCACCCACCAGGTACGCGGCACATACTCGTGCAACTCGGCCAACGTCGAAAGAATGTCCCGAAGCGTGGTACATTGTCGAGACCATGCAGACGCTGCGACAATGAATGAACGGAAATCGCCCGCCAATCACCAGGCAGGAATGTTGCCTTCCAGTCGGGGAACACTTCAGCAGTCAAGGGCATTCAGCCTCTGATCTCCGGGTAAGCGTTCTCCAAAGCGGCCTTCAAGACAACGCAGAATTGCCCAGCAGAAATTTATAGCCAAGTTCCGCACACATGAGTGTGGCCTCAACCGGGATCGGGGATTCATGTCGCATTCCATTCATCCCCCACCATCTGGCCTGGGCTTGCGAAATCCTACCAACTGTCCTGGCTTGAGACAATTCACACCTCTTTAACCTGGGGTTACCCCCTATCTTTGGATCTGTAAAGATTGAATTACCTGCAAATGCTCGCATTCTAAGCATTGTCTGGCATCTTTGACTTTGTCTATATATATGTTTCTGGAACATACCTCTTCATTCACCTGAGGAAGGAGCAGTGCTCCGAAAGCTAGTGTTTGAAACAAACCTGTTGGACTTTAACCTGGTGTAAGACTTCTTACTGTGCTCACCCCAGTCCAATCTCCACATCAAGTTGAAATAGCTCAGGGAGAGGGAAGTCAGAGAGATGCTTTACATCCACCACTTCCTCAGACTGCTTGATGGCACAATGGGCAACAGGTGATGAGCTGCTTCGTTTAAGGCACGGTACCAGTTTCGGGAGGTTGGCATTATCCTGTTACTACTTTCCCAGCATCACTGCTCCTCCAGCTGTCATTCACAACCATGGTCCCAGAAGAGAGTAGTTTTTACAGCTTTTATTCCTTACTCCAGCTGATGGTGAAACAGTCACACCTTTGCTGCAGTTGACATGTATAAAAACAACTTTACAATTAGAGTTATCCTGCGGAATAACGGCCACACTGATCACATCATGTTTTAAAAAAACATTCATTCCTGGGATGTGGACGTCACTGGCTGGATTTTATATTACCCATCCCTGATTGCCCAAAAACTGAGAGTTTCGCTCGGCCACATCACAGGTCAGTTAAGAGTCGTCAACATCTCGGTGGGTCTGGAGTCACGTGTAGGCCAGACCGGGTAAGGACGGCAGATTTCCTTCCCTAAAAGGACATTAGTGAACCAGATGGGTTTTTAATGACAATCGACAATGGTTTCATGGTCATCATTCGACCTTCATTTCCAGATTTTTATTGAATTCAAATTTCACCATCTGCAGTGACGGGATTTGAACCTGGGTCCCCAGAACATTATTCAGGATCCCTGGATTACTAGTCCAGTGACAATACCACTACGCCACTGCCTGTAATGCTCAGATGTAATAGTGAGTTTGCTCAGACATGCGTGGAGGTTTGAAAAATTTAGATAGTTGATGAATTATTCCATAATCATCGAAAGAGCCAGATTTGCCCCGTCAAACAATGAGGTTTTCAGAAGGGTGGGTAAACTTTCAGCAGCATCACCTCCACCCAAATAAGGACAACAGCAAAATGCTGAGGTCACTCTGTCACAGTGACGCAGGGAGGCACAGTGGTTAGCACTGCCGCCTCACAGCGCCAGGGACCTGGGTTCAATTACTGCCTCGGGTGACTGTGTGTGTGGAGTTTGCACGCTCTCCCAGTGTCTGCGTAGGTTTCCTTCGGATGCTCCCCACACTCCAATGTTCAGGTTAGGTGGGGCTACGGGCATGGGGTGGGGGGAGCGAGCCTGAGCAGGGTGCTCTTTCAGGGGGTTGGTGTCGACTCGATGGGCCGAATGACTTATTTCTGCACTGTAGGGATTCTATAAAAAACTAAAATACAGCATCAATATAAAAATGATTTTTACAAAGTAGTTTTGAATCAAAAGCAGTTAGTGTTACCCAGAAAAAGATATGTGCACCTGCGTACACCCTGGATTAACTTTCATCCCACTTCCTGGACTCTATCTTAAACACAGCTGAATAACCATATTAAAGTCAGTCAGACACAGCATTGGCAAAGCACAGTGAGGCTCAGGGGTACAGAGAAAGAGCCCACAGTGATCCCAGAACAAGACCATGCATCAATATAATTCTGGAGAACACAGCTGCGGAGAGGGTCTCGGTGAATAGCCTTTTTCAGGAGTGAGCTGAATGGCCTCTCTCTGTGCTGCATGTGTTGCAATGCTCCAGTCAAGCATCCTGGATCATTTCTAACCACATTAAAAAAGGTGCCATATAAATGCGCATTGTTCCTGGTGCAATATTCCCAGTCTCCGTGTGACTGATGTTTTTCTTTCCCCAAGGTGGTGCTGACATTACTCTCGGAGACAGGGGAGGTTAGAAATGCACAAATCCACAGCAGGAAAAGCAGCAGATTTGTAACCACACTATCACCGAATTGTTCAGATAGTAAAGCCGCTGTCGCTGAATCTTCAGCAACTGCAAGGTGGAGCTTAGTGCAAATTCAGGCAAAACGCACCTCTGGTCATCATCCAACATCAACACACGAGGGGCTGATTTAGCTCACCAGGCTAAATCGCTGGCTTTTAAAGCAGTCCAAGCAGGCCAGCAGCATGGTTCGATTCCCGTATCAGCCTCCCCGGATAGGCGCCGGAATGTGGCGACTAGGGGCTTTTCACAGTAACTTCATTGAAGCCTACTCGTGACAATAAGCGATTTTCATTTCATTTTCAAACCACCCTGACCACAGGAGAGATGCATCATGTGGACCATTCAATTTAGACCTTGCCCATTCAAGCCACCTGCGTCTGTCAACGAGTCATTTTACTTTACTCTGAGCTCCAAACTGAATGAGAGTTGAGAATATCTTAGTTTTGCTCACCGAGCTGATGAGAGTAATTGTACCTCCGGCAGGGCTGGTCAGAAAAAACACAGATTACAAAAGCAACATATTTACTCAACAGAGTCACACGAGGAGAGTCCCCCTCGCCTGTAAATGTATATCCGCAATATCCAGAAACGGCTGTCACAACATAACTCAGGTGTAAACCAGGTGTTACTAAAAACGGTGAGGATTAATAAATCTTTTGCTTAACCCACAATTTCACTGTGGTCAGATTCTGGGAGGTCACAAATGGAAAGGGAACAACACTCAGCTGTAATTAGGAGCCAGTTAAGACATCTCCAATAGCTTTGAAAGGACCAAACTAACCGTTTCCTCAACATTCCTGTAAAATTACACACTGCTTTCCCAGGTCACGTTCTGATGGAATCTTACTGAGAACTCCGGGGGGGGGGGGGGATCAATCAAAGGGATCAAGGGTTTAAAGGGCGAAGGTCATCCCCAGATGGCAGGAGGAAATGGTTTTTGTTGCGAAAATATACTTTATTTACAAAATATCTGAAAGAGACATTCCAAACCATTTCAGATCATCATAACAATATTCACATTGAGAATCAAGATGCACACTGAGGTGCTTCAACTGAATGAGGAGGTACTTACAAACATTTCAATATTTGCGCTACAATTCTGAAATTCAGTTCAAATTAACAATTCAAAATGGTTTACATTGGACATGCCTACCCTGCGGTGTTTAATACAGCTACATACAGTCAGCAATAAGTACACAGGCGGAGTGGCTTTAGACTGTTCTCAGCCCCTCGGTATACATTTGTTGAAAGGCCTTACACAGCGGCCTTTCCCCATTGAGCCCCGACAGCGACGGCCCAAAGCTCTAATAGCACAAATAATTATCCTTATTAATAGTGTCACCAAGTAGGCTTACATTAACACTGCAATGAAGTTACTGTGAAAAGCCCCTAGTCGCCACAATCCGACACCTGTTCGGGCACACGGAGGGAGAATTCAGAATGTCCAATTCACCTAACAGCACGTCTTTCGTGGCTTGGGGAGCAAACCGGAGCTCCCGGAGGAAACCCACACAGACACGGGGAGAACGTGCAGACTCCGCACAGTGACCCAAGCCGGGAATCGAACCCGGGTCCCTGATGCTGTGAAGCAACAGTGCTAACCACTGTGCTACCGTGCTGCCCATGCATCCCTCAGCACCTAGTCCTGGACCTTGGAATGTGCCAGTCTGCAATACTCGGTCGAGGACAGTTCTTGGTGCTGGAAGATCAGCAAGTTTCGGGCAGACCAAAGAGCGTCTTTCACCAAGATGATGACCTTCCAGCAGCAGTTGATGTTTGTCTCGGTGTACATCCCTGGGAACAGTCCGTAGAGCACAGAGTCCTGTGTCACAGAGCTGCTCGGGATCAACCTTGACAAATCCCACTGCATCTCTCTCTAGTCCTTCTTTGCAAAGGCACATTCCACAAGGAGGTGGGCGGCCATTTCATCTCCCCTGCGGCCACACCGAGGGCAGTGTGCGACAGCACGGAGACCTCGGGTGTACATGAAGGATCTGACGGGGAGGGCCCTTCTCATCACCAGCCAAGCTAGGTCTTGGTGCTTGTTTGGAAGTACTGATGATGAGGGATTCTACCAAATTATCTTGCCAGTCTGCTCAGGGAACCTGTCAACACAATTCACCGTCCCCTCCCCCTGGGCTTGAGGACATTACGTGCAGACCACTGCTTGATCGCATTGTGGTTAAAAGGTGTTTTTCTAAAATGTTTTCATGAAGGACAGGTGATGAGACAGTTATCCACACTCCCCTCGTGTATATAGGCGATCACATCCCTGAGTAGCGCGAGGCTATCAGAGATCTTCCTGCCGGGTACAGCACAGGTCTGGTCAGGGTGGATCACCGACTCCAGAGCAGACCTGACCCGATTGGCGATGACCTTGGACAGAATTTTGTAATATGAAATGGGTCACCGATTACTTCCCCTTCTGCTTGTAGCTGGGCCCATCCAGTCCCACAGAGCCGAATAGAACTCAGCCGCCAAGCCGTTGCTTCCGGGTGTTTTACTCGTCTCAAAAGGACTTGACGGCCTTTGCCAGCTCATCCAGAATTAACAGTGACTGTGTGGAGTTTGCACGCTCTCCCAGTGTTTGTGTGGGCTTCCTCCAGGTGCTCCGGTTCCTCCCACAATCTGAAGGGGTGCAGGTTAGGTGGATTGGCCGTGCTAAAGTGTCCAAACGGTTAGCTGGAGTTACAGGGGTAACCTACAGGGATAGGGCGGGAGCCTGGGCCTGGATAGGGTGCTCTTTCAGATTGCTCCCACATCTAGATTACTCCCCGAACAGGCGCCGGAATGTGGCGACTACGGGCTTTTCACAGTAACTTCATTGACGCCTACTCATTGTGGGGGGCTGAACAATGTCAATTGAAAAGTGTGAGGTGCTGCATTTTGGAATGACTAATAAACCACGGGAATATACACTGAAGGGCAGAATACTCAGAAATACAGAGGAACAGATTAACCCGGATGTTACCTGGGCTGAAGCGTTTCAGCTCTGAACAGAAACTGGGGTTGTTTAAGCTGATAGGGTATGAATTAGGCGGACATGGATAGGGTGGATAGAAAGAAACTTGTTGCCTTTGTGGAGGGTTCAGTAACCTGGAACAAACGTATGGGTAAGAGGCTTAGAGAGGATTTGAGGAAAAGCCCTTTCACCCAGATGATGGTGGGAATCTGGAACTCGCTGCCTGAAAGAGATAGAGAGGCGGGAACCCTCAACATTTAAGATGCATTTAAATGAGCCATAGCAGACACGGCTCTGGACCAAGTGCTGGAAAATGGGATTAGAGTAGATAGGGGCTTGATGGCCAAGTGTATTTGTTAATCTGTGACAGCTCTATCCTGTTCCTGTTCCCCTAGACTGGCAGAGAGATGCAGGATAGCATCAAGCTTGGTGTTGTTAATCTCAGAAAACGCAGTTTGCTGTTCCTTTTTCATATGTAAAGACACCAAGATCCCAGGCGGGTGAGGGTGGTGTGTTGTGTTGGGGGGGGGGGAATGTTTACCCTGCCATCAAGTCTCAATTGGCAGAAACGTGTCCTCAAGGATTCACGATGAAGCCCTGCTCCGCTGCCGCACCTTCCTGACCATCGTCCATGTTGTCCACCTGCCAGGTGGGGAGAAAATGTTTGAAAATATTGGGATCTCGCTATTCAGATCAGAAGCGCCTCTCCAACCTCGGGCTCATCCGCTGCTTCCTACCTCCCCCTAAACATTAGAGCTCTTGCTGAAACTCCCAGCTTACACGTGGATGGGATGCAGTGCACAGGTCAGACAGAAGCTCTGCAATATTTGCACCCCTATTATAAACCCTTCCACTCATGCTGTGCCCTTTCGCACAGACACTGGCACTCATTGCCAACAAGATGAAGACTGATCGGAGCTCCCGCGATGCCACACGGCCTCATTAAGCCGAATTATCGGCAGCATAAACCATGAAAGCCAGCAGTGTTTTCAAGGATCATTATGGCCAAGATAGTGGCAGACTCATCTATTCCAGATTGAATTTACAATAAATATTGAAGATGATATATTTATTGTAAGTGTTCAACAGAGTCAGTCGCTCCATTATTCTCTTTACGATAAGTAAACAGTAGGTAGAACCCTCTTCCAAATGTGTGTTTCAGCAACCTCTCTCCCCTCCCGAGGGTTGGAACCAGATGGTCAAAGCTCCGTCAGCCATAAATAAAAAGATGAGCAATGCTCAGAGCCAATCTGGTCTTTCTGCAGGTGATTCTGGCTCGTGTCATATGTATCAATATCAGAACAACGCTCGGTCCGCACTAACTCATCAGCTGGTGGGGGGGGGGGGGGAAGAGAGAGAGAGAGAGAGAGAGAGAATTGAGAAGCCAATATGACAACCCTGGCAAACCTGAAATTCAAAGCAGGATTCCTAGACAACCTGGTTCCTCAATCCGGCTGAAGTTGTTGCAGCCTCTTTGTGATGTTTCAGCCAGGAAAGGCTCAGGAAAAGTCCCAATTAGTTTTTAGTTCATTTACGGGACCTGGGCGTCGTTGGCGGGACCCAGTCAAGGGGACAGCGAGGCCTTCTCAAACACAATGGAGTGGTTTCCTCGGCCATCTCAGGGGACGGTTAAGAATCAACCACCTGGTGGGTCTGGAGTCACGTCTCCTTCACCAAAGGCCATTAATGGGCAAGCTTTGTACTCCCGATTTATTCAATTTAGTTTGTGCCATGGTGGGATTTAAACTTTGCTGGGAGCTTTAGTCAAGGCCTTTGGACTACTAGCCCAGTATCCACATGGTTATTATACCCAATCTGCTTCAACTGGTCACTGAGGATAAAGATTAGAAATTTAACAGAAACAACTTTCACACCAGAGACACAGACAGAGAGAGACACAGACAGACAGACAGAGAGAGACACAGACAGACAGACAGAGAGAGACACAGACAGACAGACAGCGAGAGACACAGACAGACAGAGAGAGAGAGACACACAGACAGAGAGAGAGACACACAGACAGACAGAGAGACACACACAGACAGAGAGAGAGACACACACAGACAGAGAGAGAGACACACACAGACAGAGAGAGAGAGACACACAGACAGAGAGAGAGACACACAGACAGAGAGAGAGACACACAGACAGAGAGAGAGACACACAGACAGAGAGAGAGACACACAGACAGAGAGAGAGACACACAGACAGAGAGAGAGACACACAGACAGAATTTCCTTCAGTTCCATAGTGCACAGAAGTGGAATTTTCTCAAAGAGGATTTTCATCTCGGTTTGTAATAGGTTTCTAACCCATACGAAAAAGTGAGAAGGACAGTGTTTTACAAAGCAGATTTAGGGCAGCACGGTGGTGCAGTGGTTAGCACTGTAGACCCAGGTCACTGTCCTTGTGGAGTTTGCACATTCTCCCCGTGCACCTGAAGATGTGTAGAGCAGGTGGATTGGCCACTCGAAATTGCCCCTTCATTGGAATTTTAAAAATAAAAAATAAAAAAGCAGATTTGAGAGAAGGAAGTCAGATTGCTGATGAAAGCTAGGGTAAGTGATGAATATCTGACAGAATGGCGGTTATTGAGAGTTAATCCTGCTTCATCAGCCCGCAGACTCAGTATCCAATGATCAGTTAGAATTGGCAGACCTCGCCACGCAAAGTAAGTAATTGCATTTATATAGCACCTTTCACCATCTGAAGTCTTCATGATTTTGTGCTGAAGTCTCTGGGAGACTTTCTGACTGGAGAGGTAGGTATGTTACTAACCTGCTGACTGGGTGTACAGGCAGCACGGTAGCATTGTGGATTGCACAATCGCTTCACACAGGGTCCCAGGTTCGATTCCTTGGGTCACTGTCTGTGTGGAGTCTGCACATCCTCCCCGTGTGCGCGTGGGTTTCCTCCGGGTGCTCCGGTTTCCTCCCACAGTCCAAAGATGTGCAGGTTAGGTGGATTGGCCATGATAAATTCCCCTTAGTGTCCAAAATTGCCCTTAGTGTTGGGTGGGGTTGCGGGGATAGGGTGGAGGTGTTGACCTTGGGGAGGGTGCTCTTTCCGGGAGCCGGTGCAGACTCGATGGGCCGAATGGCCTCCTTCTGCACTGTAAATTCTATATCTGCGATGGAGAGGAAAGTGCCTGTGATTTTCACCATGTGGGCACCAAGCTCGGTGAACTCAGCCCAATAGGAGATGGGTTCAGACAAACCAAGACTATTCCTTCAAAAACAGGACAGATTACAAACACAAATACTAACATATCTTACATATCTTCCTAGATTTAGCATCACCCAAGATTAGAAATCCACCACTAAAGTGGAACAGTAGCAAATTCCCAAATATTCTAATGCTGTGAAACCAGGCTTTAGATGAAAAAAATGAATTGTTATAGTTACTAAAGCTGGATATCCCTAATTGAACTTTTCAAAAAGAGCTTAAAGCCAGATTCCCGAGACTGGCAATCAGAGTCAAAGATGGCTGCACATTTGCATCATTGTACCTTCTCCATCTTTAAAACCATTGAAATAGGGAGCGCCAATCTGCAGCACAGCATTGTGAGCAATGGCCTTGAAAGTGGATGACTGGATGCCATCTCCCATCGCAATAGTAAAATTTCAGGACAACAACTGGGTGCTAGCAAACCATTAGACACAATTACTTGAATAAAGGGACCCTGGCACAACAGAAATTCATCCCATGAAGGAGGAAACATGCTAAGAGGAGGACAAGGCATCCAAGGCTGACGAGGGAAGTCAAGGACAGCATAAAGGCTAAAGAAAAAGCATACAAAGTGGCGAGGATTAGTGGGAAGCCAAAGGATTGGGAAGCCTTTAAAAGTGGGCAGAGGACAACTAAAAAATCAATAAGGGGAGAAGATGAAGTATGAGTGCAAGCTAGCTAGTAATATAAAGGAATATAGGAAGAATTTTTTTCAAAATATAAAAAGGTAAGAGAAAGTCAAAAATAGACATTGAACCACTGGAAAATGTGGCTGGAGAAGTAATAATGGGTAAAAAAGAAATGGCAGAGGAACTGAATAGTTACTTTGCATCAGTCTTCACGGTGGAAGACACCAGTGGGATGCCAGAGTTCCTGGAGAACCGGGGGCAGAGGTGAGGGCAGTGACCATCAGTAAGGAGAAGGTTCTGGGGAAACTGAAAGGTCTGACGGTGGATAAATCACCTGGACCGGATGGACTACACCCCAGGGTTAATAAAGAGATAGCTGCAGAAATTGTGGAGGCATTGCGTTGATATTTCAGGAATCACTGAAGGCAGAAAAGGGTTCCAGAGGACTGGAAAGTGGCTAATGTAATACCCCTGTTTCAGAGGCGGGGGGGCGGAGACAGAAGACGGGAAATTATAAGCCAGTTAGCCTGACTTTGGTCATTGATAAAGTATTAGAGTCCATTATTAAAGATGAGATCGCAGAGTACTTGGAAGTGCATGGTAAAATAGGACTGAGTCAGCACGGCGTCGTCAAGGGGAGGCCATGTCTAACAAATCTGTTGGAGTTCTTTGAGGAGGTAACAAGGAAGTTAGACAAAGGAGAACCAGTGGACATGATTTATTTAGATTTCCAGAAGGCCTCTGACAAGGTGCCACATAGGAGACTGTTAAATAAGTTAAGAGCCCATGGTGTTAAGGGTAAGATCCTGGCATGGATAGAGGATTGGCTGACTGGCAGAAAGTGGGGATAAAGGGGCCTTTTTTCAGGATGGCAGCCGGTGACTAGTGATGTGCCTCAGGGGTCAGTGCTGGGACCACAACTTTTCACAATAAACATTAATGATCTGGAAGGAGGAACTGAAGGCACTGTTGCTAAGTTTGCAGATGATACAAAGATCTGTAGAGGGACAGGTAGTTTTGAGGAAGCAAGGGGGCTGCAGAAGGACTTGGACAAGCTAGGAGAGTGGGCAAAGAAGTGGCAGATGGGATACAATGTGGAAAAGTGTGAAGTTAAGCACGTTGGAAGGAGAAATGGAGGCAAAGACTATTTTCTAAATGGGGAGATGCTTAGGAAATCAGAAGCACAAAGGGACTTGGGAGCCCTTGTTCAGTATTCTCTTAAGGTTACCGTGCAGGTTCAGTCGGCAGTTATGAAGGCAAATGCAATGTTAGCATTGATGTCAAGAGGGCTAGAATACAAGGCCAGGGTTGTTCAAGGCTGTATAAGGCTCTGGTCAGATCCCATTTGGAGTATTGTGAGCGGTTTTGGGCCCCGTATCTAAGGAAGGATGTGCTGGCCTTGGAAAGGGTCCCGAGGAGGTTCACAAGAATGATTCCTGGAATGAAGAGCTTGTTGCATGAGGAACGGTTGAGGACTCTGGGTCTGCACTTGTTGGAGTGTAGAAGGATGTGGGGGAATCTTATTGAAACTTACAGGATACTGCAAGGCCTGGATAGAGTGGACATGGAGAGGATGTTTCCACTTCGAGGAAAAACTAGAAGCAGAGGACACAATCTCAGACTGAAGGGACGATCCTTTAAAACAGAGATGAGGAGGAATTTCTTCAGCCAGAGGGTGGTGAATCTGTGGAACTCTTTGCCGCTGAAGGCTGTGGAGATGAATCACTGAGTGTGTTTAAGACAGAGATAGATAGATTCTTGCTTAATAAGAGGATCAGAGATTATGGGGAGAAGGCAGGAGAATGGGGATGAGAAAAATATCAGCCGTGATTGAACGGCAGAGCAGACTCGATGGGCCGTGTGGCCTAATTCTGCTCCTATGTCGTATGGTCTTATGGCTGAGAGAGGAATTACACTAGCAATGACCTTATTTGGATCACTGGGAAGTTGGAGGGGTGATGTGACAAAACAAAGCCGGAATATGTTTTGAGCACCGGTTTCTCTGCTGAATTAAACATGTAACGGAGAGGCTGAAGAAACAAGACGCTGAGTGGGTTCCCTCTCCCCATCCAGCTTGCAGGTTTCTGAACCTTGTCTGCCGATTTTCACTATCCAGGTGCCACAGAGATTTAAAAAACTCAACCCAGCATTGTTGCGTCTCGAGGAACAGATAGACCATCTGTCCGAAACTTTAAAACACCTCAACACCAAAAGCAGTCGGACCACCGAATTCTGCCGCGTCACCGACCCTCAAATGTCTAACGCTGCAGGTCCTTGGTTACACTGGGGACCAATGTCATTGTGTATACGATAACCAGAGTCAACATGGATTTAACCAATCCATCTTCCCCACTCTGTAATCTATTTGTCTACATGCATGTGAACTTCAAATATATACGTGTGTGTGAGGGCGAGAAGGGCAAGAGTGTGAAGCTGGAGAGAGAGAGGAGAAAGAGAAAAAGGGGCGCGTGGACAAGAGAGAGCGAGAGCGCAAGGGGGAGAAAACACAGAGCGAGATGGTGAAAAAGGGAAAGAGAGGGGAAGAAATTTTTTTATCATTTTACTTAGACCGCCTCAAGTATAATAAACTGTAGCCGCTCTTCTTTCTGAAAACAAGAAAAACCCGTCTGTTTGTGCCTTTATGATCCCAGCATATAAAACAGTTAAACACTCACAGAACTGGCAAATATCACTTTAAAAACTGGCCCAGTCAAATGAGGAGAGGGGAGAGGGGAAAGTCACTCCACCTCTCGGAGTGGAACACAGAACTGAAACTAATCAAACACAAGGGAACACCTTTAATAGATGCAAATGTTTACAAGCCTTCACCGCAGTCACTGCCATTCTGGGCAAGAAGTAGTTTGGAACAATGTGATTACAGGAAGCCATTCACCCATCAGGTCCACGCAGGAGTAGGAGCGAGTCCCACACCCTGCCCTTCCCCCGTCCCCCCTGCAAATAGTTTTCCTTCAGACACTTATGCAAATAGCTTTTGAAACTTGGAATGGAAACGGTCTCCGCCACACTCTCACACAGCATCTTCAAGCCTTAACGACATGCAGAGTGGAAAAAAGGGCTTCTCCTCATGTTGCTGCTGGCTTATTTTGTCAACCGCCCAAATTGGCAGCAGCTCTTCATCCATTGTAGGTTCTTCATTAAAATTTGACTAAAGGCAGACTGAGGTTGGAAATTTCCTTGGGAAGCATTCCAGTTATCACTGCCTGTGGCAATCTTCTTTCTGCACACAAACCGGGAGATTCCAGTGCAGAGTGGGCAAGGTTACAACAATACCAAGGAGCAGCTGGTGACATTCCTGGTCAGGCTGACTGCCAGTATTATTATTGTCGGATTCACATGGGAGAAGGACCCCAATTCCACTCAACATTCTCTGCAGTGGTTAATGAAAAGATCAATCTGTTAGTAGGTAGAACAGGGACTTTAAACATGCTCATTGCTCAACATCACAGAAGAAAAAGCCCAGTATTTATATGGCGCCTTTCACAACTACCTAATGTCACAAAGCACTTGACAGTCAATCAAGTACTTTTGAAGTGAAGTCACTCAGAGCTGCCAACCTTTCCCAATGGAAATCAGTATTCCAGATCCCAAAAATCAGCATTTCGGCAGCAAAACGCAGATTTTCATTTCAAGGGAACAATGCCCACCAATCTCAAGTTTAGCTTTACATCGCTCAAATCTACAAAACAAACGGAAAGAGCAAATCCATGCTTCATACATTGACATCATCATGAGTGGGTGTTTTCAAATTAAGTTTCAAACATTCAGGAAATCTAATTCCACTCAAATGCAGCCTTGCAAGCACGGTGCTCCAGCACAGTGGTTAGCATTGCTGCCGATGGCACTGAGGACCCGGGTTCGAATCCCGGCATGGGTCACTGTCCGTGACGTTTTCGGGCCGGAAAGTGGAGCTGAGTCCACAAAAGATCAGCCATGATCTCATTGAATTGCAGAGCAGGCTCAAAGGGCCAAATGGCCTACTCCTGTTGTCTTCTGTCCCTTTGTCAGGAGCCCAGATCTTTAGGAGAGACTTTTTGTAAAAAAAAAAAAACAGCCTTCTCCCGGAGCACTGCCCCAATGTTAGTAACTAAATCAATGAAGGAAGGAAGGGCAATGATTCAATGGTGACAAGAGCATCCTGCGTTCGGGGCAAGGTTACTGGAGAGCATCCTGATTGCTAACAAGTGGAGTCAATCCAGACAAGGAACGGGAGGTCTGTCTCTTCACATCCTCCTCCTCCTCCAATCAGTCCAATAGTTCAGAGTTAAAATAAAGCAGAATTTAGGGTTTGCAGAGCACGTTCACATTCTCGGGCAAAGTATTTTACAGCCACTGCATGAAGGGGAGTGACTGCCGTTTGTGGACAAACACAGGGCAGCATGGTAGCATTGTAGATAGCACAACTGCTTCACAGCTCCAGAGTCCCAGGTTCGATTCTGGCTTGGGTCACTGTCTGTGTGGAGTCTGCACATCCTCCCAGTGTGTGCGTGGGTTTCCTCCGGGTGCTCCGGTTTCCTCCCACAGTCCAAAGATGTGCAGGTTGGGTGAATTGGCCATGATAAATTGCCCTTAGTGTCCAAAATTGCCCTTAGTGTTGGGTGGGGTTACTGGGTTATGGCGATAGGGTGGCGGTGTTGACCTTGGGTAGGGTGCTCTTTCCAAGAGCCGGTGCAGACTCGATGGGCCGAATGGCCTCCTACTGCACTGTAAATTCTATGAACTACTACAGCAGCCAATTTGCTCTTGGCAAGGTCCCAGTCCAACTAACATCACGATGGATTAGCAATGCTTCCGTTTTGCTGGGGGATTGGTCGACAGGTCGATATTGGTCAGGAAACCAGGAGGGCAACCTGCGCCCCCCCCCCCCCCCCCCCGAACCAGTGCCATGGTTGATTTGTTAAAAAATATTACAAATCAACAATCATTCATTTAAGCAATAATCTTAATTCTATCATTCCTGCGAGGGCACCACAGAATTCCAGTGGTGATTGAACACACCTTTTCAACAAAGTGACAGTAATCTGGTTTTTGGTCAGAATGTTGTGGATCTCAGCGTCACTACAGGGCTCAACATGATGAACAGCCTCTGCACAGTATCAGGACGGGTGCTGCATTGTTATTTAGGCACATTTTCCATACAAGATACTAACATGAAATGTTGGGAAGATAAGGTTCCACCGTTTTTTCATTACCAAAAACAGGTAAAGGTTTATGGGTTCACTGGTTACGCATTCCACTTTCTGCCTGTGTGGAACCTTGCTTTGCACAATTCACTGCTGTGTTGGTTGTTAAGAACGGTGATTGAATTTTTTCATAAATATAATTTGTTGGCTTTGAGGTGGCCTGGAGATTTGATTCAACACTCTGGGCTTGATCATAAGGAGCTGGGGTAGACCACTGAGCCTGCCCCGCCATGTGGCCTGAACTCCACCTTCTTCCCTCAACTCCCTCATCACCCTCCACTGCTCAAGACTTCCCCCACAGAGAAGAATTCCTCAGTCTCAAAAAACTGTGCTCCCGAGTTCTAGGTTCCCTCCTTGTTCTAGATTCCCTCCAGAAGAGGAAGCATATCTCAATCTTGTATGTTTCAGTAAGATCGCCAGGCATTCCTGCAAAGTCCAATGAGTATAGTAGGCCCAGCCTGCTCAACATTTCCTCATAAAAGGGAGATGGTGGCATTGCAGACATGTCACTGTACGAGTAATCCAGAGGCCCAGGCTAATGCTTGGGGAATATGGGTTCAAATCCCACCACGGCAGCTGGAGAAATTTTAATTCAAACAATAAAAAAATCTGGGATCGAAAGCTAGTCTTAGTAACGGTGCCCATGAATCGATCATAGTTTGTAGTAAAAACCCATCTGAGTATTGTGCATAGTTTTGGTCCCCTTATTTGAGGCAGTTCAGAGGAGGTTCATTAGATTGATTCCAGAGAGGAGGGTTTTGTCGTATGAAGAGAGATTGAGAAGTTTAGGCCTCCCTATAATGAGGGGAGTTGAAATTGAGGTAAATAAAATGATAAAGTGTACGGATAAAATAGACATGGAGCGGACACGTCCTCTTGGGGGGTATTCGAGAATGAGAGGTCATAGTCTCAGGATAAGGGGTAGCAAATTTAAAACAGAGATGAGGAGAAACTACTTCTCCCATAGGACTGTAACCCAGAGTGCAGTGGATGCTGGGACAGTGAGTAAATTTGAGGAGGAGCTAGGCAGATTTTTAATTTGTAATGGGTTAAAGGCTTATGGAGAACGGGCAGGACGATGGAGTTGAGGCTCGGATGAGATCAGCCATGATCATATTGAATGGTGGAGCAGGCTCAAGGGGCTAAATTGCCTACTCCATATCTTATGTTCCAAGAAATAACGATTCTGCCTAACCCCACCTTCCAGCTCTTGGTCTGTAGCCCTGTAGGTAACAACACCTGCAGACTCCATATTCCCCAAGCATTGATTAATAAAGGATCAGGAATTATAGGGAGAAGGCAGGAGAATGGGGATGAGGAACACATCAACCACGATCAGATGACTCAATGGGCCGAATGTCCTAATTCTGCTCCTATATTGGGGCTGTTTAGCACAGGGCTAAATCGCTGGCTTTGAAAGCAGACCAAGGCGGCCAGCAGCACGGTTCGATTCCCGTAACAGCCTCCCCGAACAGGCGCCGGAATGTGGCGACTAGGGGCTTTTCACAGTAACTTCATTTGAAGCCTACTTGTGACAATAAGCGATTTTCACTTTCACTTTATATCTTACGGTTCACATGTCCAGTAAAGATGAGAATCTTACCTGGTCTGACCTACCCGTGACTCCAGACCCACAGCAATGTGGTTACTTCAACTAGCCCCCAATATTGCTGAGCAAGTCACTCAATTCAAGGGCACTTGGGAATGGACAACAAATTCCAGCCTTTGCAGTGACTCCCACATTCCAAAGAATAAACTTTAAAACCCTTTCATTCTAGCAATCAGCCAAGTGAACCTTCTTGGAACTGCTTCCAATTCAAGTCTACGCTTCCTTAAATTAGGAGACAAAAACTAGCTTGTCCATAGAGACCAAAATCAATGGAGATGGCAAAGAAAATCCGCTGGTTTCGATGAAGGACAGTCAACAAGTTAAAAATCAACTCCCGCCTCATATCCCAATCACAGTGACCTCGTGAAAATAGGCAGCACAGGAGGTGGAAACAAAAAAGACCTCAATGAACTTTCAGAATCGCCCAACTCACAAAGCAGCATCTTCCCTCTGGAGTGACATTCTCGAGTGGTAAAATACAAGATTCGCTTTGAAACTTTAACAGCAGCAGTTCAGGTTTTCTGTCTAATTCTGGCCTCTTGTGCAGCTCCACTTTGTTCCACCACTGGTGGCTGGGCCTCAATCTCAGGAATTATTTTCCTAATCCTCTCAGTCTCTCTGACTCAGAGCTCACTTTGGCTCAGAGCGAGATTTTATAGTGCTTCTGTTAATGAAACATCCCAGTGTGCTAACGTTAAAAACCCAATACAAGTTGGCATTCTCTCTGTCACAAGTGAAATGGCTTAATTAAATTTTTATTGATTTATTTTTAAAAAAAATTTAAGAGTACCCAATTAATTTTTTCCAATTAAGGAGCAATTTAGCGTGGCCAATTCACCTAACCTGCACACCTTGGAGTTGTGGGGGTGAGACCCACACAGACACGGGGAGAATGTGCAAACCCCACACCGACAGTGACCCAGAGCCGGGATCGAATGTTTTTTGATTGTAAAATTACTTCACATTGTACAGTCAAATTATGTATCGGGCTTGGGTCACTGTGGGGAGTTTGCACTTTCTCCCCGTGTCTGCATGGATTTCCTCCGGGTGCTCCGGTTTCCTCCCACACTCCAAAGATGTGCCGGTTTGGTGGATCGGCCATGATAAATAACCCTTAGTGTCCAAAAGGTTGGGTGGGGTGCTCTTCCAAAGTTGTGTACCTTGTGTTGCCCTATTATGTATTTCCTTTTCATGTACTAAATGATCTGTTTGAGCTGCTTGCAGAAAAATACTTTTCACTGTACCTCGGTACACGTGACAATAAACAAATCCAAAAGGGTTGGTGCCAACTCGACGGGCTGATTGGCCTCCTTCTGCATTGTAGGGATTCTACTCTATTCTATTCTAATTAACACATGAATGGGGAATTGTGGGTGGTGGGATCTTGGCCAAGTAATAAAGAATCCACCACAGAATAACATAGCAGTCAGATAGGAACCTCTCTCTCTCCCGTTGGACAATTGCCAAAGAAAAATAACTTTTGCACATGTGATTCTGGGCATCAGGGAAACACTCGAATTGTTAAAATCTTTCTCTGTTTAAATCATGAAACAAAGCATTAATTAAACCACAGAATCAGCTGTCGGATTTTATAAACACTTCACATAAAGGCAAAGCATCAGAGAATAATTGGTTCCAAAGCAGCCTTCAGTTTTTGCCCCGCACCCCTACCATGTTTCTAATATAAATAGACACATTGTTCAGCAGTAATGAACTCAAAAACAAGTCTTTTCAACAGATTGAGAGTCTAGTTTGGCAGCAAATAACAGGTCACAGAAAGTCACGTGGGGTCTTTTATTCATTTACACAAATATGTCACGAGTAAGTAATTATGTTGTCACAAAGATTCTTCCTTCACAATCAGTCCATTTTAATATACCATACTTGGTTTGGAGAAACACAGGCATTAAACTAAGATTGCCAGGAGCAATAAACTTCCTGGGCAGCTGCTATTGTTTTAGCTTTTGAAAGCTGCCATGTGTTACCATTTATGAGGAATTACGGGTAAAAATTCAGCTGTTTTATGGGTAAAAGGGGATCGCTTGCTGGGGGCCACAGAGATGGCCGTGGGTACGTTTATTTTTAAAACTTGGCCCTAACCGAGTGGGCGGTGGGCGTCAGTAGAGCCACTCTGGTCTCAGAGACCAATGCCAGCCTGCACCGGTCGACCCCCCGCCCCTTCCACATGCCCCCGCCTCACCTGCGGCTCCAGAACAGTCCAGGATAGGTTATTTTCCTGAGCTAGTTTGACGCAGGCTTCGAACTGATTCCATCAGGCAGGTCAGGCCATCAGATTGACTTTACAATCCGACAAAAACACCCATCAACAAGGACAACAACTGTACTGATTAGGATCAGTAAAGTAGGGGAGGGGAAACATCCCAATCAGTGATGATGGAGACGGTATTATTTTGATTTTGCAAGCGTGAATAAATATTCGGAGCACTAATATGTGGCATATTCCCCAGGGTGAGCTAGGGGAATATTCTTGTTAAACTGGATGTAACACAGAATCTGTTTAAGTGTGAATAACGACGTGATATTTCTTCAGCAAGATTGGATCAGTCCATTGCCTTTCAGGAAAAGAGTCATCGATGGACGGATGTATAAGATTTAAATTAAAACCATGTAACCAACATCGACACTGGAGTGCTCACATTGCAGTTTGATCACACAGGGAATTTTAGGGTTAAATTAAGGGTTAATTTGTATCTGAAGTCGAGTCTTTCTTTAAATTAATAATTAACTGAAAGTTGCTCTTTTTATTGGAAGATTTAAGTTCAACTTTTAAGCAGAGTGGATACAGGTTCTGCCTGAAGCTGTAAATGGTTAATTAGATAACTGGATTAAACAAGCTGCCAGGGGATAGATTCAGTGGAGTATAGTTTATATTAAAGTGCTGCATTGTGTCGGCACTGCAGTGTGTTAGAGAGGGAGATGGACCCTCGGGGCTCCTGCACTATCTGCCTCTTGCTTTTGCTCTGTCTGCCGGTCACCCTTTACCTTTCTGTTGTGACCACCTCTGTATGTGTTATCCATGAAAATCTTCATGGATGACTCGTCACAGCTCCAGCTTTGAAATACAGATCCAGTAGCTGCAGAGACAGCTTCACACGTGGTGACTCTGACCACTGCAAGTGTCCAGGACTCCCCAATTCCACGTGACCGTGTTGCCCTGCCACGACTTGCCCCTAAACAACTCCCTTTACTTTTACTTCCTCCAGGGTATGTTAAGGACAGTAGATACACTCAGCAGATCCAACTTGCCAAGTCTGCCATTCTTCTTTCGAGGAAGGAGTCCCCTGGCTCCCTCCTCACCGAACTCCATCAGTCACCAAACTGCAAACTTTTACAGCTTATAGGCACACTGCACAATCTGGGTGGAGCCAAGAAGCAACAAGAGGTGAAAATCATAGGAGTTGTCTATAGGCCTCCAAACAGCAGTGGGAAGATAGGGGATGGCATGAAACAGGAAATTAGAGATGCTTGTAACAAGGGTGCGACTCATCAGGAGTGACTTTAATCTACATATAGACTGGGTAAATCAAATTAACAATACTGTGATGGATAAATTCCTGAAGTGCGTACAAGATTTTTTTTTAAAGACCAAGACATCAAGGAACTAAAGTAGGGAACAAGCTATCCTAGATTTGGCATTATGCAATGAAAAGGGTAGAATTAATAATTTTGTTGGGCAGATCCTTCAGAAAATAATGACCATAACACTGGGATCCTCAATCTAAGCAAGGAAACTATGAAGGAATGAGGTGGCCAAGATAGATTGGGGAACTTCATTAAAAGGACGGTGGCTAGACAATGGATAATTTAAGGAATGAATGCATGCATTCCAACAGTTATACGTTGCTTTCTGACACACAAAAATCAATAAAAGCTGCCCAACCACGAAATTAAGGACAGCATCATATCCAAAGAGGAGTCACAAAAACTTGCTAGGAAAAGTAGCAAGCCCGAGGATTGGGAAAATTTTGGAATTTAGCAAAGGAGGACCAAGAGGCTGATTCAAAGGGGAAAGCAGAGTAGAAAGGTAAACTTGCAAGTAGCGTAGTCATCTGTAAAAGCTGCTATGGGATATGAAAAAAGATTAGTGAAGACAAATGTAGGTCCCTTAAAGTCTGAAACAGGAGAATTTATAATAGACAACAAGGAAATGGCAGAGGGCAGCACGGTGGCCTAGTGGTTAGCACAGCTGCCTCACGGCGCTGAGGTCCCAGGTTCGAATCCCGGCTCTGGGTCACGGTCCGTGTGGAGTTTGCACATTCTCCCCGTGTCTGCGTGGGTTTCGCCCCCACAACCCAAAAAATGTGCAGAGTAGGTGGATTGGCCATGCTAAATTGCCCTTTAAAAAAAAACAAAAAAAACAAGGAAATGGCAGAGTAATTAAGCAACTTTAGTTCTGTCTACACAAATGACGACAAAACTTCCCAGCAATGCGAGGGAACCAAAGGTCTCGTGAAAAAGGAGGAATTGGAGCAAATTAGTATTACTACTAAAATAGTACTGGAGAAATTAATGGGACTGAAAGCCGATAAATCCCCAGGGCCTGATAATCTACATCCCAGGGCGGTAAAGGAGGTGGCCATGGAAATAGTAGATATGTTGGTTATTCAAAATGCTGTTGCTTCTGGAACAGTCCTGGCAGATTGAAGTGTGGCAATTATATCCCTGCTCTTTTTAAAAAAAAAAGTAGGGAGGGAGAAAACGGGTAATTACAAACTAGTTAACCTAACAATAAGTAGGGAAAATGTTAGTGTCTTATAAAGGATGCAATATCAGGATAGTTTGAAAATATCAATGGGCTTGGACAAAGTCAATATGGATTTCTGAAAGGGAAATAATGTGTGACAAACCTACTGGAGTTTTTTTTGAGGATGTAACGGGTAGAATAGATAATGGTGAACCAGTGGATGCAATGTATTTGGATTTTCAGAAAGCTTTTGATAAAGTCACCTCATAATAGGTTAGTATGCAAAATTAAAGCACATGGGATTGGGGGTAATATATTTGCAAGGATTGAGAATTGGTTCGCAACAGTGGAAATCAGGGGTGGAATTCTCCTCTCCTGCGAAAAATCGGGAAGGCTGTCGTGAACTCGGCCGAGTTTCACGATGGCCTCGGAGGCCTCTCCTCTCACCTTATTCACCCCCACCCGGGGGGCTAGGAGTGGCCCTCCGTAACTCTCGGCCGCCGGGCCTTGACGCTTGCGTCAAGGCGGCGCGCCGAGAATGACGCGGCCAGCAGCGCCTAAGTGACGTCAGCCGCGCATGCGCGACTGACGTCACGACGGCTGAAACCCGCGCATGCGCGGTTGCCGTCTTCCCCTCCACTGCCCCGCGAGACGTGGTGGCTTGATCTTGCGGGGCGGTGGAGGGGAAAGAGTGCGTCGCTTTGAGACGCCGGCCCGATGATCGGTGGGCACCGATGGTGGGCCAGTTCCCCCCCCCCCCCCGAGCACGGCCGTGGTGCTCACTCCCCTCTCCGCCCCCCACAAGCTTCAAACCAGCTTTTGGCGCCATGTTCACGACGGCAGCGAGCAGGTGTGGTTGCCGCCGTCGTGAACCGGTCGGGAACGGCAGGCCGCTCGGCCCATCCAGGCCGGAGAATCGCCTGTCGCCGTGAAAAACGGCGAGCGGCGATTCTTCCGAGCGGGGAATGGGAGAATCGCGGGGGGCGCGTGTCGTGAGTCGCCCAGCCCTCCCGCGATTCTCCCACCCGGCGTGGGGAGCTGAGAATCGCGCCCAAAGTTTTTTAAAAAATTATAAATTTACAGTACCCAATTAATTTTTGTCCAATTAAGGGGCCAATCCACCTACCCTGCACATCTTTGGGGTGTGGGGGCAAAACCCATACAAACACGGGGAGAATGTGCAAACTCCACACTGTCAGTGACCCAGAGCCAGGATTGAACCCGAGACTTTGGCGCCCTGAGGCAACAATGCTAACCACTGCGCTGCCCATAAAGGTGTCTTTTTCAAAGTGGCAGGCAGTGACCAGTAAGATCCTACAGGGATCAGTACTGGGGATCAGTCCTGGACCCCCAGCTATTTACAATGATTTGGATGAGGGAACAAAATATAATATTTCCAAAACTTAGTGGGAATGTGAATGGTGAGGAGGATGCTGAGAAACCTCATGGTGATTTGGACTAGTTGAGCGAGTGGGCAAATACATGGCAGATGCAGTATAACGTGGATAAGTGTGAAGTTATCCAGGATAGAAAAAGAGAATGGCAGAATATTATTAAATGGTGATAGACTGGGAAATGGGAATGTAGAAAGGAACCTGGGTGTCCTTATGCACCAGTCATCGAAAGTAAGCAATGAAGGTACAAGTAGTAGTTAGGAAGGCAAATGTATGTTGGCCTTCATTGCAAGAGGACTCTAGTACAGGAGCAGGGACATCTTACTGCAGCTGTACAGGGCCTGGGTGAGATCACACTTGGAGTATTGTGGGCAGTTCTGGTCTCCTTATGCAAGAAAGGATAGAAGTGTCATATATAGGGAGTGCAACAAACATTCACCAGACTGATTCCTGCAATGGCAGGATTTCTCAGGAGAGATTGGGTCAACTGGGCCTGGATTCACTGGCATTTAGAAGAATGAGAGTGGATGTCATTAAAACGTACAAAATTCTGACCGGACTTGACAGGGTGGATTCAGGTTAGAAAAGGGATCATAGTCTCAGGATACTTAGGACAGTGATGAGGAGACACCTCTTCACTCAAAGGGTGGTGAAACTGTGGAATTCTCTACCATAATGTTGTGGAGGCCGAATCACTGAATATATTTAAAAAGGGAATAGATAGATTTCTAGAGTGTGTGAGTGTGAGTGTGAGTGTGAGTGTGAGTGTGAGTGTCACATGGTCTAGAGAGAGCACAGGACTATGGCGTTAAATCAAGGATCTGCTATGATCATATAGAATGGTGCAGGGTCTCTAGGGGTGAAAAGGACTCCTCCTGCTTCTATTTCCTATATTCCTTTGATGCTGAAATAACCAAATCAGGTTATTTGCCTGTTGACTTACAAAATATACACCAATTCCCAGCATTTCTGGTTTACCAGATTAATCCTGGGATGGCTGGACTGACGTATGAGGAGAGGTTGAATCAGTTAGGATTGTATTCGCTGGAGGTCAGAAGAATCAGGGGGGGGGGGGGATGGATCTTATAGAAACCTATAAAATTCTAACAGGACTGGACAGAGTAGATGCAGGAAGGATGTTCCTGATGGCGAGCGTGTCCAGAACCAGGGGTCACAGTCTGAGGATACGGGGTAGACCATTAAGGACAGAGATGAGGAGAAATATCTTCACCCAGAGAGTAATGAGCCAGTGGATATGGGGGAAAAGCAGGATTAGGCTTTTGAATTGGATGATCAGCCATGATCATAATGAATGGCCGAGCAGGCTCGATGGGCCGAATGGCCTCCTCCTGCTCCTATTTTCTCCGTTTCTATGGAGCACACCAGGTTGATTCAGTAGGCCATTCAGCCCATTGAGCTGATCATCTACTTCCATGCCTTTTATCCACACTATCTCCATATCCCTTTGCCATTAGTATTTAGAAATTGGTCATTCTCTGCTTTGAACGTACCCAATGACTGAGCTTCCACCACCCTCTGGGGTACAGAATACTAAAGATTCACAATCCTCAGAGCAAAAAGAATCCTCTTCTTCTTGGTCCCAAGAATCCTATTTAGTTTGAAATTGTCTCCTAGTTCTGGAGTCCCCAAGCCGAGGGAAACCTCTGACCTACATGTATCCCATTCTGTCCCTCAAGTATTTTTCCCAGATCACATCTCATTCTTTGAAACTCGGGAGAATACGGGCACAGTTTGCCCAATCCCTCTTCACACTATCCCGGAAACAAGCCCATTGCAGCCCCTCTCTGGGAATAATATCCTTCCGAAGGCAAGTGAACCAAATTTGGCACACAATACTCCAGGTATGGTCTAACCAAGGTTCTATACGATTGAAGCAAGGTGCTACCCCTGTACTCAAATCCTCTTGTGGCAAAAGGCCAAGATAACACTGGCCTTCCGAGTAGCTACACCTGCATGTTGGCTTTCAGTGACTTATTGGCGAGGTCACCCAGATCCCTTTGTACGTTCTAGAAATACTCTGCTCATCTGTTCCTCCTACCAAAGTGAATTATCTCACATTATATTCTATCGGCCATGTTTTGCCCAATCACTGTCCAAATCCCCTTGAAGCGAATTTGCATCTTCCTCACAACACACATTCCCACCCAACTTTGTCTTCCACAAACTTGGAGATCTTACATTTGGTCCCTGCATCAAATTGATATATACATTTAACATGAGATTTAATTTTGCTAACCAACCTCCTGTGGGAGATTTTATTGAAAGCCTTCTGAAAGTCCAAGTCCAAGTCCATGATGTCCACACACTCCCCTTTATCAATTTGATTAGTAACATCCTAACAAAAATTCCAACAGGTTCGTCAAACATGATTTTCCATTGATAAATCCATGCTGATTATTCCCAATCAGATCATTATTACCCAAGTGTCCATTTATCATATTGTTACAACACATTCTAGCATTTTCCACACGACTGAAGGGAGGCTAATAAGTCTGTAGTTCCCCCATTTCCTACCAACCCTCTCCATAAGCAGTGGAGTTACATTTGCTGCCGAGCAATCTGCAGAAATCATTCTAGAATCTTGGAAGATGATCCCCAATGAATCCAGTATTTCCACAGTTACCTCTTTCAACACAACATTGGGTCCCGATATCCTCACTCCCGTTAATTTCTCCAAGACAACCTTTTTACAAATACAAACTTCCTTCAATTCCTCTGGTCTCTTGTATCTCCTTCAGTGAAGACAGGAACAAAGTAATCAGTTAACGTCTCTGCCATTTATTTATTCCCCGTTACAAATTCTCTTTACTCTTCCTGTATTGGACCCACATTTGTCTAAACTTTTCCCTTTGACATACCTGCAGAAGGTTAGTTTTTTGCTAGTTTACATTCATATTCTTAGTCTTTCTTAGTCTTCCTTTGCTGTATCCTTAAAAATCTCCCAATTTTGAGGTTTACTACTATTTCTGGCACCTGTATTAGGTCTCATCCTGTACAATCCTGAACTTCCTTTGTCAGCTACGGTTGACTGACTTCTCTTCAGACAATTCTGTGAAGAGTGACAGGAGGATCTCTACTTTTATTTGGAATAAAAAGTGCAGAATGGCAACACCAGAAAGGTTTTTAACAATCCACAATGGCCACAGGAAATAGGAGCAAGGTTGGACCATTTGGCCCTTTGAGCCTATCCTTCCATTCAAGAAGATCAAAGCTGGACTTCTCCCTCAACTCCACTTACGTGCAGTCTCTCCATATCCCCGAGTATCCATAAATCAATGGATCTCAGACTGGGATATATCAACCTCCGAACATCCCATAGCTATCAGGGAAAGGGAATTTCAAAGATTTCCATTCCTCGGGGTGAAGAGATTTCCTTTCCAACTCAGTCCTTAATGACTGGCCCCTTATTTTGATCCCGAGTTCTAGTCCTATCAAGCCCTCAAAATAATTGTACATTTTTCAGTGAGATTAGCTTTCATTTTTCTAAACTCATCGGCCTACACTGCTCAACCTGAGCTCAGAAATCTGTCAAGGTGAACCTTTGATGCCCTCCCTCTCGTAGACAAGGAGACAAGAGATTGTGGCCTCACTAAAGTCTATACAACTGTAGTAAGACTTGTGTTTCTACTTCAATCCCTTTGAAATAAAAGGTGAACATACCACACGCTTTCCTAACTGACCGTGTCAGAGTCCTGAAGAGTCGAAGCAGCAATCCAGCGCGGGGGTTAGAGTTGGTTGCAGTTACTCAGGAATTGCTCAGGTTTTGCTCCTAGTATAATGTGACGCCATATCTTCGACTGTGTCGCCGATTTCGAACACCCTGTTGTTATTGTATTTAAAAGGCCTTGGAATCGAAAATGAATTATCCCTATACTACCAAGGCAGAAATAACAGGCCAGAGTGAAATACTTCACATCCAATCATGACAAAGGGCATTGTGAGCAAGGAAAACTGAAATATTCCCACACGGTGATGTCACCAGACACCGAGAAAGGTGTCCCCAGTTCTAAATGTTCAACTATTCATCATGTCAATTGATGAGAACACCCACACCCTCCTCTCATTCAGGAGGATTCAGGAGGGCTGTGAATCCTCCAAGACTGGCCTGGAGTCTCCCGGAAGTGAAGATACTGCTCCGACCAGTCGGCAGAACCAATATGACTTATTCTAATTTTTTATTAGTGGTGGGAATATTGTGGGTAGGGGCCAGGGGGAGGAGGACGGTGTTAGACGGAGGTGGAGGGGTCAGGTGAAGAATATGCTCAGAGTTGGCAACCCTACCCAGTGCTAACATACAGCAAACCAATTATAATGCTCCATTTATCATCACTCTCATCTGCAAAGGTTGGTAACCAGCCTCCAACACAACAAGCAGCACCATGCGCGTCAAGACATCTTATCAAACTTGGTGGTTCCCACTTCCAGCTTTGTATCCAGAGTAAGAAGTGCTTTTGAAGGTAGAGACAAACAAATAACGGTGGCTGCCTTCGACCAGCTGACTGGGTGATTGCTTCAATTTCTCCTTTTGGAGCTTCTACAAGCCTTTAAATGGACAACCAGAACACTCATCCGTGTAAATCCAGAGAGAGAGAAACACTGGTTGAGTGATGCCACATCGACTTTGGTCATAGCCGACAACACAATAGACCCACTATTGTGCGTTTCCTCATCGATATTGTTGAAGATCTCCCACCGATTTATACAGATAGCGACTAAATGCTGTCTCCAGCTGGAGTATAAACACCATCTTAAATTAGATACTTGAGCCACTTGCATGAGAGCAGGGAAAATATTCAAAAGTGTTCTATTTAGTAGTAGAGGTATTTTAACAAGGGCATGTTTCAAATTTCACAACTTCCTTCTCTACTATCCTATATTAAATGGCATGTCAACATGAGATATCCATCAAAGCCTTTTATTATCAGGACAGTTCGCAAGAAATACCAACAGTAAAAGGGAACACCAATTTGTACTGCATGAGAAGAGAGTGCTGATTGGTTGGCAAGAGAGGTACAAACATTGCCATGGTGAAATGAACCAGGAAATGGCTCTTCCCCAAGCTTTTGTTTCACTGTTCAATGAGTGGACCTGCTCTTTCTGTCTGCAAAGGATAGGGCCCCGTCTATGAATATATGCAGCTTCTAGCATGCATAAAAGTGAGCCACGTGAACCTGATGGATAATCTTAAATTAGTTTTCGATGTAATTCTTAACACAATCGGGATTGTTTAAAGTGTTGCCTAATCATCAAATTACATCTAATGTTGGACACATGTTTTGAGTTTTGCAACCATGAGATGGTTGGGTATGGTCAGGTCAGTACTTTGCCTGTTAAAACAGCTGGAGGGGAGGTGGCATGTGGCACAGTGGTTAGCATTGCTGCCTACGGCACCGAGGACCTGGGTTCGATCCCGGCTCTGGGTCACTGTCCGTGTGGAGTTTGCACATTCTCCCCATGTCTGCGTGGGTTTCACTCCCACAACCCAAAGATGTGCAGGGTAGGTGGATTGACCACACTAAATTGCCCCTTAATTGGAAAAAATAATAATTGGGTACTCTAAATTTATTTAAAAAAAGAACAGCTGAAGGGACAGGTCGTTTAATGCATTCCAGCAGCTGTTGACTCGACCAGAGCCCACTTACCAACACTTATGTAGCATAAATTGTTGTTCCCTTAACAACTGGAATTCTTGTGAACTGTTCTGATGAGTGCAAAATGAAAAGCTTCAACAATGTCTTTTTTTTTCAGCAATTCACTTTAAACAACTAGAAAATAATAAAACAGCCAACGCATCTTCTGTGACACCAAACACAAATGAGACAGAGGTACAATGTTTCCAGGGATGCCGAATGTCAACATGTAGGATGGCTACATATTTGGGAAGATGTTTGATCCCCTCACAGAAAGGGAAGAAGTGATTTTTACTTCAACCCAAATTTTAATACTATTTCCCGATGATGTTGCAGAAAGGTAAATAAATACGTTCCTACATGTATCAAATTTACTTAAATGAAGAAAGCTCTGCCTGTAATATGTGGAGTTGACAAATGTAAATGAGGGATGTGATGAACTGCCTCGCTGCATCCAGCCCGTTTACACGACAAGACCGTTAAATCCTAGAGAGGGCCTGTCGCAAGATTTGCAATGCTCGGAACGTTCGTTGGATCTCGAGACATCTCGATCTGGATCTCATATGTGGTGGGTGCAATCCAGATTAGTGAGCCATTCAGCTCATTTAAGTATGTCGCTGCCCAATATGCCTGAGGGCCAGGAATGCCCACGCCTGAAAGAGCTCGCCAAGACACCGTTCAGCACAGGTCCACATGAATATAGACCAGGCATAACGGGGGGGGGGGGGGGGGGGGGGGGGGGGGGGGGGAGGGGGAGGGTGTCTCCCAGGTCATTATAGGCCCCCGGGTGGTTGGGCTCTGGGCAGGGTTGTACCCTGGGGCTGGCAGAGTTGAGGGGGCCCCGAGTGGAGACGTTGGGGAGTCCGAGGGGGTGGGTCAGAGATCAGGCGGCATTTAAAAATGGCGCCCAGATCGCTTCCTGAATTGACGAGCTGAGCTCATCAGGAAGTGAGGCAAGATCAAAGCCAAAAAGTGTCCCGTTTGTGAGCGGGGGTCATTCTCAGTGCTGCAGATGCAGAGAATCACCCAGCTATACATACGCAAAACTGGACTAGGTATTAAATGGCACTCGAGGAGTGTGTTTTGGGAGAAAGTTCTGTCAGCGAGTTGCTGGAATATTTTGCTGTAACTCTGGCAGTGACTATTTAAAGCAATGGGGAGAAAAGAAGGCAGTGAAAGTAAATGTTTCTTTGCACCAGAAGAAAGCCAATGGGCCGAACAGCCTGTGGCGTGGAAGGCTTCACTTGTTCTATAAACTGGACAGAGTCTACAAGAGCAAGAAAGTTCAAATTTGCTTCAAACAAAACCCTATTTCTGGTAACCGAGAACAATTGGAACAAAAAAAAAAATCTTGTATGGTTTAATATTTTGCAAATGGACTACCCAGGTGTTTTTATAAGCAACTGCTCCCCTCCCCCTTCACTGTTTCAGCCCCTGGAGGATTGACAATAATGGACCAGGCAGACATTAGAAAGGTGCTTGGGAGATGTCAGCTTAATTGTAAGAAGGGTGGGGAAAAGCCTTATCAAGCATTAGTGACCTACTAAACAGAGAGGCAATAAAGGTGGGCTTCTCCATGTGCGCTCTGCCCAACGGCTGGCTTGGAGCTCATTGTTTGATGCTTCACCCACAGCAGTTTGTGTCAGTCATGAGAGTCTCACAGTGCCATAGACAGTATGTGCTTTCTGTTAATGAAGTTATATATTCATGGATAGATTTAAATACTGCCAACAGCTGTGATATCTTTGAACATGCAATGGATTGTACCAATTCTACAAGCAAAAGTTAAAATAGATATGGCTAGGTCTATTTGTTCTATACTCAAAATGGCAATTTGGATTTATGCATGGTCTAGTTACATGAACAGTGCCAGCGTTTCTCAGGTACAGAGACTATGGTTATAGATAACAAGCCACATTTATCAGCAATAAACATTAATTGGACTTCCTTGAATGTCCGCATGGTAACTTAGACTGGGTTAGTTCCATTGGGGCAGGATTGGGAGCTCAGCTTTTACGGCTACTCTGGTTTAAGACAGGATATGCATTGGAGCATCACCACTCGAAAATAAGCATAGACTACCCTGCCGCACAAAGAAATCCTCCAATCCGGCCTGCTTCTTTTGGTCAGTAACACTGCCATCTTTGTATTCCATATGGGCCACTAGCAAAGGGCTGGTTTAGCACAGTGGGCTAAACAGCTGGCTTGTAATGCAGAATGGAGGCCAGCAGCGGGGGTTCAATTCCCGTACCGGCCTCCCCGGAATGTGGTGACTAGGGGCTTTTCACAGTAACTTCATTGAAGCCTACTCGTGACAATAAGCAATTATTATCATTATTAAGTGCTGAACACGGGGTTAACTGGTCATTCATAGCTCATAATATATATTTTTTAAAAATCACACAGAGTCAAGTAATTATCACCCCCCCCCCCCCATTGTGGGGCACCCTTACATTACCCACTAATCACTTCGTCATTCTTCATGTCTGTGGCTTGTCAAGTCTATTGAGCCATAAAAGGCAAGAGCTGATCCGCACGCTATATTCATGCTCGCGCATGTTTCAACGAGTCTAACTGGCCAGGACGCCTGTGTAATTATAAATCAACTCCAGCACACAGGTGCAGAGGTCCATCCTGGGGCTCATGTCAGCTTTGAATCTTCAAACTCAGTCTGGATTGGCCGCCAAAGCTGACACTCTCCTGATCTAGACCCATTTTCCAATTGAGCCATCGGGGGAATGTGGATCAAGGAATGACGGCCGTTTCAAAATAGTTTTACCATCACAGCCCAGACCCCAACAGTGGCTAGGATACTGGACCAAAACCCCAACATTTTAGTTTAAATTAAGTGCAGAAAGAATGATTCGCTCCAAGAGTGATTGCCCGAAGAAATAGGGATTTATTATTTTTAAACAAACCTTTATGATGAGTACAATATTAAACAACTGCACACCCAAAAAGAGCTTACAATTTACATCTTAATTTTCCATTAAACAACAAGAAAAGAAGCATACAGCTTTTAATCCATCTTAATATTAGCAGGGTATAGGGTAATAATTCCTTCATTAAACAAATTTGGCTCTGGTTGGAACCCCTTCAGACTCTGGCTGAACATCTTCAAATAGCTGCTTTAACTGGGTTGTTTCAGTCTCTTCCTTGTACTTAGACAAGACTGCTCGGCTTTAAAATATTATTACTCTTTTTCTTTTTACTCTCCTACTTGGAAAGAATTGTGGAGTCCGAGTCAGGCAGACCAGGACTTAGCTCCTCTCTCTCGAAGCTCCTCCAAGCTCACAGCCCGTGGTGTCTTTCTGGGCTCCAACCAGCAATTACTTTAACTTCCCAAGCTAAACAAAATGATCTTTGCAGGCTGCAAAAGCATTTCAACTCCCCAGGGACCTCCCCAAGCAAACCACTATGCATTAGCCCAGACTGAAACACATTCCCTGTCATTTTCACCTGGTCTATCCCAGAAACAAAACAGAATCATTTTTTAAACACATGGGCGGGAATCTCCCATCTCGCGGCAGAGTGTCCATGCCGTCGTAAACGCCGTCGCGTTTTACGACGGTACGAACGGGCCGCTGACAGGAGTAATTCTGGCCCCTCCAGGGGGCGTGCATGGCGCTGGAGCAGATCACACCGCTCCAGCTGCCGATCCCGACGCGAGCTGTGTACTGCGGAATCCTTGCATGCGCAGTGGCACCAGCGCCAATGCGCACAAGCGCAGTGGCCTCCTTAAACGCGCCAACCCCGATGCAACATGGCGCAGGGCTACAGGGGCCGACGCGCAGGAAAGGAGGCCCCCCCCAGCCAGAGAGGTTGGCCCGCTGATTGGAGGCCCCCCCTCCACCGGGGTCGGGCCCCCCCTCCACCGGGGTCGGCCCCCCCCTCCCCCACAGGCCACCAGCCGATCCTTCAACGCTGAGGTCCCGCCGGCTCAGAGCAGGTTAGAACGGCGCCGGCGAAACATGGTTCTTTTCTTACAGCCGCTCGGCTCATCCAGGCCAGTGAATCGGTGGGCCGGTCGAGTAGAGCTCTGCGGAGAATCGCGTGCCGGCGTGGCCTGGTCGCGGGGATTCTCAGGCCTGGCCCAGGGCTGGGAGAATCCCGCCCATGATCACTGCAGAATGGAATTAACACACACATTCTAACCCCAGGCTTTTAACCCGCAGGTTGTCCCAATATTTAGACGCCAATTTTCCGAACACCTTCCAATCGTCACAGTAGCTTCGAGCAAGATTAATTTCTCGGCTCCATTAACTGTTAGTTTGGATTCAACTCCGAACACACTGACGCAGATAAAATTCATTCAGTTCGGCCAGCAATTCATTTGCACTTTAATGTCCTAAGTCTGCATTACTAGATTGTTATCAGAGTTTCATATTACGTGGGCACAACACAGTCAGAGATTGCGAGTGTTCTTCATGGTTCATTCACACACTTGCACGGGGGAGTTGTCATTTGGAAGCATTTTTAAAGACTCTAAGGCCCAAAACTATGCCATGTAGCCTGGTTAGACCCATTAACTGTACGGTCATTTTCATCATTACAATGTTTTGAAAGAGATTATGCATCAGCCTTCCGTCTTTCAAAATGGCCAAGGAAATTACAAAAGTAACTCACAATGTTGAGCAGAGCCACCCAGCCTCCTGCACTGCTGTCCCAGCTCAGGATCATTAGCCGGCGATTTGTGGGCACAGAGTGGAGGGGAGATTCAGGGGGGGTAACGCTTTCCTCTCCCCGGTAAAATAGCACATTGACAGACACTGTGCTAGTTTCATGAGGAACGGTTTCTTGCTTAGCTCCCGGATAGCCACATCATGGCGACCATGAAGCCACAACTCAGGATGGATCGTGGCCTTCCGGAAAGGGAGTGGAAATAAAAATCCACTCAATTCGGTCCACGTGTAAATCAGAATAAAATGGTCATACTCACATCTGGAAGTTACGGAACGCATCCAGTTAGAATTCAATAGAAACTTCTGCTTGTGAACATCCTTCAGACAAATCCCTTAGTCTCTGCAACCTCGCCTAAGAAAGAATTAACATTGGATTACTGAACAACATATTTCAAACGCTGAATGAATTTTGAACTGATTGGTTACGCGGGAGCGGCTACGCGGGAGCGGCCTCAATGGTGTCCATAACTCAACTCCGATCTGTGGTTGCCCGAGTCACGTCTGCTATCCTTAATCATCAAACTAAATCAACGTTTAACTCGCGTGAGACAGTCCATTCCAGTATAGACAGAGAAAACAACTCCGGGAGATAATTATTTGCAGTAGCCGAATAGAATCGGATTCAAGCACTTGTTCAAGTCCAATTGTTAGATCTGATAAACAAAATGGTCCATCACAAAAGACAAACTGATTTGTGTCCTGTTTGTAAAAAGCGTGACGAACATTTTGTGCCATTGTTTAGCTCAACCTGTGCTGGCACAGTTACCACTGGATACCGGGACAATGCAGGCAAGCAAAGAGCCACCTAGGTTACTCTAGAATTTACTGGCAAAGTTGTAGCACAACCCGAGGTGTGGGCATTGTAACGCCATTAATAATTTAAAAACAAAATGGGTACACCACACAGAGCCATAATCCTAAAACGTCACATTCGGGACAAAAACTGGACCTCTGGACTTTCAGTAATCAAAGTCAGACACATCCTTATCTGCCAGATACTTTTCCCAGGGAAAGGCTTCCTATATCCAGACTACTCTTTCAGGGATTAGGCCATTACATAACATTTACAACAATTTCAACAGGAACAAAGCCTACATTCTTAGTATTTCCAGGGAAAAAAGGAGCATGAAATTACATAATAATAAGAATTTATTGTCACAAGTAGACTTACATTTATACTGCAATGAAGTTACTGTGAAAATCCCCTTGTCACCACACTCCGGCGCCTGTTCAGAGAATTCAGAGTGTCTAATTCGCCTTGTCTTTCAGGACTGTGGGAGATTCTGGAGCACCAGGAGGAAACCCTCGCAGACATGGGGAGAATGCGCAGACTCTGCGCAGACTCCACACAGACAGTGACCCAAGCAGGGAATCGAACCTGGACACTGTGAAGCAACAGTGCTAACCACTGTGCTACCGTGCCGTCCTACATTCCCAACAACTTAGACCCATAGTGCCTTTCACACAATAAAACTTATTAAAAAGGTACTTGATTTTTTTTAAAACTCAGATTAAAAACGGTGACACACAAGGACAGGTTATTAAACACTTTGACCGGTTTTAATGAGGGAGGTGAAGAAGCTTCGAATTTTCAGAGTATTAAGATCATTAGCCAGCGATTTGTGGGCAGAGTGGAGGAGAGATTCGGGGGGGTACGCTTTCCTTTCATCAATGACCGAGTGATAAAAGTCAGGGATGTTCAAGATCCCAGGATTGGAGGAGCGCAGATATGTTGGAGAGTTGTTGGGCTCGAGGATTCAGGAGTGTAGCGAGGGGCGGTGCCTTGGAGGGATTTGCAAACACTTTTTAAAAAATGATTGCTGGAGCAGGTAAAGTAGCACAGGGGTGGGAGCTAGTGGGCCTTGACGCAGGTTAGGCCACGGGAGAGAGAGTTTTGGATGAGCTGAAGTTTATAGAGGGTGGAAAATGGGACGGCAGCCAGGAGAGCTTTGCAATAATTTACACCATCATATGGGCCATTAAGTTGCAACTGGATAAAGCAGGGTGACCACAAGTCACAAAGTATCAAGGCAAGCATTAAATCATTATCAAAACTCAACCTTTTTGTTATTGCTTTGCCTCTGGGTGTGAAATCAGACTCCACAGTGCAATAATATAAAACACCCAATTATACAGCAGCTACTGAATCGGACATCTACTCTGAACCAGCTCGCGTTGAACTGGACTAACTATGTATCTGGTGAAGTCAAGCAGAACTTTAGATGTTCCTTACATTGTGAGAAAACATCCTGAAGGATAGTTTACTAATATTAAACTGTTTTATTTGACACTAATTACAGCTATACCACCAATAGTGAAAAGTCAAGTATTAAAAGTAATGGTCAGCAATGGCTTTCAAACATCAGACAGAATTCAACTTACCATCACCACCTAATCAGCCAGCTGACCACTCATGGGGTTTCCCAATGGTCTCTGTACGTGACCCCCACAACCCGGAGCCTCAGTTTTATTACCCCAGGTGAGGTTCCACGTCAGTAACTCGCCTGGGGGAAAAAGTGAATCTTCAAACCGTCACCCTTCGACCTTATTCTTGACATTCAGCTACCTAACTGCCCAAGCAGCAGTTACAAGCAATACTAGACATGTTCCCAACGAGCATTTCTGCTTGCTGATGCATATTCACTCACATCCCCACACCCAAGTACATTCTTTAGCCCTTCAAGTACATTGTGAACTGTGCCAGAATATCTATCCTCTATCAAATATGATGTTACCCCAGCACATCCCCCCGACCCAGCAGGGTAGCATGGTGGTTAGCATAAATGCTTCACAGCTCCAGGGTCCCAGGTTCGATTCCCGGCTGGGTCACTGTCTGTGCGGAGTCTGCACGTCCTCCCAGTGTGTGCGTGGCTTTCCTCCGGGTGCTCCGGTTTCCTCCCACAGTCCAAAGATGTGCGGGTTAGGTGGATTGGCCATGCTAAATTGCCCGTAGTGTCCTAATAAAAGTAAGGTTAAGGGGGGGGGGTTGTTGGGTTACGGGTATAGGGTGGATACGTGGGTTTGAGTAGGGTGATCATGGCTCGGCACAACATTGAGGGCCGAAGGGCCTGTTCTGTGCTGTACTGTTCTATGACTCTATGACCTTTACCCCAGTCAGATGGCAGACAAGCGAACACCTCACTCAGTGCACAGTAGGAATTTACCTCAAAATATTTTGCACTTCATAGTAAAGAATTGATCAATAATAGTTTTTTTAACAATCCAAGGAATGTATTCGCTTTTATAAAGTATCTCTTTTGGCCAAGTGCTTTACTGAACTTGACAATACATTTAATGACAAACGCACAAACGCAAACTCACTGGAGCCATAAACCCTCACATGTTCAATCGTACGGATGGATGGATGGGTCTGTGGCTGTGCTTTGAGGAACCAGATCGCCAGTAAACAGCATGCAAGAGAGAAATCAGGCAGGGAAGAACACACATGGATCTCAGCCCCCACACCCCTCCAGCAAAGAACAGTACAGCACAGGAACAGGCCCTCCAAGCCTGTGCAGACCATGCTGCCCGTCTAAACTAAAATCTTCCACACTTCCGGGGTCCGTATCCCTCTATTCATGTATTGGTCATGATGCCCCTTAAATGTCACGATCGTCCCTTCTTCTACCACCTCCTCCGGCAGCGAGTTCCAGGCACCCACTACCCTCGGTGTAAAAAAAATTGCCTCGTACATCTCCTCTAAACCTTGTCCCTCGCACCTTAAACCTATGCCCCCTAGTAATTGACCCCTCTACCCTGGGGAAAAGCCTCTGACGATCCACTCTGTCTATGCCCCTCATAATTTTGTAGACCTCTATCAGGTCGCTCCTCAACCTCCGTCGTTCCAGTGAGAACAAACCGAGTTTATTCAACCGCTCCTCATAGCTAATGCCCTCCATACCAGGCAACATCCTGGTAAATCTCTTCTGCACCCACTCTAAAGCCTCCACATCCTTCTGGTAGTGTGGCGACCAGAATTGAACACTATACTCCAAGCGTGGCCTAACTAAGGTTCTATACAGCTGCAACATGACGTGTTTTATACTCAATGCCCCGGCCAATGAAGGCAAGCATGCCGTATGCTTTCTTGACTGCCTTCTTCACCTGTGTTGCCCCTTTCAGTGACCCGTGGACCTGTACACCTAGATCTCTCTGACTGTCAATACTCAAGGGTTTTACCATTCATTATATATTCCCTACCTGCATTAGACCTTCCAAAATGCATTACCTCACATTTGTCCAGATTAAACTCCATCTGCCATCTCTCCGCCCAAGTCTCCAAACGATCTAAATCCTGCTGTATCCTCTGACAGTCCTCATCGCTATCCGCAATTCCACCTACCTTTGTGTCATCTACAAAATATAATTGGGATACCTCCCACCACCCCACCAATATATTTAAAGTAAGAAGTCTTACAACGAATTACTAGCTTTTGGCGCACTGCTCCTTCCTCAGGTGAGGATAACAGGATTCACCTGAGGAAGGAGCAGTGCTCCGAAAGCTAATGATTTGAAACAAACCTGTTGGTCATTAACCTGGTGGTGTAAGACTTCTTGCTGTGCTCACTCCAGTTGCCGGCATCTCCACATCAATATATTACCTGAACATTCCTTTGAAATCAGGTGTTGTGCAAGATCCCCATTATCCTTCCTCTATATGCCAGGCCCAGGTGATCCCATAGACCCAGGTAGAGGCATCTGTCCCATCGACTAGCAGTAAAAGTACCCCCAGCACAGCAGCAAGTTCCCTTTGTGTCCAGATGCCGCATCAAAATCACTCTGTTCCCAAAATGCAGCGTTTTCACTGCCCAAAAATGGTGGATTTGGCTCAAATGGAAAGGTTCCTTCTGTGACGTGACACATCTACTGGAATCACAACATTTTCCTTCCCATTTCTATCCAAGTTTCAGGTGTTGTTCATGCTGCCTGCAGTCGATCTTGTAAATTGGTTATTTCCCTTCATCATCCCAGAGCCATGGGAAGGCAGAAATAAAAGCAAAACCAACCACAATTCTTGCTCCTGAACGCTCACCAGCGACCTGGCTGGGAAGCACTGGGCTAATTTTGACTGCGTTGGTTTGAACTCCGCTATTGGATAATCTCCCGGTGAGACATGGCTGCCCATTTTAATGCCAAGGCAGAGAGGTGAAGCAGGAGACAGATAACAGGCAGCTGGCACAATGTCAGTGTTACCAATTTAAACATGATCAACATTGGCTGTGTGAACAGCTGTAGCCACCGAAATTGGCCATTTCCCTGAATACAAAATGGAGGAACGCAAAGCATACAGGATAAAATGGACAATGTTTGCAGCCCCAGCAGGCTGCACCTAGCAGGTGTGGATTCTGTCTGCTAAGAGAGCAGACAGCACCAAAACGAACATTCCGCATACTAATGAGGCAATCACCGGGATAATTAGCATGTTAATGGAACGATTCCAGATACAATGGACACAAATGGGGAAGTAACTGCAACATTGTAAAGGATACCAGACACCCAGGCACCAACAGGGTTCGAAAACAAAGAGCCTGAGAGCCTGCCCAGTAGCTAAGGAACAGCCTCAGTATTGGGGGGATTCAAACATATCGATTGGGAAGAGACCCAATCGATTCCAAGCAGGTAAGGAAGTCCGCCCAAAGGGGCGCGGATCCCTGGGACCTATAAAAGACAGGTCCCACACATGGTTCAGTCTTTTCGTCCAGCCCTCCTCTCTCTTTGACCAGCACCTCGACCAGCTTTTGCCAAGAAGACCCTGAAGGAGAGAAAGGAGAGGGTTCGGACAGCAGCCGCCAGCAAGTAAGTGTCTCACAACGATCGCTACCAGAGATAGACACTCCTGACCCCTTCTAACTTATACCAACCTGAAGTCTGCAGACCAGAGCAGAGCAAGAGGCCTTGTTTCCTGACCCGGCAGTTCCTTCGAGATAAGTATTAGTTTATTTAGCGGTAGGAATAGTTTAATCCTTTTAGCGTGTGCATGGGTAGTTATTATAATTGTATTATAATAAACTCAGTTGTTTGAACTTACTAATTGGTGTATGGTTTTATTGCTTTGGCCTTCACCTTGAACTTGTGGCGGTATCTTAACGATACCTGGCGACTCCAGAGCTAAGTAAAGAAACAGAGCCAAATTGAGTGTTAAGCACACTCACCCAGAACGACCAACACAGCATTAGCTGAATGAGACGCGGGGGTCACATTTTTCGTAACTTGACATGAAGTGATGTAGAACAGGACTCGAGATTGGCAGAAGTTAACCCCATACCCCGTCCCAAATCCAGAGGTCAGGACTAGTGGAAAGATGGTCGTAACCAGTGTTTCCCTGGTTTGGGGCCAGCTGAACCATAGAGATTCCCGGTTGCTCCCTCAGAGTGCTCAGGGCAAGGCATGACGCCAGCACCCCTATTCAGTGGCCAAATATTAAAGTCAAATGGCAGCAATTTCTTTCTTTATTTATTTTACAGTTTCTAGCTCAACAATAACACCTCACTAGGAGGATTAGGGCATAAACTCCAGGAAAAGTACATGGAAAATACACGATAAAGACTTGTTCCCTCAGTCTTGCTGGGGAACTAGAGATTCGAGAATCATAGAATTGTTGCAACACTAGAGGACATACAGCCAGTCATGTACGAGCTGCCCCGCCCCCCCACCCAGCCCCCCCCCCCACAGTGGAACAATTCACCCAATATCCCTGCACATTCTTCCTCTTCAGATAATTATCCATTCAATTTTGAATGCCTCGATTGACCTGCCTCCACCAAGCACTCGGACAGAGAATTCCCGATCCTAACCACTATCCCTCCCCCCCCATTGCTTCTTTTGCCAATAAACGTAAACCCGTGTTCTCTCATTCTCAATCGTTGAGCCAGCGGGAACATTTCTACCCATCAAATCTCCTCTCAACCTTCTCTTCACCAAGAAACAGTCCCAACTTTTCCTCTTCTTTGTATCCATCAAGTATCCATCACTGCTTTGGGCCATTAGGCTAATGCATGGAGGAAGATTACAAAGGTTTTTGCACAGCTTGCACACTCACTAATAGTCCATCCTCTGCATCACCAACAGAGTGGCAGCCGTGTGCACCATCTCCAAGATGCACTGCAGCAACTCACAATGGTTCCTTAGGCAGCACCTTCCAAACCCATGACGTTACCACCTAGCACCACCTGCACATTCCCCTCTAACCAACTCGCCATCCTGGTTTGGAATACATCATCTTTCATTTACTGTTGCTGGGTGAAAATCCTGGACATTCCTCCCTAACAGCACAGTGGGTGTACCTACACGACCTGGAGGAAAGCAGCTCACCACCACCACCACCACCTTCTCAAGGACAATAAATGCTGGCCTAGCCAGGGATGCCCATATCCCATGAATAACAAGAAAAGGGTGGTCATAGAAACCAGTGTGTCGAGGTGGCCTACTTAAAAAAAAAACCTCGAGAGCTTGGTGGGAGGAAAATAAGTCACTGAAATTGAAGACAGCCCTGTGAAATTCCTGCTCTACCTGGATCCTGCAAGATTGAACCACAAACTCCAGTCACAACGTCCTGCAGAACCAGGAACATGGAGTGGTTTGGGCAGACCCACTCACGTGATTTTCTGGTTTGAGGGAGAAACGCTGGTGTGAATTTCCGTTATTTTTCCAAGTAGCTGCACAAAGTCTTTCCTGATAACGTGACCAGAGAAACGAACTTAGATCATGATTTTTTTAAAAAAAATTCCAACATTTCACTGTCCCTTCCTAATGCGCTGACGTGTCAGATCATGGTGCTCAAGTCCTGAAATGGTGATTTAACTCGCAATCCGCTGATTTAAAAGCATTTGCACCAACACAGGGCCAGATACACTCGGCCAACTGGAGTTTGGCTATAGCTTTCCGACAGGGCCAGATACACTCGGCCAACTGGAGTTTGGCTATAGCTTTCCGACAATGACTTTTCAGTCCTTTGTTTTGCAATTCAACCTTGTGCAAATGGTGTTCATCGGGGCTCGTACTCCCAGTTATTTGCCTTCTTGTTTACCATGTGTACAACTCAGGAAGTTGCATTTTCTAACCTCTCGTAAGGATGCCAGAGGAAGGCACCAAAAGTAGGTCCACCAGCTGGGATAATCCAAGGCTAGAAGAGAACTCCAGCTGCCTATTCCTACCCATCAGCCAAGATCAAAACAGGTATCACTTTTACAAATACTTACACAGAATACAGGCAAAAACGGTTTCGAAAGCACACCTCAAGCAGAGGGCTATCATCAGAAAGTACAGTGAAAATTCTCCATGGATTCAGAGTGCACTGTTAATAGCTTACGGCCTAAACAAGGTGTAGCTGCCAGGAGTTTGTCCTAATGCCATTTATTTAGTGAATGCAAAGTCCCTAAGCCAAGCAGCTGCTCTGTTCCTGCTGTGGGGAGTGTGGATAGGCCTCTGCTCAGTGGGTAAATTGGACATTCTCCTCGGATATGATGGATAGTTTGCTTTCCCAGAGGAACACAGAGGGCTGGCCGCCACTAATTCGATATTCATGGCCAGCCTCATACTCTCACATGGCATCTTTTAAAATACTTCCAGAAAAAATAAATCAATGATTTGAGACCAGTTGAAAAAAAGGAAGTGGTCCTTTTATCCAGTGGGGAGCAATAGGAGCAGAGTGTTCACCCCCGTCACAACAGGAGCACTGGCTTCGTCCCCGTCACAACAGGAGCACAGGCTTCAGCCCCGTCACAACAGGAGCACAGGCTTCGTCCCCGTCACAACAGGAGCACAGGCTTCAGCCCCGTCACAACAGGAGCACAGGCTTCGTCCCCGTCACAACAGGAGCACAGGCTCTCTCTCCCGTCACAACAGGAGCACAGGCTCTCTCTCCCGTCACAACAGGAGCACAGGCTCTCTCTCCCGTCACAACAGGAGCACAGGCTCTCTCTCCCGTCACAACAGGAGCACAGGCTCTCTCTCCCGTCACAACAGGAGCACAGGCTTCACCCCCGTCACAACAGGAGCACAGGCTCTCTCCCCAGTCACAACAGGAGCACAGGCTTCAGCCCCGTCACAACAGGAGCACAGGCTTCACCCCCGTCACAACAGGAGCACAGGCTTCGTCCCCGTCACAACAGGAGCACAGGCTTCACCCCCGTCACAACAGGAGCACAGGCTTCACCCCCCGTCACAACAGGAGCACAGGCTCTCTCCCCAGTCACAACAGGAGCACAGGCTTCACCCCCGTCACAACAGGAGCACAGGCTTCGTCCCCGTCACAACAGGAGCACAGGCTCTCTCTCCCGTCACAACAGGAGCACAGGCTTCACCCCCGTCACAACAGGAGCACAGGCTTCGTCCCCGTCACAACAGGAGCACAGGCTCTCTCTCCCGTCACAACAGGAGCACAGGCTTCACCCCCATCACAACAGGAGCACAGGCTTCACCCCCGTCACAACAGGAGCACAGGCTTCGTCCCCGTCACAACAGGAGCACAGGCTTCGTCCCCGTCACAACAGGAGCACAGGCTCTCTCTCCCGTCACAACAGGAGCACAGGCTTCGTCCCCGTCACAACAGGAGCACAGGCTTCACCCCCGTCACAACAGGAGCACAGGCTTCACCCCCGTCACAACAGGGGCACAGGCTTCACCCCCGTCACAACAGGAGCACAGGCTTCACCCCCGTCACAACAGGAGCACAGGCTTCGTCCCCGTCACAACAGGAGCACAGGCTCTCTCTCCCGTCACAACAGGAGCACAGGCTCACTCTCCCGTCACAACAGGAGCACAGGGTCTCTCTCCCGTCACAACAGGAGCACAGGCTCTCTCTCCCGTCACAACAGGAGCACAGGCTTCACCCCCGTCACAACAGGAGCACAGGCTTCGTCCCCGTCACAACAGGAGCACAGGCTCTCTCTCCCGTCACAACAGGAGCACAGGCTCTCTCTCCCGTCACAACAGGAGCACAGGCTCTCTCTCCTGTCACAACAGGAGCACAGGCTTCACCCCCGTCACAACAGGAGCACAGGCTTTACCCCCGTCACAACAGGAGCACAGGCTTCGTCCCCGTCACAACAGGAGCACAGGCTTCACCCCCGTCACAACAGGAGCACAGGCTTCACCCCCCCGTCACAACAGGAGCACAGGCTCTCTCCCCTGTCACAACAGGAGCACAGGCTCTCTCTCCCGTCACAACAGGAGCACAGGCTCTCTCTCCCGTCACAACAGGAGCACAGGCTCTCTCCCCTGTCACAACAGGAGCACAGGCTTCACCCCCGTCACAACAGGAGCACAGGCTCTCTCTCCCGTCACAACAGGGGCACAGGCTTCAGCCCCGTCACAACAGGAGCATTTCCTTCAAGTATGGCTCCTGATTGGAAGCAGAGGATGAGAGAAATTACACGGATATTCCATTCTTTCCAAACAGCTGGGGCTGGGAAATGGCTGCAAAATAAACACAAATGCACGAGGAGAGTCTTTGCATAAGTGACGGAGTAACTGAACTGCCAAGCTCCTATCCGGCAGCTGAAGTGTGGATTCTGCAGGAGATGGAAGTCAGGCTGCTTGGCATTCCCAAATCCCCTCCCTGTGTGTACAGGACATGGCATTCCCAAATCCCCTCCCCGTGTATACAGGACATGGCATTCCCAAATCCCCTCCCTGCGTGTACAGACATGGCATTCCCAAATCCCCTCCCTGTGTGTACAGGACATGTCATTCCCAAATCCCCTCCCTGCGTGTACAGGACATGGCATTCCCAAATCCCCTCCCTGTGTGCAGCACATGGCATTCCCAAATCCCCTCCCTGTGTGTACAGGACATGGCATTCCCAAATCCCCTCCATGTGTGCGCAGGACATGGCATTCCCAAATCCCCTCCCTGTGTGTACAGGACATGTCATTCCCAAATCCCCTCCCTGCATGTACAGGACATGGCATTCCCAAATCCCCTCCCTGTGTGCGGCACATGTCATTCCCAAATCCCCCCCCTGTGTGTGCAGGACATGGCATTCCCAAATCCCCTCCATGTGTGTGCAGGACATGGCATTCCCAAATCCCCTCCATGTGTGTACAGGACAATTCGCCAGCCTCCAGGAGGAAATTCACTGGAATATCAAAATCCAAGCTATTGATATCTTCTGCTCAAGTGTAAAAGACACCGATGTTACAATCGTAATGTGAATTATTTCAACACATCTGGATAGATTTCTCTGACAAGACTAGGTAACAGTTGGACTGTTCTGTTTTGAACCTAACAAGCTCGGTCTGAAACATACACTAGAGCTTGAAAACTCTCTCAAGCTGCTGCAACTTTCCAATTCATTCCAACCCCATGGCCAAAATCTATCCTCATGTATTCATTCCCATTGTAACTTTTCAAATCAAATCAAAGGCAACCCTCATTTAGTTCAGTTCCGAATAACGAATAATCCCTTTCTCATGACCCATTCCATCATAGGAACATACCCTGGAGCTTAGGGGCAGACCGACAGTGTTCCTGATTGAAGAATGCCACACAGCTTATTCTGACCTCTTGTAACGCTTCAATTCAACGTACATTCCCTCAGCCCGAGACTCAGTGGGCAGTACTTTCATCTCAGAATGTTGCAGGTTCAAGACCCACTTGGTGCAGGGCAGAACTCTGGCTCAACACGGTTGGAGTGTAGCACTGTTGGAGCAGCCATCTTTCAGATCAAATGTTAAACTGAAGCTCCGTACCGCCTCTCAGTTGGAGATAAAAGATCCCATGACACTATTTCAAAGAAGAGCAGGGGGAGAAGGGATAGATCTCCTTGGTGTCTTGGGGGCCGATAGTTAATCCCCAATTAAAACCCCTTATCCAACATTAGAATATTGCTGTGTGTGGGAGCTTGCTGTGTGTAAATTGGTTGCCATGTTACCACCTTAATGGTGCTTCCAAAGAGCTTCATTGGCTGCTGGGGTGTTCCATCTTATTATGTATATTGCTTTTCACAAGTCTTTGAAAAAGAAAATTACAAAATGTGGACAATTGGATAAGTTTGTCCAATTAGAGGCAAATGTATTCAGTAGCTGTTGTGGCAATCGAGGGTTATCTTGCAACATTCCTGCTGCCTCACAGCGCCGAGGTCCCAGGTTCGATCCCGGCTCTGGGTCACTGTCCGTGTGGGGTTTGCACATTCTCCCCGTGTCTGCGTGGGTCTCACCCCCACAATCCAAAGATGTGTTGGGTAGGTGGATTGGCCACGCTAAATTGCCCCTTAATTGGAAAAAATGAATTGGGTACCCCAAATTTTTTATTTTTTTTAAAATCTTTGCAACATTCTTTTGTCAACAGGAATCAGGACTGTTGTAGATTAATTGATAAGAGACCGTTCAGATTAGGCAACGCCCCCGTCACCACTGGACAATGTGACCTCTCGGATGGCAGACGGTGAACGAGATGATCTTATATTTATATTGTCTTGTTATTCTGATTGACCTTGAATTCTGAACCTTGGATTCTGAAACTATGTTGTAAAAATGACCTACAAGCTGAAAAACATGTTGGATGGAGGCAGTGCTGAAAACCGCTTTGTAGAACACCTTTGGTAAGCGGGACCCAGACCTTCCTGTCGCGACCATTTCAACTCACCATCCTGCTCTCACGTCCACATGTCCGTCCTTGGCCTGCTGCAATGTTCCAGTGAAGCCCAACGCAAACTGGAGGAACAACATCTCACCTTCCGATTGGGAACGTTACAGCCGAGTTCAAAAACTATAACCGCGGAATGCTCTCCTCCATTTTGTAGTTGTAACATTTCTTCCCCCGCACCCCTCCCACATGGCCATCTGTTAATTTTTCTTAATATTTGCTTTCACAGTGTGCTGTTAATTCCGTTATCTTATAATAATCTTTATTATCACAAGTAGGCTTACATTAACACGCAATGAAGTTACTGTGAAAAGTCCCTAGTCGCCACACTCCAGCACCCGTTCGGGTACACAGAGGGAGAATTCAGAAGGTCCAATTCACCTAACACCTTACCTTTTTGCCACTATCGCCACTTGAATGGCGCAACAATGCCTTGAACATTGACATTTACATTGCTACTGTCTTGTGCCCTAAACATCTTTGTTCAAACTCTCCCCGCTCACACCGATCATCGATTTTACACCAGACCCTCTTAAATAATAGAAAATCCATCACATTTCTCCCTCTCTTTCGTTCTGAAGACTTCATAGAACCACAGAAGGAGGCCATTCATCCCATCAGGTCTGCACCGACCCTCTGCAAGAGCAGCCCACCCATACCCACTCCTCCACCCTATCCCGGTAACCCCAACTAACTTGCACATCTTTGGACTGTGGGAGGAAACCGGAGCACCCGGAGGAAACCCACACAGACACAGGGAGAACGTGCAGACTCCGCACAGACAGTGACCCAAGGCCAGAATTGAATCCGGGCTCCTGGCGCTGTGAGGCAGCAGTGCTAACCACTGTGCCGAGTCATATGGACTCGAAATGCAGCTGACTCTTTTCTTTCTCCACAGATGCTGCCAGACCTGCTGAGTCTATCCAGTGTTGCCCGTTTCAGCATCCGCAGTATTTTGTGTTTATTACACGCAGCAGCGGAATGGGAATAATACTGACAAAATCGGAGATTAAGGAGAATTATCCACTTCCTGTCATGTCCCAATCTTCTCTCAGTATTCTTTAGGAAATGGGAATGTATCCTAGTTCTACATTCCAAATCTTACCAGAGGAAAAATATTGCAACAAATACATCCTCTCTTCTTCAAACTGCTTGTTGCTAGTGCTGAGCAAGCAGAAATGCAAAAGCAAGGACAGCCCATCAGATTCTTCCATATGGGCAATTTTCCAACCTTTGCACTCAGCGCGGAATCTGGGAAAGATTCAAATAGAGAGCAAGACCTCAGCTTTCCCATTTACATCCCATTCGCGACTCCTCAGAGACTGAAGCCATCCATGTCCAAATGCAGCAAGACCTGGACAATATCCAGTCTTGGGCTGGTGGCACCGTAGCACAGTTAGCACTGTTGCTTCACAGCCCCAGGGACCCAGATTCGATTCCTGGCTTGGGTCACTGTCTCGGCAGAGTCTGCACGCTCTCCTTGTGTCTTTCCTCCGGGTGCTCCGGTTTCCTCCCACAATCCCGAAAGACATGCATGTTAGGTGAATTGGACATTCTGAATTCTCCCAGTGTGTACACGAACAGGCGCCAGAATTGTGGTGACTAGGGGCTTTTCACAGTAACTTCATTGCAGTGTTAATGTAAGCCTATTTGTGACAATAAGAAAGATTATTACAAATGGCAAGTAACATTCACGCCACACATCTCCTATAAGAGGATCTAACCATCGCCCCTTGACATTCAATGGCATTACCATCACTGAATCCCCACCACAATCAACATCTGGCAGGTTACCATTGATCAGAAACTGAACTGGACTAAGAGCAGGTCTGAGGCTGGGAATCCGACAGCGAGTAACTCACCTCCTGACTCCCCCAAAGCCTCTCCACCAGTGTGATAGAATACTCTCCACTTGCCTGGATGAGTGCAGCTCCAACACTCAAGAAGCTCGACACCATCCAGGACAAAGCAGCCCACTTCATCGGCATCTCTTCCACAAAATATTCAAACAGACAACTATTGACAAACGGTGGCAACCATGTGTCCCACCTACAAGATGCACTGCAGTAACTCACCAAGGCTCCTTAGAGAGCACCTTCCCAACCCACGACCACTACCATCTAGAAGGACAAAAGCAGCAGATACCTGGGAACCCCACCACTCACCACCCTGACTGGGAAATATATCGGCCGTTCCTTCACTGTCGCTGGGGCAACATCCTGGAACTCTCACCCTAACAGCACAGTGGGTGTACCTACACCTCGGGACTGCAGTGGTTCAAGAAGGCAGCTCACCCACCACCTTCTGAAGGGCATTGAGGAATGGGCAATAAATGCTGGCCTAACCAGCGATGCCCACATCATGTAAATTATATATTTTTTTTTAAAAGCTATTTAAAATGGCATTGAATCCTGGCACTTAAAAGCTTTGAAATGCTCATCATTCCGAGACGAAGGCAATTTGTGAAAAAGAGTTACCCTCGGAATATACAGAACATAGAACAGTACAGGACCTTCAGCCCTCGATGTTGTGCCGAGCATTGTCCGAAACCAAGATCAAGCTATCCTACTCCCTGTCACTCTGGTGTGCTCCATGTGCCTATCCAATAACAAAGAAAATTACAGCACAGGAACAGGCCCTTCGGCCCTCCCAGCGTGCGCCGATCCAGATCCTTTATCTAAAACCGTCGCCTATTTTCCAAGGATCTACTTCCCTCTGTTCCCCGCCTGTTCATATCTGTCTAGATGCATCTTAAATGATGCTATCCTGCCTACCTCTACCACCTCCTCTGGCAAAGCGTTCCAGGCACCCACCACCCTCTGCGTAAAAAAACTTCCCACGCACATCTCCCTTAAACTTTCCCCCTCTCACCTTGAAATCGTGACCCCTTGTAACTGACACCCCCACTCTTGGAAAAAGCTCATTGCTATCCACCCTGTCCATACCTTTCAATTTTGTAGACCTCAATCAGGTCCCCCCTCAACCTCCGTCTTTCCAACGAAAACAATCCTAATCTACTCAACCTTTCTTCATAGCTAGCACCCTCCATACCAGGCAACATCCTGGTGAACCTCCTCTGCACCCTCTCCAAAGCATCCACATCCTTCTGGTAATGTGGCGACCAGAACTGCACGCAGTATTCCAAATGTGGCCTAACCAAAGTCCTATACAACTGTAACATGACCTGCCGACTCTTGTACTCAATACCCCGTCTGATGAAGGCAAGCATGCTGTATGCCTTCTTGACCACTCTAATAACCGCTTGAAAGTTCCTAAAGTGTCCGACTCCACTATAACAGCAAGCAGTCCATTCCACACCCTAACCACGCTGAGTAATGAATCTGCCTCGGATATCCCTCCTATATCTCCCACCCTGAATCTTGTAGTTATGCCCCCTTCTAACAGCTACATCCACCCGAGGAAATAGTCTCTGAACGTCCACTCTATCTATCCCCCTCATCATCTTATAAACCTCTATTAAGTCGCCTCTCATCCTCCTCCGCTCCAAAGAGAAACGCCCTAGCTCCCTCAACCTTTCCTCATAAGACCTATCCTGCAAACCAGGCAGCATCCTGCAAATCTCCTTTGCATCCTTTCCAATGCTTCCACATCCTTCCTATAATGAGGTGACCAGAACTGCACACAATACTCCAAATGTGGTCTCACCAGGGTCATGTATAGTTGCAGCATAACCCCACGGCTCTTAAACTCAAGCCCCCTGTTAATAAACGCTAACATGCTATACGCCTTCTTCACGGCTCTATCCACTCGAGTGGCAACCTTCAGAGATCTGTGGACATGAACCCCAAGATCTCTCTGTTCCTCCACATTCCTCAGAACCCTGCCGTTGACCCTGTAATCCGCATTCAAATTTTTTCTACCAAAATTAATCGCCTCGCACTTATCAGGGTTAAACTCCATCTGCCATTTTCCAGCCCAGCTCTGCATCCTATCAATGTCTCTTTGCAGCCTACAACAGCCCTCCACCTCATCCACTACTCCACCAATCTTGGTGTCATCAGCAAATTTACTGACCCACCCTTCAGCCCCTCCTCCAAGGTCATTGATAAAAATCACAAATAGCAGAGGACCCAGCACTGATCCCTGTGGTACACCGCTGGTAACTGGTCTCCAGTCTGAAAATTTTCCATCCACCACCACCACCCTCTGTCTTCTATGTGATAGCCAGTTACTTATCCAATTGGCCAAATTTCCCTCGATCCCACACCTCCTTACTTTCTTCATGAGCCGACCATGGGGAACATTATCAAATGCCTTACTAAAATCCATGTATACAACATCAACTGCTCTACCTTCATCTACACACTTAGTTACCTCCTCAAAGAATTCAATGAAATTTGTGAGGCAAGACTTACCCTTCACAGATCCGTGTTGACTATCCTGGATTAAGCTGCATCTTTCCAAATTATCATAAATCCTATCCTTCAGGACCTTTTCCATTAAGTTACTGACCACCGAAGACAGACTAACTGGCCTATAATTACCAGGGTCATTCCTATTCCCTTTCTTGAACAGAGGAACAACATTCGCCACTCTCCAGTCCTCTGGCACTATCCCCGTGGACAATGAGGACCCAAAGATCAAAGCCAAAGGCTCTGCAATCTCATCCCTTGCCTCCCAAAGAATCCTTGGATACATCCCAGCTGGCCCAGGGGACTTGTCGACCCTCAGGTTTTTCAAAATTGCTGATACATCCTTCCTCAGAACATCTACCTCCTCCAGCCTACCCGCCTGTATCACACTCTCATCCTCAAAAACATGTCCCATCTCCTTGGTGAACACTGAAGAAAAGTATTCATTCAACGCCTCTCCTATCTCTTCTGACTCCATGCACAAGTTCCCACTACTGTCCTTGACCGCCCTATATTGATGGAAAAAAAAAAAAGCAGCTGCGAACTTTGCCAAATAAGTAGTCGTGTGCACTGAAAATGAGCAATAAACGGGAAATTTCAGCAAGGCCAATATTTATCTTTATTCTTTTGATGCATTGACGCAAACTGCAGAGTGTTGGCAGAAAGTGCTGCATTTCCATCATGTTGTTTAGCACATACTGACATTTAAAATAAGACAGAAATGTGAACATTTTCCTCCAAGTATCATTCTGGACTTGTGCATTCCCAGGTCACCCAGGGAAAAATCCTGTCTGTGATGTAAAGACACAATGAAGAAAAGCAAGGTATTTTATTAGTATGTATATTAAAATAATTAAACCAAAGGTGTGCCGGTCAGGTGAGGTTATGGGGATAGGGTGGGGGAGTGGGCCCAGGTAGGCTTCTCTTTCAGAGGGTCACTGCAGACTCAATGGGCGTAAATTCTACTGTGCTGAAAGTCATATTAATGCAACTAAATTAGGTCAATAATCAAGGATACAGGATTAAAAATACAGAAACACAGCAGGAAGTTTACACTAAATACCATAGTTAACAGTCAAGCTCCATCCGGTGATCTCTCTCCCCCAAGTCACTGCCTGTACCCGGCTCAAGCACAAATTTATCCTGGGGACTCCCATTTAGTTCCGTCAAAATCTCCAGGCCTTAACTGTGATCAACAAACCTCAGAATAAAAGGGCCACTGTGGCTCGAGATGAGGAGAGATTTCTTTCTCCCCTCAACTGTTGCGAACATGCAAGGCCATGTTTGTTAGATTTTTGGGTACAAGAAGAATTAAGGAATATGGGGATAAAGTGGGAAGGCAGGGTTGAGGGAAGAGGTCAGCCAGGACCTTACCTGGCGGATCAGTAATAGCTCACTGCAGCTCTTATTTCAATGTTCAATGTGCAAGGCATTTGTCCGTTTACACTTCTGCTTTCAATGGTTTTGTCACCCAATACACAAAGCACCTTTTGAAGATCAGATAAAGGTGGCAAGTCCTGGTTCTGCAAACGTTCGCTATGCCAATCCTTCCCAAAATTGTACGACTCTTCTCATCATATATACATGTCAGAATACCTTCACTTTTCGATAATCCGCCATGTCACTATCTTCGTGGCGAAGGAGAAGAACTGGCCATCACCTTTTCCTGACCTCCTTCATTCAGCCACAAACAAGACAAAGTGAAAAGTGACGCAGAATCAGGATGTCCAAGGGCAGCTTTTATTGGCGCAGAAATGAAAGAATTTCCAAGCCTTCCTGTCCTAATCCAGCCCGTTCTCATTTTTAAAAGAGGCAAAATGGGCAGGTAATGAGGGGCAAGGAGTCAGTGGAGTCTGCCAGGAAATACCAGATGTAAAATTAGAATCGTCCATCAGGCAACGTTTTCTTATTCAGAGAGGCAAAGCTGAAAGGGGCTGGGGGGGGGGATTATTAAAACACTGACCCTGATGAAATGTGACAGATATATAGACCGGTTTCATGTAGCTTTTAAATGATATATTCAGTGGTTTACAAGATTCATCACCCATGGAGTTCATGCACACACTGATTGTACATAGGTGCTTAATGATTCACATGGCGAATCCAAATCACTTACTGATCTGTCAAAAGTAAAAAAAGATCCAGAGGAAATGACAAAATATTGAATTGACAAAAAAAAAAGATTTTTAAAGATGGAATGCTTCAATAGGAAACCGATTGACAGCTAAAACTATTTTACAAACTTCCTTCACTAAATAAAACAGGGACTGACTTTGCCACAGCCATCAGCATAAACATTTCCCATTGTGCGTTACATGCAAGAACGCTTTTATGACAAAACAAATCGGAAATATTTTGACCTGCATTAGATTATTGATTCCAATCTCTATTACTGGAGAGAGCAAGAAAAAACAGATTCTCACAGAAAAACAGCCAAGTGTTTTCAATAGAAACTTGCAACTTAAGACTTGCACACCAGAATGTCGGACAATGCTCGGCACAACACCGAAGGCCGAAGGGCCTGTTCTGTGCTGTTGTATGTTCTACTTTGTGGCTTTTGACGGGATTTTGCAGATATTCATTAGCACTCTATTCCAGCAGTGTTTGCTGCCAACTAACAAGAGAGTTCATTATTTAAATTTCCAAGCTTTCCTTTTCACAGGTTCTGAACCACAAAAGGAATGTAAAGTGGTTTATTGGACATTGCGTTTTAAACATTGCAAAATGGCAGCCATGCAATTGCAAAATGCTCCTCAACCCCACACATTTTCATGACTCTTAATAGGTCAAGGAAATTCTCCCTGAAGCAGATTAAAACTTCAAACCGATGTGGTGGTGACAGCTCCTGGGGGAAAGAGGACAGGGTCAATGACTGGCTCTAATTATTTGATGGACAGCTCTGGAAAATTAAGAGTAAGAGGATAGCTAAAGAAAGTACAAGGCCATTAAGGGACCAAAATGTGTGGAGGTGGGTGATGTGGGGGTGGTTCTTAATGGGTACTTTCGCATCCGTCTTCACAAAAAAAGGAGGGAGACAATGCAGATATTGTAGTTAAAGGGGAAGGGTGTGAATTATTGGAATGTGATGAACACAGGGCGAGGGGAAGTTTCAAGGGGATGAGCATCACTGAACATGGATAAATGCCCAGAGCCAGAGGAAACGTACTCTAAGCTGTTAACAGAAGCCAGGGAGGAATTGCAGAGGTTCTGACCATTACCTTCCAATTCTCATTGGATGCAGGTCTTGTGCTGGAGGATGTATGTTAACCTTCACCCCCCCTCCTCCCCTAGAGTGCGCCTGGCACCACGCCATGTTGTGCCCTGGGACACCTATGTCCCCCGCCAAGCAGCCCACACATAGGGCTAACGATGCCCTCAGTACCCTTCCCACACCCGACAGGAGAGTGGCCCAGACTGGCGATGAGGTGCAGGACATCAGAATCCTGAGCACAGGTGAGGATCCACCAGGCCCTACTCAGATGGACTGTGAAACGCGTGTTGTTAACGACATTCGGTCTGACCCATCCCTGCCACTGACCCCGGTGTCCATTCTCCCACAGGACCTCCATCTGATGGTTACGGCTTTTCCTGCATGGTTCTCTCCCATCCCCTCCCTTCCTCCAGCCTCCATGAGAACATCTCGGAGGAGAGCTCCAAGGAGCCACCAGTGATGCGTCACAGTCAGCGAATAGACACTCTCCTCGGTGGGCAACGATACTGCTCAGGCTTCTGGGGCACACTCTGGAGACCACCACCCTGTTGCTAATGTACATCTGGTGGGACAGGAACCCCACCCCCAGGCGAGACAGCAGTCGGAGGGCTGCAGGATCCCAGGACCCAACTGGGTCCCAGCCTGATGTGGAGCCTGTGGAACAGGGAACAGGCTGATGGAGACGATAGGGAGCGGGCGGGATATTCAGAGGGAGATGTCAGTGTCACTCCAGCAGATCCACAGCCGACTGGAGGAGCCCCAGAGGCTATGGGTGCAGGAGATGACATCAGCAATGGGTGGCACCACGATCGACATTGCCAGGGTGGTGACCGCAGTGGGGAGCCCAGATCCTGTACTCCTGACATCCACACATGAACTTATCTGGACCGGGTGCTGGTCCCCTCCCTGTGGCACTCACCCACCTTGTTGCTGTGGACATGTTCTCGGGGCTGGTTCATGTGTGGAGTTCCTCCCAGTGTCCAGGCATCACGGTCTGATTGGGATGCTAGGCAATGACTCCCACATACTACATGGCCCACCCACCCGGGCAGGGGGGGGGGGGGGCTCTCAGAAATTGCTCAATTCTTTCATAAGAGAGCGAGATGAATTGAAGAGCGAGTATTTGTTATGGGCCAGGGTTTAGAGAACCCCAAAGTGTATCATGGAGTTCACCTGACCCCCAACTTTTAATAGATTGTGGTATGGGGAGCACACATCCCACTCTACAGGTTGGTACAGCAGAAATGGAAAAGTATTTTTTAAAGCAAAACAATGTTTATTCTATGAACTCAAGTTAACTTTTTTTTAAACATACAGTGAACATCTTAGCAACCATCAATTCAAATACAACCCCCAAAGAATACAACACTAAGTAATGCTTAAGCTGTCCTTTTAATATCCATAAGACTTAAAACACCTTTTACCAGAAGCACATCAGGTTTAATAACAATAGTGACTTTGTTTCAAATCACCAGGATCGATTTACAGTCTTTAGATTACAGAGAGAGATTCATACACCTTCCGGCTGTGCCTGCAGCTATCCAGCTCTGAAAATGAAACTAAAACACACCCTGCAGCAAATAGGCTAAAACAAAAGTACAAAGCTGACAGACAGCCCAGCTCCACCCACTCTCTGATATCACTGCAGTAATAAACACCCATTTCTTAAAGGTTCTCTCACTACAGATATTTATATACACACCTATTTATAAATACCCATTTCTTAAAGGTACTCTCACATGACAATTCAACAAGAGAATCGCATTCATTATTCAAATCTTTGGCGAATGAGCTTTATAAAACCTCAACATTTTAATAATGAGAAGCACGAGCAGTCTCAACATATTAAATCACCAGTTAGACCAGTAACTGAGCAGATAAATGGGCACTGGCTTATTAAGACCATCCCCAATCTCCTTGGTTCTTCAGTTGCCAGACAATCCAAACACAATGTTGATATGGAGTTTAAATGCTTCTCGAGTAGAATTTCCTTTATGTAATTAGTTTCCAATTTGAATGAAGCTTCAGGACTTACCTGCAGATAACTGCACCATTCAAACATGGTTATCTTGGACAAAAGTTTCCTTATCCCCATTTTAGGACAAGAGATGAAACACAATTAGTGCCTTCCATAAATTTTGTTCCAGTCAAGTTTTTAAAAATAAATTTAGAGTACCCAATTATTTTTTCCAATTAAGGGGCAATTTAGCATGGCCAATCCACCTATCCTGCACATCTTTGGGTTGAGGGGGCGAAACCCACGCAGACACGGGGAGAATGTGCAAACTCCACACGGACAGTGACCCAGAGCCAGGATCGAACCTGCCTCGGCACCGTGAGGCAGCAGTGCTAACCCACTGTGCTGCCCTGTTCCAGTCAAGTTTAACTAAGAAACAGACTAAAGACCCAAAAGGAAATGATGATTCCAACGGAGAAATTTTAATCCTCATCCGTCTGCTGGAAACCAGGGACATTACGGAGCTCCCCTGGAGCAGGTAAGAATAGATTTCAACCTGCTCTATCTCACATACAGCAAGGCCACTTTAATAAGGCTCAGGGATTTCAAAGTAAAAGACATTTATTTTACAACAAATATAAACACGAGTACCAGTAGACGCTCACTGGGTACACACTCTCTCCTATCCATCAGTCTAGCCGACCCTTTATACAAGTATTGGAGGGGGGGGAGGGGGGGGGGGGGGGGGGGGGGGGCAGAAAGAGTGCTCGGACTCCTCAAGGAGCACAGGGAAAACCACCCCCACACCACATGTCCCGTGCTGGTTATTACAGCCACCTGTGGATTTCAATGTCAGAAGCCATTTTGCAATTTTAACTAACGGCCTGTCATTCATTGACCTTGTGTCAGCTGTGGCTCAGTCTGGCAGCGCTCGCACCCAGTTGGTGAGTTGCAGGTTAGAGCGAGGGACAGGAATGCAGTAATCCAGGCACACACTCCAGGGAAGTATCTGCCCTGTATAACCTTTAGAAGTCAGGCCTCACATTAATCAAAATTCTGTTCTTCCCAGTGTCCTGCCAAATATTCATCACTTAACCAAAAAAAAAAATCACATAGCTGCTCGGGATCTTGCTGTGCGCAACATGGCTGTTGCATTTCAGATGTCACAGCAGCGGTTTCAAAACCTCATCTACTGGGTGTAAAAGAGCTTTTGGGCATCCACAGGGGGTAAAAGGGGTAAATGGGCAGAAAAGAGGCAAATAAATTCAAGTCAAGAGAAATGGGAAGGACGTTAGAAACCAGCAACGGATTACACAATAAACAGGAGGATGCCACTGAGAGGTTTAGAGGAAGCGAGGGATCTTCGAGTGAATAGCCACCCTCTGCGTAAAAAACCTTTCCACGCACATCTCCCTTAAACTTTCCCCCTCTCACCTTGAAATCGTGACCCCTTGTAATTGACCCCCCCACTCTTGGAAAAAGCTTGTTGCTATCCACCCTGTCCATACCTCTCATAATTTTGTAGGCCTCAATCAGGTCCCCCCTCAACCTCCGTCTTTCCAACGAAAACAATCCTAATCTACTCAACCTTTCTTCGTAGCTAGCACCCTCCATACCAGGCAATATCCTGGTGAACCTCCTCTGCACCCTCTCCAAGGCATCCACATCCTTCTGGTAATGTGGCGACCAGAACTGCGCGCAGTATTCCAAATCCTTGGAACAGAGGCCGAGGGGCGAATTGATTGAGATGTAGGAAATGATGAGGGGCCTGGATAGAGTGGATGGGATGGGTCTGTTTACTTCAGCAGAGAGTAGGGGTGGGGGCTTTTTTTTTCTGTCCGGCACAAACACGACTGGCCAATCGGCCTCTTACTGTGCTTATATGAAATGCAAGTCTTCCTTCTTTCAAATCTTTCACAATCTAGATGAGACTTAGCTGGCCAATTTTGATCTTGATAAACAGCCTTTGCTCAATTCAAACTGGAAAATATCATCCCTCGTAACAACCAATCATTCTACATCCACACACCTTGAAGATGAGAGGAGGGTCTCCATCTCCACCACCCTTCAGGCAGCGAGTTCCAGACTCCCACCACCCTCTGGGTGAAAAAGTCATTCCTTACCTTCCCTCTCAATGAGACGAGGTAGCCTGTACACAAGTCCACAAGTCCAACATTAGCTCCTCACTTATACATTCTTCCTCTTGCCCCAGTGTCTGTCCTGGACCTATCTAGCTACCATCTTGTTTACACAGCAGCAGGGTACAAACTCAAACTGCAACATACAAATGAAGCATCATTCCCATACAGACTTTACAAAGAATCTTCCCGCAGCAAACTCCACTTCAACCAAGCTGTACGAGGGAAGCTGCTGTGTGCACACATAATGAGTAACTGGAGGGTGGATGTTACAGCTCTGGCACGCTGCTAGTGGGATCACAGAGTTGACCTTGTGCAATTTCTCCTACTGTGGCCTCAAGTTATCCAGTGAAACAACAACACGTGTTGTTGCTGATTCCTTTGATCGGGTGGAGTGGCGGTACTTGTTCGAAGTTTTGGGAAGGTTTGGGTTTTGTGATGATATGATCTGCATACTCGTCTGCCATTGGGCCAGAACGTCGGCTTACCATTGGCCCTGGTCGGTCATGTGCCTCTCGACCGATTGGCCGAGAGGCTGAGTTAACCACGCCTCTATCAACGAGGTATAAATGCTCAGAAGCCTGACGATCGTCCCTTTCCACTGTAGACGATCGCCAGGCTGTGTTCTAGTTAATTAAAGCCTGACATTGGTAAATCACTCACCTCGCGTGCAATCGATGGTGCATCAATTTAATTAACTACAACTTTGAAGATGGAGTTCCGCATCAAGCCCGAATGCCTCCGCATCAGCCCGCAAACTCCGAACTCTACAGAACTTTTCAAACTCTGGCTGACTTGCCTCGAAGGGTTCCTGGCATCTTCAACCACCCCCCCCACCGGGGCACAGAAGCTGCACGTCCTCCACTCCAGCGTGGGTATTGCCGCTTACTCGATAATCGAAGACGAAACAGATTATGATGACGCTATACGGAAGCTAAAAGGACAATTCCTCAAACCGATCAACAGGGTATTCGCTCGACATCTGCTGGCCACCAGAAAGCAGGTCCCCGGTGAGTCTCTAGACCAATACGCCCGGGCCCTCTGTGCCCTGGGGAGAGGTTGCGCCTGTGAAGCGGTGTCCGCTACAGAGCACATGGAGCTACTCGTCAGAGACGCTTACGTGGCTGGGATGCTGTCTCCCGTGATCCGCCAGCGGATGCTGGAAAGAGACGAACTCAGTTTAACGGAGACACTGACTCTCTCCGCCTCCCTGGAGGTCGCAGATCTAAGCGCTTGCACCTATGACCCTGGCCAGGCCGCCTCCTGGCACGCTTCCCACCAGCTACCCACCGCTCCCGGCCTCCCTCAGGCTTGTGCCGCGGGGCGCCCCGATAAATCCGCGGGGCCCCGCTGCTACTTTTGTGGGTACGCTAAGCACCCTCGCTCGCGCTGCCCAGCCCGCTCCGCCCTCTGTAAGAGCTGCGGGAAGAAAGGCCACTACTCCACGGTCTGCCAGGCCAAATCGCTGGCTGCAGCGCTTCTGGAAGCTGCACAGCACTCTTCCCCCCCTCCCCCAGGCCTCTGCAAACGGCCTGTGTGCCTCCCTCTCTCCCCCAGGGCCGCCCCAGCCGCTCCCGACTCGCGCCCCACCGGCCGACATGCGCACCTCCCCGGCCCCTCCAGGCCTCTGCCTGCCCGCCGCGCACGTTTCTCCCCCCCGCCCCCGGCCCCCCGCACCCGGCCCGCGCGCCTTACCTCCGCCCACAGCTGATGCACCTAGCCGGCGTCCTGGAGCCGGCTTCCGCATCCCCACAGCTGATGCCGGTCACTCACCTCTTGGAGCCGGCCTGCGCGCCTCTCCGCTCACAGCGCCGGCAACGCTAGCTCCGCCTCCAGCGGCCACGAGGGCTTCCTGGGCGCCGCCATCTTGGGGTGCCGACCCCACGTGCGGGTCCTGGGCGCCGCCATCTTGGGGAACAGACCTCACCTGGGGATCCTGGCCACCAGCTTCCACATCTGCCACGCAAGGTCCCTCCAGCATCGACTCGGACGGCGACGACGGGATTTCTCCACGGCTCGCGGCCGTTCAACTCGACCAGTCTCATCCACGCACGCTCGCCAAAACGACTACGCTGATCCACCTCAGCGGCCACAAGACGGACTTCCTGCTGGACTCCGGGAGCACGGAAAGCTTCGTTCACCCTGACACGGTAAGACGCTGCGCGCTCCCTGTCCATCCCGTAACACGCAAAATCGGTTTAGCCTCAGGTTCGCACTCCGTCCACATCACCGGGTGCTGCATCGCGGACCTCACGGTCCAAGGGAAGGTTTTTAAAAATTATAAATTCCTTGTCCTCCCTGACCTTTGCGCACCGGCACTCCTCGGACTGGACTTCCAGTGCAACCTGCAGAGCTTGACTTTTCAATTCGGCGGCCCTATACCCCCCCTCACTGTCTGCAGCCTCGCGTCCCTCAAAGTAGACCCTCCCTCCCTGTTTGCTAACCTCACCCCCGATTGCAAACCCGTCGCCACATGGAGCAGACGGTACAGCGCCCAGGACCGATCCTTCATCAGGTCCGAGGTCCAGAGGTTGCTGACGGAAGGGGTCATCGAGGCCAGCAACAGTCCCTGGCGAGCCCAAGTGCTGGTGGTCCGGACGGGGGAGAAAAACCGGATGGTCATCGATTATAGCCAAACCATCAATCGGTTTACGCAACTGGACGCGTATCCTCTCCCCCGTATCTCTACCATGGTAAACGAGATCGCGAGATACAAGGTCTTCTCAACTGTGGACCTAAGTCCGCTTACCACCAGCTCCCCATCCGCGCGAGTGACCGACTGTACACCGCGTTCGAGGCTGACGGGCGCCTCTACCACTTCCTTAGGGTTCCGTTTGGTGTCACGAATGGGGTCTCGGTCTTCCAACGGGAGATGGACCGAATGGTCGACAAGTACGGATTACAGGCTACCTTCCCGTACCTTGATAATGTCACCATCTGCGGCCACGACCAGCAGGACCATGACGCCAACCTCCAGAAATTCCTCCAAACCGCAAAACTCCTTAACCTCACATACAATAAGGATAAATGCGTGTTCAGCACCGACCGCCTAGCCATCCTCGGCTACGTAGTGCGTAACGGAGTGATAGGCCCCGATCCCGAACGCATGCGCCCCCTGATGGAACTCCCTCTCCCCAATACCCCCAAATCTCTCAAACGCTGCCTGGGGTTTTTCGCTTACTACGCCCAATGGGTTCCCAACTACGCGGACAAGGCCCGTCCCCTCATGCAAACCACGACCTTCCCGCCGTCGACGGAGGCCTGTCAGGCCTTTAGCCGCATCAAAGCGGACATCGCAAAGACCACGATGCGCGCCATCGACGAGACCCTCCCCTTCCAGGTCGAGAGCGATGCATCTGAAGTAGCTCTGGCGGCCACCCTGAACCAAGCGGGCAGTCCCGCTTCCCCTTTGCCATTCCCTGTCCCGACATGACCACATCAACCGTCATTAAGGCCCTACTCTCCATCTTCTCGCTGTTTGGCTACCCAGAGTACATTCACAGCGACCGGGGGTCCTCATTTATGAGCGACGAGCTGCGTCAATTCCTGCTCGACAGGGCATCGCCTCTAGCAGGACGACCAGCTATAACCCTCGGGGTAACGGACAGGTCGAGCGGGAGAATGGTACCATCTGGAAGACCAGACTGCTGGCCCTCCGGTCCAGAGATCTCCCAATTTCCCGATGGCAAGAGGTGCTCCCCGATGCACTGCACTCTATCCGCTCACTCCTCTGTACTGCAACTAATCAGACACCTCATGAGCGTCTTCTTGTTTTCCCCAGGAAGTCGTCCTCCGGATCCCCTCTCCCGACGTGGCTGGTCACCCCCGGGCCCATCTTGCTCCGGAAGCATGTGCGGGTGCACAAGTCCGACCGTTGGTGGAGCATGTCCAGTTACTCCACGCTAACCCGCAGTACGCGTATGTGGAGTACCCAGACGGTCGGCAGGACACGGTCTCCCTCCGGGACCTGGCACCCGCCGGCGTGCGGCCCCCCCCCGCCCACCACAGACCCCCCTCCCCTTTTTCACCCCAGCACCCCACTCAGCTTCCCCATCCCTCATCCATGGCGTCTCCGCGGCCAGCTCAGGTGACGGAGACTACTCGAGGTCTATCGCTCCCGGACTCCAGGACATCAGCAGGACCATCAGCCGAACCGACGACACCTCCTCCACTACGGCGCTCGGCCAGGACATCAAGGACCACCAAACGACTGATCGAATCCCTCTAGAGTTCTACAGCCCCATGGACTTTCCTTTTTGTAAATATTGTTATGTCTGGGCCAGTGGCAAGCCCCCAAATTCGATAAGGGTACGGAGAGAAAATTATTCTCCCGACGGCTACTCATATCATCAGTTCTTCCCCCCCCCCCCCCCGCCTTCCTTCTCCGTAAGGGGTGAATGTGATGATATGATCTGCATACTCGTCTGCCATTGGGCCAGAACGTCGGCTTACCATTGGCCCTGGTCGGTCATGTGCCTCTCGACCGATTGGCCGAGAGGCTGAGTTAACCACGCCTCTATCAACGAGGTATAAATGCTCAGAAGCCTGACGATCGTCCCTTTCCACTGTAGACGATCGCCAGGCTGTGTTCTAGTTAATTAAAGCCTAACATTGGTAAATCACTCGCCTCGCGTGCAATCGATGGTGCATCAGGTTTGGGGCGAGATTTGTGGCATGGGTGTGGTTGCTGTATGTGGTGCCAAGAGCAAGGGTGAGGACGAATGATATGAGCTCACAAAGCTTTGACTTACACAGGGGTACAAGGCGGGTGCCGCTGTTGCTTGCGCTGGCCATCGAGCCATTGGCGATGGCTCTCAGGGGGTCGGCAGAGTGGCAGGGGATAATGAGGGGACAGAGGGAGCATTGGGTGTCGCTCGATGCCGATGACCTCTTGCTGTATGTTTCAGATCCGTTGGAGAGTATGGGAAGGATTATGGGTCTGTTGGGGAGGTTTGGAGGGTTCTCGGGATACAAGCTGAATGTAGGGAAAGGCGAGGTATTCCCGGTGAATGAGCTGGCACAGCGGGCTAATTTAGGGGGGATGCCATTTACGGTAGCGAGGGATAGGTTTAGGCATTTGGGGATTCAGGTAGCGATGGAATAGACAGGGGTCCATAAGTGGAACTTAACAAAGCTGGCGGAGGAGGCCAGGGAGGATCTTAAGCGGTGGGAAACACTGCACTTAACGTTGGCAGGGAGGTCTAAGTAGCAAAAATGAATATTCTGCTGAGGTTTTTGTTTATCTTTCAGGCTCTCCCCACCTTTATACCAAAGGCTGTTTTTCGGAAAGTGGACACAATCATCTCTGACTTTGTATGGGCGGGGAAGGTGCCGAGGGTGGGGAGGACCCTGCTACAGAGGCAGCAGGGGGGGGGGGGGGGTTTGGCGTTGCCGAACCTGCTTCATTATTATTGGGCGAGAATGTGGACAAGGTGCGGCGGTGGTGGGAAAGAGAAGGGGTAGAGTGGGTTAGGAAGGAGGAGGAATCTTGTAAGGGGTCTAGTTTGAGGGCTATTGGCAGCATTGCCAATGGCTCCGAGTAGGTATTCAGGGAGCCCAGTGGTGCAGTCTACGGTGAAGATATGGAATCAGCCAAGGAGGCATTTTAGGGTGGAAGGGATGTCGGTGCTAACGCCGTTGTGCAAGAGTCATGGGGGTGGGGGGGGTGGACCTGGACCTTTTGGTGCCGGTATATTTGGGATCTCAGAGAAGCCGGAGCTCATGGAGAGGAGGAAGGCCGATGTCTTGGCCTTCGCCTCTCTGACTGCATGGCGGTGAATTTTGCTGGAGTGGCGGTCGGCATCGCCGCCGGGGGTAGCAGCTTGGTTGGGTGACCTGTACCACTTCCTGCGGTTAGAGAAGATAAAGTATGAATTAAGGGGCTCAGCAGGGGGGTTTGAGGAAAGGTGGGGGGTGTTTGTGACTGTGTTTGAGGAGCTGTTCGTTGCGGGGGGCGGGGGGGGGGGGGGGGGGGCGGTTGGGTGAAAAAGGAGAAAAATCTGTACAAACTGTATAGTTGACTGCTGGGAAGAATGTTTCCCGGGATGTTTATTTGCTGTAACCTACTTTGATACAAGTTTGAATAAAATGAGTTTAAAAAAAAAGAAACTTGCTGATTCCACTTCAAGGGGGATCTAGAACGAAGGGTCACCGTTTACAAATAAGGGGTCGCTCATTTAAGTTGGAGACGAGAATAATTTTTCTCGGTGTCTGGAATTCTCTTACTCCGAAAGCAGAATGTTTGATTATTTTGAAAGGCTAAGCTGGATTCCTGATGATCCGGAGGGAATCAGGGCTGGGAAGTAAATACCCAAGGATATATGTCCCATCGAAAGGACAGGCAGATGGGCAAAGGGGGCAGGGTTGCATTGTTAGTAAGGAATGAAGTTAAATCGATAGCAAGGAGCGATATAGGACCAGAAGGCACAGAATCTCTGTGGGTAGAGTTGAGGAATCGCAAAGGTAAAAAGACCCTGATGGGAGTTATGTACAGACCCCCTGGCAGTAGTCAGGATGTGGGGCAGAAAATAAATCAGGAGATAGAAAAGGCATGTAAAAAAGGCATTACAATAATCATGGGGGACTTCAATATGCAGGTGGACTGGGAAAATCAGGTTGGTAGTGGATCCCAAGGAAAGGAATTTGTGGAATGTCTAAGATGTTATTTTTGGAGCAGCTTGTGACAGAGCCTACTAGGGAAGAGGCAATTCTGGATTTGGTGATGTGTAATGAGGCAGACTTGATTAGGGAACTTAAGGTGAAGGAATCCTTAGGGAGCAGTGACCACAATATGATAGAATTTACCCTGCAGTTTGAGAGGGAGAAGCTGGAATCAGATTTAACAGTGTTACAATTAAATAAGGGGAACTACAAAGACATGAAGGGAGGAGCTGGCCAAAATTGATTGGAAGGGGTACCTAGCAGCAAAAGACAGTGGAACAGCCATGGCAGGAGCTTTTGGGGGTAAAGGGGTCTTTTTCAGGACTATTTTCCAAATAGGAAAAAGCTTACAAAATCAGAAGCACAAAGGGACTTTGGAGTCCAAGTTAAGGATTCTCTTAAGGTTAATGTGCAGGTTCAGTTGGCAGTTAGGAAGGAAAATGCAATGTTAGCATTCATAGCGAGAGGGCTACAATGCAAGAGCAGGGATGTATTTCTGAGTCTGTACAAGGCTCTGGTCAGACCCCATTTGGAGCATTGTGAGCAGTTTTGGGCCCCGTATCTAAGGAAGGATGTGCTGGCCTTGGAAAGGATCCAGGGGAGGTTCACAAGAAAGATCCCTGGAATGAATGCAGATGGGCTGGTTTAGCACACTGGGCTAAATCGCTGGCTTTTAAAGCAGACCAAGGCAGGTCAGCAACATGGTTCAATTCCCGTACCAGCCTCCCCAAACAGGCGCCGGTATTTGGCGACTAGGGGCTTTTCACAGTAACTTCATTGAAGCCCTACTCGTGACAATAAGCGATTTTCAAATTTTAATTTTCTTCATTTCATGAAGAGCTTGTCGTATGAGGAACGGTTGAGGACTCTGGGTCTGTACTCGTTGGAGTTTAGAAGGTGAGAGGGGATCTTATTGAAACTTACAGGATATTGCGAGGCCTGGATAGAGTGGACGTGGAGAAGATGTTTCAACTTGTAGGAAAAACTAGAACCAGAGGACACATCTCAGACTAAATCCTTTAATACAGAGATGAGGAGGAATTTCCTCAGCCAGAGGGTGGTGAATCGGTGGAACCCTTTGCCGCAGAAGGCTGTGGAGGCCAAATCATTTGAGTGTCTTTAAGACAGAGATAGATAGGTTCTTGATTAATAAGGGGATCAGGGGTTATGGGGAAAAGGCAGGAGAATGGGGATGAGAAAAATATCAGCCATGATTGAATGGCGGAGCAGACTCGATGGGCCGAGTGGCCTAATTCTGCTGCTATGTCTTATGGTATTATGCATTAGTACAGGAAAGAAGGAATGGGGGGGGGGGGGCACACTGGCAGAATTCAATGGGGGAAGGCTGGAACATTAATGCTGTTATGAACTTGTTCAGCTGAATGGCCTGTTTCAGAGATGCGCTGTTACGTAAAATGCTAAAACTCTCTATTGGGACACAATGGAAGAACCAAGCAGGATTTGCCATTCAAGGATGCTGGTGCCCCCGGATGGCACGGAGGAGGTGGGTCATTCTCTTATTAGGGATACTGTCAAAAAGCATAGGTGTGGGCAGCAGAATTTATGAACAACAGTTCCCCTGGATCGAGGTATTGATAAGGAATGTTTTCAGGGAGGTCAGACATGGGGTGGAGGATATACCCCACACTTACTAATCCTGTGTGAATTCACCAACAGGATTCACATGCGAGCCCAGACTGTGATAGGGATGCACTGAAATATACTTCAACCCGCAAATCTCCATCATCAGAAACTTCTTTGCACCGTACACTGGGCTCTGGAAAGACAACTGGGATGTCAATGTTTGCACCCACACAGACAACAGCCCCTGGGCTTTTCACACTAACTTCATTGTAGTGTTAACGTAAGCCTACTTGTGACAATAAAGATTATTATATTGGTCACGTGGACAATAAAGTGGATCAGACACACATCTCACCTACCGATCGTTACCAGAAGACAAGGAGTGTGTACCTTTCTGAATTCTCTCAATGGCTAGCAATGGATTCCACAGGAAAGGAGGTCGGCGGCTTCAAGCTCATGGTTGGAGCACCTTACTCCACCATACACAGCAAGATGTCTCACAAGAGGGGCCAGTGTGATGGTGCACACATTTTAATCTCTCTCTCTGGCCATTTCAGTCATTTATTCCAGTTTCCTAATTTGTGTGGCCATACTTATTTATTCTTGTTCCGTTGATACACGTTTGTGACACATCTCCCAATAACTCTTCCATTCCAGTGATGGGTCTTCCTTTCCCCTCAGAATGGCTGGTCTTTAACAGTTCACAGTTTGGGGTCCGGGTATTGTTTTGACGTCTCACTAAAGATTGCACAAACTGTTATATAAAATTGCTTTTTACACTGAAATAATTTTACACTCTAGCAGCACAGGCTCGGGACCAGCATTCTGAACTTTATCATTTCTAATCTCCTGCAATTTAGTTTGAAGACATTGATTCCTTCTGCTGCCAATTAAGCTGCTCCCACATCAAATTCAAAGCCCAAATATATCCAATATGACTGGTGTCTTCATTTGTAATCAAATTTAGCCTTGCGTTTCTACAACAACCAGACTTCTGAAGCCGATAGTTCCATGATAATAATATTCATGGCACCAAACCATCCCAACTTTCATCTGAAGTAGAAGTTGACCCGGTGCATTCAATATTACGGGTTGGATGCAAAGCTGGCATGGTGAAAGTGGTGGTTAGTGTTAACCCAGACCCAGCTTCCAGCAGCATGGTTCACCTGCCAGATAGGAGAGGAGTCAAAGGAGATTCCCCAGAGCCAGCAGCCTCAATCTGCTGCACCTTCCAGTCAGTCAGCCCTTCATTTCCTATTCACATGCCTAATGCAACTGAGTGCCTCCACTCCACAACCTCGAGCCTCCCCCCCAACCCTCCACTCCACAACCTCGAGCCTCCCCCCAACCCTCCACTGCATAACCTCGAGCCTCCCCCCAACCCTCCACTCCACAACCTCGAGCCTCCCCCCAACCCTCCACTGCATAACCTCGAGCCTCCCCCCAACCCTCCACTCCACAACGTCGAGCCTCCCCCCCAACCCTCCACAACCTCGAGCCTCCCCCCCAACCCTCCACTCCACAACGTCGAGCCTCCCCCCCAACCCTCCACTCCACAACCTCGAGCCTCCCCCCCAACCTCGAGCCAACCCCCCAACCCTCCACAACCTCGAGCCAACCCCCCAACCCTCCACAACCTCGAGCCTCCATAGCATAGAAAGTAAAGGCAAGACTGACCGTTATGGAAGAGAGATATTTCTTATTGATCAGCATCCCTGATTAGTGCTGAGGGCGTGCTGCCCTGCCAGAGGGGCCATCTTTCGGCGAGGACATTATTGAATAGATCTCAGTCTGCCCTCTTTAGGCGGATGCAAAAGATCCCAGATTAAATTTTCAGGTGGCATTGCGCCTTGGTGGTTGGCAGGAGAGGCCTCTTCTGGGAACTGCCACTCACAAGGTCTAATGGTGATGTCACTCATTGTGGGCGGGATCAGTATTTGACAAATCTGCATTAGAGTGAGTAGCTAGTCTCTCACTAAAATGCAACTTGCCTGATGCACGCGAGGCATTGGGATCGAACGCCTTCTCAGAGACCTTCTGGACAAGGTGGCACCCTGGCACCCTGGCACAGCTGGTGCCAACCAGGCATCTTGGCATTGTCTGCCTTGGACCATCTGGGGACACTGCCAAGGTGCCAGGCTGACATTGTGCCCGTGCTGGAGAATCAGGCCTGGGGCTGCCCTGCCTGTGTGAGGTGGGAGTACAGGGAGCGCGGGCGTCGGAGGCCAGAATTGCAACAAAGTCCCATTCGAGAGTACGGTCTTTCACAGCACTGAGCATCAGGAAACGCCCAGCTAAACGCACTTGACACAGGACTCTGGTGCAATTCAGTTAGAACAGGAGGAGAGTTCTTTCCTGGTGTTCTGACCAATACTTATCCTGCAATTAATATCACAAAAACAATTCTGTGGTTGTTATACATTACTGTGTGTGGGATCTTGCTGTGCGTAAATTGGCTGCTACGTTTCCTACGTTGCAACAGTGACCACATTTCAAAAATACTTCACTGACTGTAAAACACAGTCATTGTGAAAGATGCTGGGGCGGGAGGGAACTGAATGTTTGTTTCCTCTCGACTTTGACTCAGACTGTTGGCGGGCAGCAGTATAACTCTCTGGAACTTCATACAACTTAGACTGTTGATGAATGAAAATACACCATTTAGCAAACACTCAAAGAGGTCATAGAGAAAGATGGAGAAATACAGCACAAAACAGGCCCTTCGGCCCACGATGTTGCGCCGAACTTTTGTCCTAGGTTAATCACAGAATTTTGGACAGTAAGGGCAATTTTTCATGGCCAATCCACCCAACCTGCACATCTTTGGACTGTGGGAGGAAACCAGAGTACCCGGAGGAAACCCACGCACACACGGGGAGGATGTGCAGACCCCACACAGACAGTGACCCAAGTCAAAATCGAACTTGGGACCCTGGAGCTGTCAAGCAATTGTGCTATCCACAATGCTACTGTGCTGCCCTTAAGAAGAAGTTAATCTACACTCCATTATTCTACCGTAATCCATGTACCTATCCAATAGCCGCTTGAAGGTCCCTAACGTTTCCGACTCAACTACTTCCACAGGCAGTGCATTCCATGCCCCCACTATTCTCTGGGTAAAGAACCTACCTCCGACATCCCCTCTATATCTTCCACCATTTATCTTAAATTTATGTCCCCTTGTAATGGTGTGTTCCACCCGGGGAAAAAGTCTCTGACTGTCTACTCTATCTATTCCCCTGATCATCTTATAAACCTCAATGAAGTTGCCCCTCATCCTTCTCCGTTCTAAATGAGAAAAGGCCTAGCACCCTCAACCTTTCCTCGTAAGACCTACTCTCCATTCCAGCAATATCCTGGTAAATCTCCTTTGCACCTTTTCCAAAGCTTCCACATCCTTCCTAAAATATGAGGCGACCAGAACTGCACACAGTACTCCAAATGTGGCCTGACCAAGGTTTTGTACAGCTGCATCATCACCTCACGGCTCTTAAATTCAATCCCTCTGCTAATGAACGCTAGCACACCATAGGCCTTCTTCATAGCTCTATCCACTTGAGTGGCAACTTTCAAAGATCTATGAACATAGACACCAAGATCTCTCTGCTCCTCCAAATTGCCAAGAACCCTACCGTTAACCCTGTATTCCGCATTCATATTTGTCCTTCCAAAATGGACAACCTCACACTTGTCAGGGTTAAACTCCATCTGCCACTTCTCAGCCCAGCTCTGCATCTTATCTATGTCTCTTTGAAGCCGACAACAGCCCTCTTCACTATCCACAACTCCACCAATCTTCGTATCATCTGCAAATTTACTGACCCACCCTTCAACTCCCTCATCCAAGTCGTTAATGAAAATCACAAACAGCAGAGGACCCAGAACTAATCCCTGCGGTACGCCACTGATAACTGGGCTCCAGGCTGAATATTTGCCATCCACCACCACTCTCTGTCTTCTATCTGTTAGCCAGTTTGTTATCCGACTGGCCAAATTTCCCACTATCCCATGCCTCCTTACTTTCTGCATAAACCTACCATGGGGAACCTTATCAAATGCCTTACTAAAATCCATGTACACCACATCCACTGCTTTACCTTCATCCACATGCTTGGTCACCTCCTCAAAGAAGTCAATAAGACTTGTAAGGCAAGACCTACCCCTAACAAATCCGTGCTGGCTATCCCTAATCAAGCAGTGTCTTTCCAGATGCTCAGAAATACTATCCCTCAGTACCCTTTCCATTACTTTGCCTACCACCGAAGTAAGACTAACTGGCCTGTAATTCCCAGGGTTATCCCGATTCCCTTTTTTGAACAGGGACACGACATTCGCCACTCTCCAATCCCCTGGTACCACCCCTGTTGACAGCGAGGACGAAAAGATCATTGCCAATGGCTCTGCAATTTCATTTCTTGCTTCCCATAGAATCCTTGGATATATCCTGTCAGGCCCGGGGGACTTGTCTATCCTCAGGTTTTTCAAAACGCGCAACACATCTTCCTTCCTGACAAGTATCTCCTCGAGCTCATCAGTCTGTTTCACACTGTCCTCTCCAACAATATGACCCCTCTCGTTTGTAAATACTGAAGAAAAATACTTGTTCAAGACCTCTCCTATCTCTTCAGACTCAATACACAATCTCCCGCTACTGTCCTTGATCGGACCTACCCTCGCTCTAGTCATTCTCATATTATTTCTCACATATGTGTAAAAGGCCTTGGGGTTTTCCTTGATCCTACCTGCCAAAGATTTTTCATGCCCTCTCTTAGCTCTCCTAATCCCTTTCTTCAGTTCCCTCCTGGCTATCTTGTATCCCTCCAGCGCCCTGTCTGAACCTTGTTTCCTCAGCCTTTCATAAGTCTCCTTCTTCCTCTTAACAAGACATTCAACCTCTCTTGTCAACCATGGCTCCCTCACTCGACCATCTCTTCCCTGCCTGACAGGGACATACATATCAAAGACACGCAGTACCTGTTCCTTGAACAAGTTCCACATTTCACTTGTGTCCTTCCCTGACAGCCTATGTTCCCAACTTCTGCACTTCAATTCTTGTCTGACAGCATTGTATTTACCCTTCCCCCAATTGTAAACCTTGCACTGTTGCACGCACCTATCCCTCTCCATAACTAAAGTGAAAGTCACAGAATTGTGGTCACTACCTCCAAAATGCTCCCCCACTAACAAATCTATCACCTGCCCTGGTTCATTACCAAGTACTAAATCCAATATGGCCTCCCCTCTGGTCGGACAATCTACATACTGTGTTAGAAAAGCTTCCTGGACACACTGCACAAACACTACCCCATCCAAACTATTTGATCTAAAGAGTTTCCACTCAATGTTTGGGAAGTTGAAGTCACCCATGACTACTACCCTGTGACTTCTGCACCTTTCCAAAATCTGTTTCCCAATCTGTTCCTCCACATCTCTGCTGCTATTGGGGGGCCTATAGAAAACTCCCAACAAGGTGACTGCTCCTTTCCTATTTCTGACTTCAACCCATATTACCTCAGTAGGCAGATCCCCCTCGAACTGCCTTTCTGCAGTTGTTATACTATCTCTAATTAACAATGCCACCCCCCCACCTCTTTTACCATCCTCCCTAATCTTGTTGAAACATCTATAACCAGGAACCTCCAACAATCATTTCTGCCCCTCTTCTATCCAAGTTTCCGTGATGGCCACCGCATCATAGTCCGATCAATGCCGTAAGTTCACCCACCTTATTCCTGATGCTTCTTGCATTAAAGTATACACACTTCAACCCATCTCCTTGCCTGCAAGTACTCTCCTTTGTCAGTGTTACCTTCCCCACTGCATCACTACGTGCTTTGGCGTCCATAATATCGGCTTCCTTAGTTGCTGGACTACAAATCCGGTTCCCATTCCCCTGCCAAATTAGTTTAAACCCTCCCGAAGAGTACTAGAAAACCTCCCCCCCAGGATATTGGTGCCCCTCTGGTTCAGATGCAACCCGTCCTGCTTGTACAGGTCCTCCCAAATCCTAGAAGTTGAGAATCCCATGATTCTCCCAAATCCCGTTTAGCCGTGTGCTGCAGACAAACACATGGCTATACAATGTGACTTGTGTTTAAAGGGGCCGGAATGGGGAACGCGTGGCCAAGGCCACACAGAGCCCTGCTTTGTACAAGGGGGGGGGGGGGGGGGAAAAGAGAACGGACCTGAATCGATCCCCTCCCCCCCAGCCCCAACACACTCTGGGAGAGTCTCTTGGCAGTGCCAGCCTGGCACTGCCCATCACCCAGGTGGCACTGCCAAGGTACCAGGCTAACACTGCCAGGGTGCCCAGGTAGCACCACCCTGCCCAAAGGGCACGCAGCTGGGGGCCTCCGATCCTCTGGGAGACCCTCACGAGTGCCGTTCTGTCAGGTCCCTGTTTGAGGGGACCAGTGCTGAACAGCGCTCGCCCGAGGTCTCGGAGGCAAATGGGATGAATCCCAAAGCCTCAGGAACCTCGGGAATCTGCACATTGAAGTGAGACTAGCTGCCTCACTCCAATGATTTGCCAAAAAGTGATCCCACCCTCAATCGGTAGGATTTACATCGAAACCTCTTGCAAGATCGCATTGAATCTGGCGAGCCGGGTAGATCCTGGGAGCAGGATCCTGGGAGCAGGGTCTCCTGGCTTTCATCGGCAGCACTGCACCATGGCGAGCTGCTTTGCCAGCACAGCGCGGCTGTTGGATCGTTCCCTCAGTCAAAAAGAGTTTTACAGCACGGAAGAGGCCCTTTGGCCCATCACGTCCGCATCGACCATCAAACACCCAACTATTCTCATCCCACTTTCCAGCACTTAGTCCGTAGCCTTATATGCAACGGCTTTTCAAGTGTTCATCTAAATACTTCTTTAAAAAAGTGTTTTTTGATGTTTGCACTTTTACTTTCAACTCTTCATACATCCAGAGCGATCATCGGAAGTGGCAGTCGGGGAATCTGGTCAGCAGTATAACTCCAGTCTGTGGGCTCACATAGAAGAGGTTCACAGCTGATACCCGCGGTATAACTGCAACCTCACTCTGCAGTGTTAATATCACTTATCACACCCGCCACAAGGTGGGATGATTCAATGCATTTTGTTCCCCCTTCAGTAAAGCAAGCAGCTGAAACAGACAGCAGGTCGAGCCCTGTGGCACAAGTGCCAATTTCCCAGTGTTTGAACAAAGTGGGTCAGCTCCGATTTGGGCTTGCAGAATTCCACAGCAATTTTAACCAGTTCCTTCCCTCGCATCCTGGAAAAGGGTGGCTGTGCAGGAAACCATAGATTCATTTTGTTTAGCCCAAAAATCAATAAACCAGTTGTGGGAGTACTAATCACATTCCAGTAATAGCTTCCTTACACAGGGAAAATGACACTGACCAATAATTAATCTGCTGGTCAAATAATTCACTTAGCAATCCCTCGAAAACCACTGGAGCAGGCAAACAGCGGAGTTCTACACAATATATTAAACGCTGTTTAACACAGCTTCACCTAAACAGTCAGCACAGCGCTGTTCAACAATGCTTTCTGGACACCAAAGAACAAAAAAGGTATTTTTTGTCTTGATTTTATATTTTTACTCCTTAAATATTCCTTGTAAGATGAATAACATAGAACACCTCCTGCATTTAGCAGGAATAGTGTGTACAGAGATAATGAGCTACCGTTCCAATTTCACTAGATTAAGAGGAAAAACAAGTTACTTCTAAATTTAAAAAATCTCCTTAAAATGTTGTGGTTTAAAGGTTCTTTGGAAAGCATCCACAGTACTGACATATTCAACAGACAGGCTTTGAAGGTGATATTTATATAGATTTCAATGATTGATGATCTCAGAGTGCTGTCAAAGCAGTTTGCACTTTATCCCTCCACACACATTTAAACTTTGGTGGTTCCAAAAAAAATAGTTAGAGTTATTCCCTCCCCACACTCCCTCTTCAGATGATGACAAGTACTTTTACTGAAGTTTCAGTATCTGGACGATTTGACCCACAGTCTTTAGTTCATTAACTATTTCAAACACGCACAGGCTGCAGAGGGGTCCCCAAAGACACTTCTATGCAAATGAGAAACTAATGGCAGTTTAAGAATGCTTCTCTTCATTCCTTTATTTCATTGTTAAATACAGCCAGCACAGTTATGCCTGTGGGCAGCAGCAGATAACAAAAGAGAAAGGGCATCAGTGTTTTGTGCCCCAGTGCCCAGGGCAGTTGTCACAGAGTCAGCCTCCAATTAACCTGGCTGCCTGCAGCAACAGTGCTTTCCCAGCTACAGCAACACTAACAGGGCACGGACTGTGGCACAGGCTGCCAAAAGAGGCATTAGTGCCAATGATTGCGAACCCCAAGCTGAACAAGGCACTCACAGCAATAACCCTTCACTGCGGTCTGCTGGACGGGACATTCTCACCGAGATTCAGAGCAATCTCGGAGAAACAAGCCCCTAATAGACATGCAATTGAGCTGCACACCTCGCCTGACTGGCATCCTGTTTAACAGCAATAATGCACTGAACCACCCAACATTTACAACAGCTGCTTTCAGCAGTGTCACTCCATTCAACTGGAAAATCTCCCTTACCAGCCACTCACCACCCTTACCTCCTGCCTGGAAAATGATGCTGACACTCTACACCACTCCATTCCGCTGTCCCTCCACCACAGCAAGGGAAAATTCGACAATTCATTTGCATTCCAATATGCATCACATGACAGGGATATTCCAATAGAACTGGTGCAATATTCCACAGACACGCCTCTGTACTTCTGGGTCAGGTCAATACTAACAGGGCTGTACCACTGTGCATTGAAACAAGGGGTGGCTGCAGAGGGGGGATTTAATGCCTTTTATTTGCTTATTATGCTCGCCACATAAACAGCAACTTGCACGAGTGACACAGCACACTGGAGCTGACTTTGGTGATCACAGAACTGGTTCATTTTGTGATCACAGCTTCTTACTGGCCCCATTCACCCAGAGCAAGAGCTGTACACACACACACACACACTCAGGGAGTACTGAGTGCTGCATTGTATTTGTATTCCACTTAGACAATAATGATATTTTCTTGGCCAGGCATCAGTAGATGTGTTTTTAATCAATGTGTTGCCAGCAGTAGGTAGTTTATTTTCTGCAGCCTCTGTTGCCAGGCAACAGGCCACTGACATTCTCTGTAGAAGCAAATGTTGGATATTCCTTCTGCAGCCTGGCGATGTGATGCCAAACTGATACTGCATTACTTATTCTCAATTAATGCAAATTTATTGCATATCCACACACACCCCCATCATTAACAATTCCGAGCACAAGGCTATTTTCCAATAACACAGCCAAGCACTCTGAAATGTACAATTTATATAACTAAACAAAAGTCAAGCTGGAAGGCAAGCACTTTGTGACGTATCTCACAGCTTGCTGTTCACCCAGGATAACAGCCCTTTTAGCCCACACTCCGAGCAATAACATTTTGGTATTTTGGATGGCAGTTTACATACAAATATCAAAGTGTTTGAGCTTGCACATTTATTGAAGCAGTTCTTTGGTGCAACAACAATTTGCATTGATGTGGCACCTTTCACAAAGTAAAGCATCCCTGGGCCGTATCAGACTAAAGTTGACGTTGAGCCACCCAAGCGGATATTAGGGCAGGTGACTACAAGCTGGATGTTATAACCCACAAGGGTCTTACAGGTTAGGGTTACAGGGTGGGAACAATTAATTTCCCCGTGAACCTTGCAGAATACGAGCTCTCCCTGTTGAGGGGGCAGTGGACCTCTAAACAATGCCGCTGTCGGGTATATAAAGCCAGCCAGTTAGGCACCAGCAAGACCCAGCCATTTGGGATCTACTGTGTGACGTATATAATAGTTATTGTAAACAAATTAAGTTTCTTTGAACTCCTCGGTGTGGACTTTTTCGCGGCCTTATAAAACTGGTGACGAGGGTCAAACTGGATAGCTATTGACGCTGTTCCACCATCAGATAAGCTCCATTTTCCATTCGCTGCCACCATGTTGAGTGTTGTATGTTTAGTAGGTCTAACAACGAGGTTCTGAGTCTAGTTTGCTTGAACATAATGGGCCGATTCTGAGGCCACGTTAGCCAGCATTGAGAATGGTGACGCAGACAGAAGATTGGGTGAAAATCGGAAAACCTGATTCTCTCTGGCGGGATTGTGTTTTCCGATTTTCCAGGCATCTCGCTGGGGGCTTGATGAGAAATCCTCCAGGGCAGGCTGGGAGCTTCATTTTAATACCATATAATATCATTAGCGAGCTGTGACATCCCCACTCACGAGGTGGACCGGCATAATTTACAACAGCTGTGTGGAAATGAGAACCTGGTGACCTCTCCTCCAAACGGGATGTCGGAGCTGAGTGCTCAGGTTGCCATTACCACCCAGGGTGCCAGTCACAGAAGGGACAGTGGAGAGGATGTGAGGGGCTCAGATAGGTTCAATGTGGGGCCAGGTGGGGGTTCAGCCTTGGCATCTTGGGGGTGGTGGGGTCACTCACAGACCTTAGCTGCCCATCATGCCTCGAGGTGTAAAGGGATCCGATGGCTGGTCTGCATTTCCCGAGTCCTCCTCGCGGGACCTGTGGTGATATCACAGCTGAGGGATTCCCCTTCCAGAGTGGCAGCTGGGAATGTGGATGGGAGCAGCAGAATCCACAAAGTCACGGCAGGGGGCGACTGTGAGGTTCATGGGCGGGGTCCCATCAGCGGCCAGGCAGCATGGGCAGAGTGGGGGCTCTGAGAAGGGGTGCTTTCCAGCCTTATGAAGCCTGAAAACCCTCACACAGCGGGGAGGGTGACTGCTATCAGAGTAAACCCCCTCACTCAGGTAGCACTGTGAAGCCAGAGGACATGCGCTGTGGGAGTTTAAGGCCAATGGTTTTGGAGACCAGGCTGTCAGGGATTAGTGTCTGGGTGGCTGGTTGTAAGGTTTGTTTAATCTGCAGCGATATGAGTTGGGGGAATGAGGGTACCCTCTCAGGATGAAGCTGACATGCTAATTGCAGTATTCACATGAATAAGGTGTCCCTCACCTGACACAAGGGGAAACCAATTGCCTGATCAGATTACTGACTCTTCCTTGATGATCAATTGTGCCAATAAATCAGCATGGAATGCATGAGTGTGCCACTGATTGCCACCAATTTTGAACCCTATCTACAGTGTCGTGGTTATCATGTTTGCCTCACAAGCGATAGGCCGTTGGTTAAAATAGATGTGCCGAAACGTTATCGACATTGTACATCTAAGTTGACAGATGAGCTGTATCATTGGGTGTCCCTGGAGAGAGAGCACGCAGTGTCCACTGGCAGCTTCGAGACCTTCCATGCCCATTGGGCCTCACAGGGGCTGGGTGCCTTATTGACCCCTCAATCATATTTTGGTTTGATACTTGTTTTAAAATATTTTTATTAAGGCACATATCATTTCAACAATTTTCAAGAGGAAAAAACAACAAAGTAAATAACACCCACCCAACCAACAATCAGAGCCAACCAACATGACTGACATACACAGTTCCCCAATCCCCCTTTCCTACTACCTATTTCCTACCTCATCCAACCCATCCCCCATGCCTCCCTCTTTCCTTTAACCCCGCCCCCCCTCCTCTATTTCTGTTGACAACTTAATTTTCCCCAAAGAAGTCAATAAGCGCCTTCCACCTCCCGGCGAACCCGAGCATCGATTCTCTCAGGGCGAACTTGATCTTCTCAAGCCTGAGAAACCCGGCCATGTCACTGACCCCTGGCCATGTCACTGACCCCCGGTCATGTCACTGACCCCCGGCCATGTCACTGACCCTGACCCCCGGCCATGTCACTGACCCCCGGCCATGTCACTGACCCTGACCCCCGGCCATGTCACTGACCCCCGGCCATGTCACTGACCCCCGGCCATGTCACTGACCCTGACCCCCGGCCATGTCACTGACCCCCGGCCATGTCACTGACCCTGACCCCTGGCCATGTCACTGACCCCCGGCCATGTCGCTGACCCCAGGCCATACCCATACCCCGGCCATGTCACTGACCCCCGGCCATGTCACTGACCCTGACCCCCGGCCATGTCACTGACCCCCGGCCATGTCACTGACCCCCGGCCATGTCACTGACCCTGACCCCCGGCCATGTCACTGACCCCGGCCATGTCACTGACCCTGACCCCCGGCCATGTCACTGACCCCCGGCCATGTCGCTGACCCCAGGCCATACCCATACCCCGGCCATGTCACTGACCCCCGACCATGTCACTGACCCTGACCCCCGGCCATGTCACTGACCCCCGGCCATGTCACTGACCCCCGGCCATGTCACTGACCCTCGGCCATGTCACTGACCCTGACCCCCGGCCATAACCATACCCCCAGCCATGTCACTGACCCCCGGTCATGTCACTGACCCCTCGGCCATACCCATACCCCCGGCCATGTCACTGACCCCCGGCCATGTCACTGACCCCCGGGCATGTCACTGACCCCCGGCCTTGTCACTGACCCCCGGCCATGTCACTGACCCCCGGCCATGTCACTGACCCTGACCCCCGGCCATGTCACTGACCCCCGGCCATGTCACTGACCCCCGGCCATGTCATTGACCTCTGGCCATGTCACTGACCCCCGGCCATGTCGCTGACCCCAGGCCATACCCATACCCTGGCCATGTCACTGACCCCCGGCCATGTCACTGACCCTGACCCCCGGCCATGTCACTGACCCCCGGCCATGTCACTGACCCCCGGCCATGTCACTGACCCCCGGCCATGTCCCTGACCCCCGGCAATACCCATACCCCCGGCCATGTCACTGACCCCCGGCCATGTCACTGACCCCCGGCCATGTCACTGACCCCCGGGCATGTCACTGACCCCCGGCCTTGTCACTGACCCCGGCCATGTCACTGACCCCCGGCCATGTCACTGACCCTGACCCCCGGCCATGTCACTGACCCCCGGCCATGTCACTGACCCCCGGCCATGTCATTGACCTCTGGCCATGTCACTGACCCCCGGCCATGTCACTGACCCTGACCCCCGGCCATGTCACTGACCCCCGGCCATGTCACTGACCCCCAGCCATGTCACTGACCCCCGGCCATGTCACTGACCCCCGGCCATGTCATTGACCTTTGGCCATGTCACTGACCCCCGGCCATGTCACTGACCCTGACCCCTGGCCATATCACTGACCTCCGGCCATGTCACTGACCCCCGGCCATGTCACTGACCCCCGGCCATGTCACTGACCCCCCGGCCATGTCACTGACCCCCCGGCCATGTCACTGACCCCCGGTCATATCACTGACCCCTGGCCATATCACTGACCTCCGGTCATGTCACTGACCCTGACCCCCAGCCATGTCACTGACCCCTGGCCATGTCACTGACCCCCGGTCATATCACTGACCCCTGGCCATATCACTGACCTCCGGTCATGTCACTGACCCTGACCCCCAGCCATGTCACTGACCCCTGGCCATGTCACTGACCCCCGGCCATGTCACTGACCCCTCGGCCATGTCACTGACCCCCGGCCATACCCATACCCCCGGCCATGTCACTGACCCATAACCCCGGCATGTCACTGACCCCCGGCCATGTCACTGACCCCCGGCCATGTCACTGACCCCCGGCCATGTCACTGACCCCCGGCCATGTCACTGACCCCCGGCCATGTCACTGACCCCTGGCCATGTCACTGACCCTCGGCCATGTCACTGACCTCCGGCCATGTCACTGACCCCCGGCCATGTCACTGACCCATAGCCCCGGCCATGTCACTGACCTCCGGTCATGTCACTGACCCCCGGCCATACCCATACCCCAGGCAGTGACCCAAGCCGGAATCGAACCTGGGACCCTGGAGCTGTGTAGCTATTGTGCTATCCACAATGCTACCGTGCTGACTAGGAGAATGCTTGTTTAAGGCAACTTCCCTTTAAGGGACTGTCCCTTTAATTTGTCCCTCAGTTTATTTGATTTAGTTTCCTTGATTATTTGTGTTTATCAAAATAGTTGGAAGCCGAGCCCCCAAGCTCAGAACTCCAAGACTCCCACTGATTTCTACATAACAGAGGGGTGACACAGAGGGGCCTCCAATGAAAGGTATTATGGTGAAATCGGCATGGTTTTCTGGACCAATACATTGAGGAACCAAGCAGAGAACAGACCATCTCGGACTGGGTGTTGTGCAATGAGAAAGGATTAGTTGTCAATCTAGTTGTGAGAGAGCCCTTGGGGATGAGTGACCATAATATGGTAGAAGGTGGATAGTGAGGTAATTGATTCTGAGACCAGGGTCCTGAACCTCAATAAAGGTAACTACGATGGTAAGGGGTATGAGCTGGCTGTGACGGACTGGGAAACATTACTGAAAGGAAGGACAGCGGACAGATAATGGTAGGCTTTCAAGAAATGAATAGGTGAACTCCAAAAGTTGTTTATTTCTATTTGTTGCAAGAGTGGATCGGGAACTGTGGCCAAACCATGGCTTACAGGAGAAATTAGAGATAGTATTAGATTCAAGAAGAGGCATACAAATTAGCAAGAAAAAGCAATAGACCTGAGGATTGGGAACAGTTTAAAATTCAGCAAAGGCAGATCAAAGGATTGATTAAGAAGGGAAAATACAATTTGAAGGTAAACTGGAGAGGAACATAAAAACTGACTATAAAAGTTTCTATAGGTACTTAAAGAGAAAGAGATTAATAAAAACTAATGTAAGCTCCTTACAGTCAGAAACGGGTGAATTCATAACAGGAACAAAGAAATAGCTGAGGAACTAAATTTGTTCTTTGCTCCTGTCTTCAGAAAGGAAGACAGGAATAATGTAGCGGAAGTTCTGAGAAACACAAGTTTTAGTCAGGAGCTGAAGGAAATCAATATTGGTCGAGACATGATTTTGAGGAATTTCATTTTAGAGTATCCAATTAATTTTTCCCAATTAAGTGGCAATTTAGCGTGGCCAATCCACCTGCCCTGCACATCTTTGGGTTGTGGGGGTGAAACCTACGCAGACACGGGGAGAATGTGCAAACTCCACACGGACAGCGACCGAGGCCGGGATTGAACGTGGCTCCTCAGCACCCTGAGGCAGCAGTGCTAACCACTGTGCCACCGTGCCGCCTTGGTAAACTGCATTCATGGTGTGGGCTTTTTTCTGGTGACCACACGGTAAGGCAGCACCACCCCCCCCCCCCCCCCCCCCCCCCCCCCCCCACCCCTTCACCAGTGTGTAAACAGAGTAGAAACTTTCAGAGTTACAGAACAAGCACAGATTGTGATTGAGACAGAAACAAGCTAATGGTTCATCACACATATCAGAATTGGATAAAACTGTAAACATCCTGAATACGCTAATCTCAATCCATTTTTTAACAAATAAGCACATTTCTTGTATTCCAGATTTACTCGATTTTATTTTCGAATCCTGTCAAATTCTCTAGTTAATTTGGGATCTGACTCTTTTACAAGACATACTTTAGAATCTGTGAACCCCTCCCATGGAGGCAGAGTGATCAACTCCTCCCTCCCCAGGACTGGCTTGGACTGTCCAGGAATTGAAGATTGACCTCCCGGACACTGCTGTGTGTGACCCTGGAGAAATATCAGCGGGGTATTATAAAAGATGGCATTTTGTTCATTTTCATTGAATATTTCTCTTTGCCAGAGTGAAAGATCTTGAAAATGGGAAAGAGAATACTGTTTGTCTGACAGCCAACAAACATCCAATCGCGGAATCAGTTTTCTTGTTTTCCGATTGTTGTAGGAAGGACGTGGGTCACAAGGACGGATGTGTTGGCGAATGGCTGGAGCGTGGGATTAAGCTATTGGATATAACCTCCAGGAATATATTTAATCTCAGTTAGAAACCCTGACTGGGTCTGCCATTGAATCTATACTGATACAATAACTCCACACTTTGGGAAATTGCTAACTGGTGTGACTATCTCAGGCAATTTTCATCTGTTATTTGGCTTTGAATGTGCTACAAATCTAAATGGATCTAAGTGCAGTTATTTACCAAGCTGAGAATCTTTATTAAATCGAGGTACATAATGTGAAATCGACCCAAGTTGCCATTTTACACCTTTACTCTAGGGCAGCAGGGTAGCATGGTGGTTAGCATAAATGCTTCACAGCTCCAGGGTCCCAGGTTCGATTCCCGGCTGGGTCACTGTCTGTGTGGAGTCTGCACGTCCTCCCCCTGTGTGCGTGGGTTTCCTCCGGGTGCTCCGGTTTCCTCCCACAGTCCAAAGATGTGTGGGTTAGGTGGATTGGCCATGCTAAATTGCCTGTAGTGTCCTAAAAAAAGTAATGTTAATGGGAGGGTTGTTGGGTTACGGGTATGGGGTGGATACGTGGGTTTGAGTAGGGTGATCATGGCTCGGCACAACATTGAGGGCCGAAGGGCCTGTTCTGTGCTGTACTGTTCTATGTTCTACGGCGGGCGGTTACGCAAACAAAGGATGCCCATGTTTTTTTACACTGAGACGGAAATACACGACACATCTGTACACACAAACATTTCTGCTTTTCCAGCCTTGGCTGCAAGTTGAGTGAAGCTGCAGACAGACAGATGTTCGGCTGGAGAGGTATGCGGACTGATGTTTTAAGAGAACATCTGGTGATTGTAAATTCTTCAGTTCTAACAGGAAACTATTGCTGCTTTCACAAACGACAGAATTTGTTCCCCCCTCAAGTCCTCCCTAGAAATGTTCCCGACTTTTAATTTTGACCTGTAATCGAGTTATTTTTTGTCATTTAGAATATGTGGGACGCCTCCAACACATGCGGTTTTCAGGTACACTGCTGCTCATTCTAACCAGAAACAAGTTAATGACAGCAACCAAACCTCATTTAATGATAAGGCAAACCATGCTGAACCAATAAAACTAGTGTAATTTTAATATGGTTTGTGCACAGCTCTTCACAGATAATATTAAATTACAAATTAGCTTATTTTTCCACAATATAAAGCATAATGTGACAGCCGTTATGTTTTATAGCGACATGCATATAAAATTATTATGTGCACATTAATTACAGATGCAGAAAAATGACTGGGTGTAAAATTAAATTAAAAAAAAATAAATTTAGAGTACCCAATTTATTTTTTCCAATTAAGGGGCAATTTAGTGTGGCCAATCACCTACCCTGCACATCTTTGGGTTGTGGGGGCGAAACCCACGCAAACACGGGGCAGCACGGTAGCATTGTGGATAGCACAATTGCTTCACAGCTCCAGGGTCCCAGGTTCGATTTCCCGCTGGGTAACTGTCTGTGCGGAGTCTGCACATCCTCCCCGTGTGTGCGTGGGTTTCCTCCGGGTGCTCCGGTTTCCTCCCACAGTCCAAAGATATGCAGGTTAGGTGGATTGGCCATGCTAAATTGCCCTTAGTGTCCAAAATTGCCCTTAGTGTTGGGTGGGGTTACTGGGTTATGGGGATAAGGTGGAGGTGTTGACCTTGGATAGGGTGCTCTTTCCAAGAGCCGGTGCAGACTCGATGGGCCGAATGGCCTCCTTCTGCACTGCAAATTCTATGAATGTGCAAACTCCACACGGATGGTGACCCAGAGCTGGGATCGAACCTGGGACCTCGGTGGCGTGAGATAATAGGGCTCACACACTGCGCCACCGAGCTGCCAAAATTAAGTTTGTTGACCCATTAGTTGACATTGCAAGAGGGCGCAGTATGCGCTCAGCTGACAGCAGAATCAAAGTCAATGGGAATCAGGTCAAAACTCTTCCCTGGTTGGAGTCAGGGGTTCCTCAGGATAGTGTCCTAGGCTCAACCCTTTTCAGCTGCTTCACCAAAGAGGTTGGCGCTGTGGCTTAGATGGTTAAAGTGCCTGTCTAGTAAACAGGATATCCTGAGTTCAAATCTCAGCAGTCCCTTCACACCTTGAGGTCAAAGCGAGTAGCCTATGAAGAAATGCTGCCAATTTAATGGTGAATGCAGAACACATTGGCAAAATCTTTGTGGCACTGATCTTGAAGTTTAAGGGGCTGTTTTAGCTCACTGGGCTAAATCGCTGGCTTTTAAAGCAGGCCAGCAGCACGGTTCGATTCCCGTACCAGTCTCCCCGGACAGGTGCCGGAATGTGGCGACTAGGGGCTTTTCACAGTAATTTCATTGAAGCCTACTCGTGACAATAAGCGATTTTCATTTCATTTCATTTTCATGACCTTCCCTTCACCATAATGTCAGATGTGGAGATGTTCGCTGATGATTGAGCAATGTTCAGCACCATTCGCAACTCCTCAGGCACTGAGGCATTCACATGCAGCAAGACCTGGACAACATTCAGAGTTGGGCTGACAAGTGGCAAGTAGCATTTGTACCACAGAAGTAAATTCCAGGCAATGACCATGTCCAAGAAGAGAGAATCTAACCACCCCCCCTTTGGCATTCAATGGCATTACTATCGCTGCATCCCTCATATTAACATTCTGGGGGTAGCCATTGACCAGAAACAGAACTGGACCAGCCATATTAACACTGTGGCAACAAGAGCAGGTCAGAGGCTGGGAATCCTGCAGAGAGTAACTCACCTCCTGACTCCCCACAGCTCACATCCTAAGAATTAATTTTAAAAGAATAAACAGGTCATTGAATCACCAACAGTTGAGACATTTACAATGGTTATGTTCAAGTATTTACAATCTACTCCTGAGAATTCTTTAATTTTTGTTCTGAAAATCAAATTACCCAAGAACTTCACCTAAACAATGTAAATCTCCCCATCGGATTCACCGGGTACAAGCTTCCTAGGTCGGGGGTGGAGGCCACCCAGCTGGAGTTTATTAGGTCAACATATAAACGTATAAAGCCGGCCCGAGCAGGGCCTGGAGCTATTGGTTGACCCAACAATGCCTGTACTGAACAAACCAAAACAAAGAAAATTACAGCACAGGAACAGGCCCTTCGGCCCTCCCAGCCTGCGCCGATCCAGATCCTTTATCTAAACCTGTCGTCTATTTTCCAAGGATCTACTTCCCTCTGTTCCCCGCCCGTTCATATATCTGTTTAGATACATCTTAAATGACGCTATCGTGCCCACCTCTACCACCTCCGCTGGCAAAGCGTTCCAGGCACCCACCACCCACTGCGTAAAAAGCTTGCCACGCACATCTCCCTTAAACTTTCCCCCTCTCACCTTGAAATCGTGACCCCTTGTAATTGACACCCCCACTCTTGGGAAAAGCTTGTTGCCGTCCACCCTGTCCATACCTCTCATAATTTTGTAGACCTCAATCAGGTCCCCCCAACCTCCGTCTTTCCAACGAAAACAATCCTAAGCTGCTCAACCTTTCTTCATAGCTAGCACCCTCCATACCAGGCAACATCCTGGTGAACCTCCTCTGCACCCTCTCTAAAGCATCCACATCCTTCTGGTAATGTGGCGACCAGAACTGCACGCAGTATTCCAAATGTGGCCGAACCAAAGTCCCATACAACTGTAACATGACCTGCCAACTCTTGTACTCAATATCCCATCCGATGAAGGCAAGCATGCTGTATGCCTGCTTGACCACTCTATCGACCTGTGTTGCCACCTTCAGAGTAGAATGGACCTGAGCTCTCAGATCTCCATGTACTTCAATTTTCCCCAGGACTCTGCCATTGACCGTCTCGTCCGCTTTTGAATTGGATCTTCCAAAATGCATCACCTCGCATTTGCCTGGATTGAACTCCATCTGCCATTTCTCTGCCCAAATCTCCAATCTATCTATATTTTGCTGTATTCTCAGACAGTCCGCCTCACTATCTGCAACTCCACCAATCTTAGTATCATCTGCAAACTTGCTAATCAGACCACTTATACCTTCATCCAGATTATTTATGTATATCACAAACAACAGTAGTCCGAGCACGGATCCCTGTGGAACACCACTAGTCACCCTTCTCCATTTTGAGATACTCCCTTCCACCACTACTCTCTGTCTCCTGTTGCCCAGCCAGTTCTTTATCCATCTAGCTAGTACACCCTGAACCCCATACGACTTCACTTTTTCCACCAACCTGCCATGGGAAACTTTATCAAATGCCTTACTGAAGTCCATGTATATGACATCTACAGCCCTTCCCTCATCAATTAACTTTGTCACTTCCTCAAAGAATTCTATTAGGTTTGTAAGACATGACATTCCCTGCACAAAACTATGCCGCCTATGACTGATAAGTCTATTTTCTTCAAAATGTGAATAGATCCTATCCCTCAGTATCTTCTCCAACAGTTTGCCTACCACTGACATCAAGCTCACAGGTCTATAATTCCCTGGATTATTCCTGCTAACCTTCTTAAACAAGGGGACAACTTTAGCAATTCTCTAGTCCTCCGGGACCTCACCCGTGCTCAAGGATGCATCAAAGATATCTGTTAAGGCCCCAGCTATTTCGTCCCTTGCTTCCCTCACTAACCTGGGATAGATCCCATCCGGACCTGGGGACTTGTCCACCTTAATACATTTTTAGAATACCCAAAACTTCTCCCTTCCTTATGCGGACTTGACCTAGAGTATTTAAACATCCATCCCCAACCTCAACATCCATCATGTCCCTCTCCTTGGTGAATACCGATGCAAAGTACTCATTAAGAATCTCACCCATTTCCTCTGAGTCCACGCATAAATTCCCTCTTTTGTCTTTGAGTGGGCCAATCCTTTCTCTAGTTACCCCCTTGCTCCTTATATACGAATAAAAGGCTTTGGGATTTTCCTTAACCCTGTTAGCCAAAGATATTTCATGACCCCTTTAAGCCCTCTTTATTGCACATTTGAGATTTGTCCTACTTACCCGATATTCCTCCAAAGCTTCATCAGTTTTAAGTTGCCTCGATCTTATGTATGCTTCCTTTTTCATCTTAGCTAGTCTCACAATTCCACCTGTCATCCATGGTTCCCTAATCTTGCCATTTCTATCCCTCATTTTCACAGGAACATGTCTGTCCTGCACTCTAATCAACCTTTCCTTAAAAGACTCCCACATTTCAAATGTGGATTTACCCTTAAACAGCTGCTCCCAATCCACATTCCCTAGCTCCTTCCGAATTTTGTTATACTCGGCCTTTCCCCAATTTAGCACTCTTCCTTTAGGACCACTCTCGTCTTTGTCCACGAGTATTCTAAAACTTACGGAATTGTGATCGCTATTCCCAAAGTAATCACTGATTGAAACTTCAACCACCTGGCCGGGACCATTCCCCAATATCAGGTCCAGTATGGCCCCTTCCCGAGTTGGACTATTTACATACTGTTCTAAAAAACTCTCCTGGATGCTCCTTACAAATTCTGCTCCATCTACTCCTCCAACGCTACATGAGTCCCATTCAATGTTGGGGAAATTAAAATCTCCCATCACAACCACCCTATTGCTCCTACATTTTTCTATAATCTGTCTACATATTTGTATCTCTACTTCACGCTCACTTTTGTGAGAGAGTTACTGCCGTGGGCAGGGTATTGTACATAATTCAGTCACTCCTTGCTCCAGTGCCGCTGACGTCCTCTGATGCTGGACTGGCGATGAGGATAAAGGAAATTCCATACTTGCTTGTAGTACCACCCAGCCGGCCGAGGCGATTACTATCTCAGAAGGTATGGATACAAAGGTTCAAGGCCACTGTTAGGTAAACTGTTCAGTCTTGGATGCAGGTTTGCGAGGCTGGGGCCTATATGCTGAGTGCATGAGGTACTTCGTCCAGGCTAACAGGAGTTTGAGGGAAGACCATCAGAAAGTCCACCTGACCTCCTGCGAGTCCCCAACATTTGGAATTACAAAGAGTCTCACTTACCCGGCTGCACCAGACTCCAAATGGTTTGACAAGCTGGTTTCCTCTCACAGTCCAAAGATTTACAGGTTAGGTGCATATGACTCGGGCGAGAATGAATGGGTTCTTTCAGGGGGTAGCAGATGAGTGTGAGAGGTGTGGGCGAATCACGCGCACATGTTTTAGGGTTGCGAAAAACTGGGAAGATTCTGGGCGGGAGTGTTTGCGGTCTTCACCAGAATAGTGGAGGAGGTGGTGGACCCAGACCTTTGGTGGCAATATTTGGGGTTTCAGAGAAGCCGGAGCTCATGGAGAGGAGGAAGGCCGATGTCTTGGCCTTCACCTCTCTGATTGCACGGCGATGAATTTTGCTGGAGTGGCGGTCGGCATCGCCACCGGGGGTAGCGGCTTGGGTTGGGCGACCTGTATGACTCCCTGCGATTGGAGAAGAAAAAATATGAGGTAAGGGGCTCTGCAGGGGGGTTTGAGGAAAAGTGGGGGATGTTTGTGACCGTGTTTGAGGGGCTATTCGTCACGGGAAGGGGGGGTGTGAAAAAGGGGAAAAATCTGTACAGACTGTCTAGTTGATTGTAGGGAAGTAGGTTTCCTGGGGTGTTTGTTTGCTGTAACCTGTTTTGCTATATGTTTGTAATAAAATACATTAAAAAAAAAAAAAAAAGGGCAATTACATAAAAACAAATGACTAGAAATCACTGGAAACATAGTGTGTTGCACACAATCTACAGACACAATAAAGAATTGTGTTCGAACTGTCTGCCACATCTGGAATGTCTGTAACTATTGAAAACCGTTTTGTTAGCATGATATTGATAACCTCCATTGTCCAAATGATTTGCTTCACCTCATCACACAGTAACTACTATTATTAAAAAATCTGGTTGCATTGAAACCATCCTTTGGAAAACAGAACCTTTTATTTATTTTCCAAATACTTGTTTTCTTTTATTCTTTTAAAGGGGGCAACGTGATGAGCCATCAATTGCACGAGAGACGAGTTGCTATACAAAAGTTAGGCTTTAATAAGCTAGAACTTAGCCCTGCGGTTGTCTGCAATAAAATGGACGACCGCCCGGCGCTTCGACTATTTATACCTCGGTAAGGAGGCGTGGTTAACTCAGCCTCTCGACCAATCGGAGAGCTGTCACATGACTGGTCTCAACCAATCGGTCGAGAGGCACATGACCGACCAGGGCCAATGGTAAGCCGGTGTTCTGCACCAATGGCAGACAGCTATGCAAATCATATCACCACACAACGTGAAGGTGGCAGTACTTGATTTTCTGACAAAGTTGAGACAATGACGCTGGGACATCCTTTAACACTGTGTACATTTCCTTAATCAGCTAAAGCTCGACAGGAGATAGTTTGGGATAGTTTGTTCCAGGAACTCACAATGACAGTAGCTGCCACTGACCTAGTCTGCTCAATGTGTACCGGCCATTGAGTCAAAGGTACTTTTATAAATAATATAATGCCTCCATCCTTTATCTCCACATTTTAAAGATAACATTTTCTTAACGTTGCCCTGTGCCAGTAAGGTCAGTATATAACCAACTCTTGTTATATATATCATGTATTGACGGGCAGGTTGGAGGGCCGAAGGGCCTGTTCCTGTGCTGTACTTTTCTTTGTTCTTTGTTGCTTGTTCAATATCAAACTGTACCTTGTTATGTCTGCAAGAGGAGGGAAGAAATGACTTTCCTGTTCTACCACTCCATATCTAACTGGAACAAAGTTGTTAGTGAATTCACAATGAATGTGCTTTGACAATTCTATATGAGTCCCATTGTGAACAATTAGTCAGGTTTTCTTTGCTTAAACAAAGAACAAGACAAGTTTTTTGAAACGATTTCCCGAATTAAAAATAAACTAAGTAAATCGCAATGTCAAACGTTAGTCACACACCACTCTTCTGTTCCCATACACACAATAAGATATTAAAGATATTAATGGATGTAGGAAGACGTGGACAGTGCGAAAATGGCATTGATATAGAAGACCAGCCGTGATCTAATTGGATGGTATAGCAGGTTTGATGGGCTGAATAGATTACTCCAGTTCAAATTCTCTACGTTCCCATGAGTTAATGAACACTCTGACCGCAGAGAGACTTACACTGTGAAATATCCGAAAGTCAGGCATCCTTTTGAAGGTTAATACAGAATACTGAGGATATCTGAGAGTAATGGCGGATGATAAAGGATTAATGAGTGTAATCTTCCTCTCCACCAGGAACGGGAAGCGGGGCGGGCACAGGAAATGTAATTTGGCATGAGACCAAAAATCAGTTTCTCGAAGTCGGGCTGAAGTTCAGGAATGAAGTTCTTGGGACTGTAAAGGTCGGTTAAAGGTGGGTCGAAGTTTCTGATGATCAATGTCAGGAAGTCCTTGTTCATACATTAGCATGGGATGCAATAGGCTGGCACGTCCAGGGTGATATTCACGGGGGCTGAAGGTTTCATGGTTGGGGGTTCCTAGAAACAGGTGAAACAGCTGCTGGGATAATGGGAGGGGTCAGGGTCGGGGTGGTAATGGGTATCGGCTCAGAGAGGAGCGAAAGCTCGAGGAGGGTGAGGGTTAAAGGTCCAAGGGTAACGGGGGAAGGGTCGAGGGTCACACAGGGATGAGGAGTGGTTACATTGTGTGGGTCCAGGGTGATGGGGGAAGTTGGTGGGTATCAGGGGGGCAGCAGAAGGTGATGGAGTGAGGCCCCAATGTCACACACACCATTTAGAGATTCTCAACAATACAACACTGTCAGTGTAAAACTGCGAGACCTCAAAATGGGAGGAGAGTCTTTTCTGGTGGGTGGAGTTCAAAGTGAGAACGATTAGCAGCCTAAAGTGACACCCGAATAATCATGAGGTAACTGGATAGCGATCATATTCAGCTGTGTTCCCCTCTCTATGGTGTGACCCACACAACAGTAGGTTTGTTCCTGACTGGTGGATCTCGGAAGATCGAGGACCCAGCAAGGTGTGGAGCTGCCGCTCATTCTGTGCCATCGGCCATTGGCTGCTGTCAGAAGCAGGGATGAGGGGAGATGGAGGCCTCCAGGGGGCACTGCTGGTGGAGGGCAGCAAACCCGTGACTCTGATCCTCCATCTTCCCGAGTGAATGGTCACGGCTGACAAGGTATTACGTGGTCAGCATTTCTCTGCTGCCTGAACAGTGTCTGAGGGAGGGTTCTGACATGTGACTCTGATCAGCCCAATCACAGGCCAATATCTCCACATGCAGTCATGTATGAACGGGAGGAATCCCCATCTCTGTTCCTCCAGGATATCCTTCACCTGGAAGGGGTGGGGTGGGGATGTCTGGGCAGAAGCCTGGCTCTGGGCCTATCACTGGTTTGATGTCTCTGAGGTGAATGTAAACCAAAATGAAAAATGCTGACTAGATTTATTACTTAAATTTGTTCCTAGATTCACTAAGGCTTGATGATGCAGTCCCCAGACAACCCTGTCCTTCTGCTGGTTTCTAACCTCGGCAGTGATGCCCTCGTGTCACCCTCGCCAGCCCCTAAAGGGGGTGGACCAGACAGAGAACTCTTTCAGACAGAACCAGATAGATGGGTCCACAGGGAGAGGCAGCACGTGGACACCATGTGACCCCTCGAGAAGGCTCCGCTATACAAATGGATGAGGGAAGATGTTGTTCCTGTCCCCTGGCCACCGTTCACTCCTAGTAAACCCATATCCCGCGACACCTTTATCATGTCGAGAGGTTTTGAGGTTACTTTGGGGCTCAATCACTGACAGTGTCTCACCTGCACTCTGGGCCGCTGAGTAGCGCCCACTCCAAACCCTCCAATCACAGAGACTCCTACAAGTCTCTGTCCAAGATGACCTTAATATTAGTCATGATGTGGAGATGCCGGCGTTGGACTGGGGTGAGCACAGTAAGAAGTCTTACAACACCAGGTTAAAGTCCAACAGGTTTGTTTCAAACACGAGCTTTCGGAGCACTGCTCCTTCCTCAGGTCACCTGAAGAAGGAGCCGTGCTCCGAAAGCTCGTGTTTGAAACAAACCTGTTGGACTTTAACCTGGTGTTGTAAGACTTCTTACTTAATATTAGTGTGAGACCGTGATCTGTCATTGCGGACACCCCGGTCAAGGTAAACATCTTCCCTGGCTGGAGCCTGCAGAGGCCTGTTGGAGCAGCTAATGCTTCACATGGACACCCTCATAGCCCTCGGCACGGTCCATCACACTGGCCCATTCTACCCTCTCTCACCTCATGGACTAACACTTCGATCCTTCAATCATATCCGATACACTTTGGCTGCAATCGACCATGTGAGGCCTACAATGCTATCTTTGATAAGGGGAAAAACAGGCCACTCAAATCTCCATGTGAGGGGGTGGCACAGTGGTTAGCACTGCTGCCTCATGGCACAGAGGATCTGGGTTCGATCCTGGCCCCGGGACACTGTCCATGTGGAGTTTGCACATTCTCCCCGTATCTGTGTGGGTCTCACCCCCACAAAGATGTGCAGGGCAGGTGGATTGGCTACGCTAAATTGCCCCTGAATTGGAAGTAAAGAATTGGGTACTCTAAATTTATTTAAAAAGAATCTCCGTGTGAAGGCTCACAAAGGTCTCAGTCCCACTGCGCACAAACCTCTTTAATCCTATATTCAAATCCCTCTTGCACATGAGGCTAACTTTCCCATTGCCTTTCCACTTGCTGTCTTCCCTTGAACGTTAGCTCAAATAGCAAGTGGCCAAGGAAGGCCATTGATGATTGGACGTGCCCACCACAGCTCCCTCCAGCCATGTAGCCTCTGGGTTTCTACTGTTACGAGGACAGTGTAGTGCTTCATTCTCTCAAACCTGTAGCTGCCTCTGGGGCTGGTTTAGCACAGTGGGCTAAACAGCTGGCTTGTAAAGCAGAAGAAGGCCAGCAGCACGGGGTCAATTCCTGTAGCCGGCCTCCCCGAATAGGCGCCGGAATGTGGCGACTAGGGGCCTTTTACAGTAACTTAATTTGAAGCCTACTTGTGACAAGTTTCATTTCATACAGCGTTCTTTACAACTTGCACAGCAGGTTCAACTCCCTTCCAGCCATCCACATCTCACTTCAGGGCAACAGCACCATTTTTGATTTGCATGCCTGGGCAGTCAATGCAGAGCCAGGTCAAGCCTTACGCTCACTCAGCACGGACTCACTTTACATTCGCCGTCACTGGGTCAAAATGAACACAAAGTAATCAACTAACCTTTGCCGTGCTAGTGGAAGTGGGAATGAGGTCAATTATTGCACCTCTGACTGAGGCAGGCGAACTTCAAAAAGTGCAAAGATTTGAATTTGAAACCCTCTGGTCTATAGTAGCATGGCATGGTGTCACTCACTAACCAGTGCTGGTGTCACTCACTAACCAGTGCTGGTGTCACTCACTAACCAGTGCTGGTCTATAGTAGCAGGGCATGGTGTCACTCACTAACCAGTGCTGGTGTCACTCACTAACCAGTGCTGGTGTCACTCACTAACCAGTGCTGGTCTATAGTAGCATGGCATGGTGTCACTCACTAACCAGTGCTGGTGTCACTCACTAACCAGTGCTGGTCTATAGTAGCATGGCATGGTGTCACTCACTAACCCGTGCTGGTCTATAGTAGAATGGCATGGTGTCACACACTAACCAGTGCTGGTCTATAGTAGCATGGCATGGTGTCACTCACTAACCAGTGCTGGTGTCACTCACTAACCAGTGCTGGTGTCACTCACTAACCAGTGCTGGTCTATAGTAGCATGGCATGGTGTCACTCACTAACCAGTGCTGGTCTATAGTAGCAGGGCATGGTGTCACTCACTAACCAGTGCTGGTCTATAGTAGCATGGCATGGTGTCACTCACTAACCAGTGCTGGTGTCACTCACTAACCAGTGCTGGTCTATAGTAGCAGGGCATGGTGTCACTCACTAACCAGCGCTGGTGTCACTCACTAACCAGTGCTGGTCTATAGTAGCATGGCATGGTGTCACTCACTAACCAGTGCTGGTGTCACTCACTAACCAGTGCTGGTCTATAGTAGCATGGCATGGTGTCACTCACTAACCAGCGCTGGTGTCACTCACTAACCAGTGCTGGTCTATACTAGCATGGCATGGTGTCACTCACTAACCAGTGCTGGTGTCACTCACTAACCAGTGCTGGTGTCACTCACTAACCAGTGCTGGTCTATAGTAGCAGGGCATGGTGTCACTCACTAACCAGTGCTGCTCTATAGTAGCATGGCATGGTGTCACTCACTAACCAGTGCTGGTGTCACTCACTAACCAGTGATGGTCTATAGTAGCATGGCATGGTGTCACTCACTAACCAGTGCTGGTGTCACTCACTAACCAGTGCTGGTCTATAGTAGCATGGCATGGTGTCACTCACTAACCAGTGCTGGTGTCACTCACTAACCAGTGCTGGTGTCACTCACTAACCAGTGCTGGTCTATAGTAGCATGGCATGGTGTCACTCACTAACCAGTGCTGGTCTATAGTAGCATGGCATGGTGTCACTCACTAACCAGTGCTGGTGTCACTCACTAACCAGTGCTGGTGTCACTCACTAACCAGTGCTGGTCTATAGTAGCAGGGCATGGTGTCACTCACTAACCAGTGCTGGTGTCACTCACTTACCAGTGCTGGTGTCACTCACTAACCAGTGCTGGTCTATAGTAGCATGGCATGTTGTCACTCACTAACCAGTGCTGGTGTCACTCACTAACCAGTGCTGGTGTCACTCACTAACCAGTGCTGGTCTATAGTAGCATGGCATGGTGTCACTCACTAACCAGTGCTGGTCTATAGTAGAATGGCATGGTGTCACTCACTAACCAGTGCTGGTCTATAGTAGCATGGCATGGTGTCACTCACTAACCAGTGCTGGTGTCACTCACTAACCAGTGCTGGTGTCACTCACTAACCAGTGCTGGTCTATAGTAGCAGGGCATGGTGTCACTCACTAACCAGTGCTGGTCTATAGTAGCAGGGCATGGTGTCACTCACTAACCAGTGCTGGTCTATAGTAGCATGGCATGGTGTCACTCACTAACCAGTGCTGGTGTCACTCACTAACCAGTGCTGGTCTATAGTAGCAGGGCATGGTGTCACTCACTAACCAGCGCTGGTGTCACTCACTAACCAGTGCTGGTCTATAGTAGCATGGCATGGTGTCACTCACTAACCAGTGCTGGTGTCACTCACTAACCAGTGCTGGTCTATAGTAGCATGGCATGGTGTCACTCACTAACCAGCGCTGGTGTCACTCACTAACCAGTGCTGGTCTATAGTAGCATGGCATGGTGTCACTCACTAACCAGTGCTGGTGTCACTCACTAACCAGTGCTGGTGTCACTCACTAACCAGTGCTGGTCTATAGTAGCAGGGCATGGTGTCACTCACTAACCAGTGCTGCTCTATAGTAGCATGGCATGGTGTCACTCACTAACCAGTGCTGGTGTCACTCACTAACCAGTGATGGTCTATAGTAGCATGGCATGGTGTCACTCACTAACCAGTGCTGGTGTCACTCACTAACCAGTGCTGGTCTATAGTAGCATGGCATGGTGTCACTCACTAACCAGTGCTGGTGTCACTCACTAACCAGTGCTGGTGTCACTCACTAACCAGTGCTGGTCTATAGTAGCATGGCATGGTGTCACTCACTAACCAGTGCTGGTCTATAGTAGCATGGCATGGTGTCACTCACTAACCAGTGCTAGTGTCACTCACTAACCAGTGCTGGTGTCACTCACTAACCAGTGCTGGTCTATAGTAGCAGGGCATGGTATCACTCACTAACCAGTGCTGGTGTCACTCACTAACCAGTGCTGGTCTATAGTAGCATGGCATGGTGTCACTCACTAACCAGTGCTGGTGTCACTCACTAACCAGTGATGGTCTATAGTAGCATGGCATGGTGTCACTCACTAACCAGTGCTGGTGTCACTCACTAACCAGTGCTGGTGTCACTCACTAACCAGTGCTGGTCTATAGTAGCATGGCATGGTGTCACTCACTAACCAGTGCTGGTGTCACTCACTAACCAGTGCTGGTCTATAGTAGCATGGCATGGTGTCACTCACTAACCAGTGCTGGTCTATAGTAGAATGGCATGGTGTCACTCACTAACCAGTGCTGGTCTATAGTAGCAGGGCATGGTGTCACTCACTAACCAGTGCTGGTCTATAGTAGCAGGGCATGGTGTCACTCACTAACCAGTGCTGGTCTATAGTAGCAGGGCATGGTGTCACTCACTAACCAGTGCTGGTCTATAGTAGCATGGCATGGTGTCACTCACTAACCAGTGCTGGTGTCACTCACTAACCAGTGCTGGTCTATAGTAGCAGGGCATGGTGTCACTCACTAACCAGTGCTGGTCTATAGTAGCATGGCATGGTGTCACTCACTAACCAGTGCTGGTGTCACTCACTAACCAGTGCTGGTGTCACTCACTAACCAGTGCTGGTCTATAGTAGGATGGCATGGTGTCACTCACTAACCAGTGCTGGTCTATAGTAGAATGGCATGGTGTCACTCACTAACCAGTGCTGGTCTATAGTAGCAGGGCATGGTGTCACTCACTAACCAGTGCTGGTGTCACTCACTAACCAGTGCTGGTCTATAGTAGCATGGCATGGTGTCACTCACTAACCAGTGCTGGTGTCACTCACTAACCAGTGCTGGTCTATAGTAGCATGGCATGGTGTCACTCACTAACCAGTGCTGGTCTATAGTAGCATGGCATGGTGTCACTCACTAACCAGTGCTGGTGTCACTCACTAACCAGTGCTGGTCTATAGTAGCATGGCATGGTGTCACTCACTAACCAGTGCTGGTGTCACTCACTAACCAGTGCTGGTCTATAGTAGCAGGGCATGGTGTCACTCACTAACCAGTGCTGGTCTATAGTAGCATGGCATGGTGTCACTCACTAACCAGTGCTGGTGTCACTCACTAACCAGTGCTGGTCTATAGTAGCAGGGCATGGTGTCACTCACTAACCAGTGCTGGTCTATAGTAGCATGGCATGGTGTCACTCACTAACCAGTGCTGGTGTCACTCACTAACCAGTGCTGGTCTATAGTAGCAGGGCATGGTGTCACTCACTAACCAGTGCTGGTCTATAGTAGCAGGGCATGGTGTCACTCACTAACCAGTGCTGGTCTATAGTAGCATGGCATGGTGTCACTCACTAACCAGTGCTGAAGACCATAATCTGAAGCAGTGTCTTGTTGAGAGGTCACTGTCTGTGACACACTGCACATTGGATTAATTGGCATTGATGTTTTGGAATCACCTCAATGTGATCTCTTCCTTTCATAGAGAAGGGATTTGCCAACAGTAAATCCACTAATCTATGGACGATTACACAGTGGGAGCCAGACATGGAACCAGGTAGATTTTTAAAAACCACTTTGAGTATAGTTTTATTAAGTCGATTTATTCAGTATTTGATTAAATAACTCTTCCATAACATATCCTTGGCATATGTTTCTGTTGCTGTAGATTGAAGGATGAGAGAGGGCAATAGGGAACTCAATCCTTGGCTTTACATGAAAGAAGAATGAAAAATGAAAATCGCTTATTGTCAGGAGTAGGCTTCAATGAAGTTACTGTGAAAAGCCCCTAGTCGCCACATTCCGGCGCCTGTTCGGGGAGGCTGGTACGGGAATCGAACCGTGCTGCTGGCCTGCTTGGTCTGCTTTTAAAGCCAGCGATTTAGCCCAGTGTGCTAAACCAGCCCCGGTTTGTTAACGGTTTGGTCAACATGGGTTGACCATGAATAAATTGTTACATAGAGGGTGATTGGTTAGCAAGGAAGGGCTGAAAACTCCTTTTGCATCATATTAGAATTGCTTCTGGCTTAGCTAAATGTTCACCCATCAGTCTAAACAACTACCCGAGAGAAACACCATCAGAGATTTCTGGGTCTATTGCCACGCCAACGTTGTGCCTGTCCAACATTTTCAGCTTCCCATCAAGTACTAACTATGGGGGGGGGGGGCTCAGGGCTCAGGTGGGGGGGAATTGTTGATATAATGTGAACTTTGTTTTGTATAAAGATAACACCCGCCTTGTTTTGTTTAATAATTCTCATTTAGTTTTGTTATGTAAAAACGTTGGTTGGAAAAAGCTTTAATAAAAACATTTATTTTAAAAAAGTACTAACTATGGGCGGAATTCTCCCATCGCGTCCCCGACTCGGGAAACCGGCTGGCGTGAAATCACATTGCAATTTTCCCAATGGTGGGTTAATGGTGGATCGCTCTTCCCACTGACTGACACCGTCAATTCTATTTGCATTCACTTGCATCTTCTGAATGCTCGTTAAAACAGCTGCCCAGCGGAATCTCGTCTGGCCTCTCAATCTTGCTTCACACCAACGGGAAGTCATGTTGATGTCAAACTCGATTGATAAAGGGTGGCATCCACAAGGTGGCTCTCAGTTCACCAGAGAGTTTGAGGTGAGTGCAGCAAAGTCTTTCTGCCTCACGCTGCTCCCAATACGCTGCTACCGGGCAGGCTGGGTCCTGTCCTCCATCTCCATACCATATTGCCAGACCCATGGATCCTCCTGTGTCATCGAGTTGGATCAGGACTGCCGCCTGTGGTTGGCTGTGCAAAGAGTGAAGGCTCATGATGGCAGGAGGAGAGGCAAGGAGGTGGATGAAGAAGACAAACAATGGCAGGCAGAGGGAAGAGAGAGGGGAGTGAAGCTGAATCCTGACAAACTCAATGACACGTAGACAAACAATGGGGTCAAGGGGATACCATGTTGTTTACTGGAATGGGATTGATGAGGACTCCAGATGCCATGGGTAGAGGTCCAAGTGGAGCATTGGGTGCCTCGCAGGCAATGGGCTCGGGGTGTGGTGGTGGTGGGTTGGGGGGGGGGGGGGAACCTGTGAATCGAGGAACAGGCTTCTTATTGAGGCTGTTAGCTTTCCCCCCGGGTTGCTGACATCCTGCACAGTCTGGTGAAGGCTGGTGGGTTAATGCAGCGATATACGTGTGCTGGACTCATTGTTAAATATGGCTCCGGAACCTCGGAACCCACCAGCAGATGGCCAGCTTTCGAATGTGCTGCCGGCCAGCTTCCCAGGAGAGTCAGAGGGGAACTCACCTGTACAACATTCCCGAGGTTCCAAGAACATGATCTGGTGGGGGATCCCACCATTTGGGCCAGCGGGAAAGGTGCCAGCAGAGTCTCCCGTCACTGCCCTTAGTCTCAAAAATGGAGAATTCTGCACCATGGGTTCAATGCCGGTTTTACCGTTGTGTTTTGTTCAACTCAGTTCAAGTCTGATGGGGTCTAAGTTGCCATGTGTATGTTGCATAGGCAAATTGTTCCAGATATAGATGCTGCTAATATTCTATGCAATGGAGAAATGCTTTATTCATTCAGAAAAATATATGTGTATTGCTTTAAAATGCTTAAGACAAGGGTTTCAATCTTTTCAGCAATCATAGAAGCCCTCAGGGTTGTTTGTACAGGGTTTGGGTTAGGGTTTATCGAGGAAGCGCTTATTTCACAAACAAGATGATTTCATCAATCAAATGAGCAGGACTCTCAGAGGACTGGCATCGGGGATCCTTCACTCACACAGGAATACAATAGTAATTGAATAATCAGCATCCAGAAAAAAACAATTAGAGTCAGTATTAGATAGCGCAGGTCTGCAGGAACCAGAAATTAAACTGGTCTTTCTCATTAATTGCCCTTTAGGCTGGATACACTCACTTCCCATAGCAACAAAATAATTCAGCCTCAACCACAAGGTTCTGGTTCCTAATCCAGAGGCTTAAGCCCATGGCTGGCACACGATGTAGGACAGATGGAGACCTGCTCTGTCAAAGTACCACTTGTCAGATGGGCCATTAAAATGAGGCTTCTCCCTGTCAGATGGATAAACATTCTTCCCAGTGCCCTGGCCAATATTTAATATTATCTGGATCATTACTCCATTGCTGTTTGTGAGATCTTGTTCTGCACAAATTTGATTTTTATAACAGTAACTACACTTCAGAAGGTAATTATTGCAGGGGCAGCACGGTGGCGCAGTGGTTAGCACTGCAGCCTCACGGCGCTGAGGTCCCAGGTTCGATACCGGCCCTGGGTCACTGTCCGTGTGGAGTTTGCACATTCTCCCCGTGTTTGCGTGGGTTTCGCCCCCACAACCCAAAGATGTGCAGGGGAGATAGATTGGCCATGCTAAATTGCCCCTTAATTGGAAAAAAATTTAATTGGGTACTCTAAATTTATATTAAAAAAAGGTATTTCTTGCAATTGTTTTTAAAGCGCTTTGGGATATTCGGAGGTTATGAATTGTATTTAAATGCAACTTCCCCTTTTCTGAACCGTGTCTCCCACAAATTTCTGTCTATCCAGAGGTTAGACCGAGGTCTCTTGAGGCCAGCATTCCCCCGATTTCAGCACCTTCCACTGAGTTATTTTACTGCTCCTTCCAACTCTTTCTGTTTGTTTGTCTCTCGCTGACCCCAGAACCCGCTCCAAACACCATTTCACACATTGGGAAGTGGGGCTGCGAAGCTGTTTTGTTCTCGAAGCTGTTTTGTTCTCTTTTTCTACGTGTTTCTTTTACACCTTTAACTTTCACTTCAGGAACAAGTCAATGTTTAGTGGATTCCTCTTGCCTTCCTGTTGCTCCCCCACTGTGGTGAATGAGATTAACACGGTATTATAACCTGTATATATATGTATCAATATTGTAAGTGCAGTTGCACTACCTGACCACCAGGGGGAGTAGCTCTGGGAGTACTCGAGAGTTTGTACTGGGCTCCTCCCTTGGCTCCGCCCAGGACTCCTCCCCCTGGAGCTGCTGTATAAAGATCCGTGCCACAGCGTCAGCCAGCCAGTTCACCGAAAGTTCAACGGCTAACAGGCTGGCTCTGTTGTAAGTATATTAAAACCGCTATTCTAATCCTACAAGCACGTGTCCGTAGAATTGTTGGTTCCAGCACCCACCTCAAATTACAGCTCCAGACACCATTTAACTCAGTCAACTGGTCTCCAAGCACTCATTGATTTAACTCCTGACTGTTCTTATTCTTTCTATAAATGCTCCTCTGCAGAACCATAAACCTTTAGCACAGCATTAAAGAGGTTTTGTGAATTCCACTTCTTCCCCAAGCAGTGTCCGTTCTGAGGTCTATGGTCGGTGGTGGGTGTGGAAGTGAGAACGATTCCCTCTGGGGTGGATTCCAGTTGGGTACTGCTCAACTCATTGCTGAAGCATCTTTAAGGGGTTTCTCTAACCTCAGGACGCAGAGGGCAGAATGTCCCTCTTCCCATTGTTCCCTTATGGGGGGAAGTGGTCAAAGGCCTGTATTTAAAGGGCCACCTAGAGAGCCATTTGCTCCCTTTCGGAGGAACCCAGAGACACAGACAAGCTTCAGACTCACGTCTCAGTGAAGCCTCCCTGGCCCCCTCTCAGCCAATCAGGAAGGACAGGAACTGATGTTTCCCAGGGATGGCAGCAGGAGACCCTCCCTTTTGTCCACAACAGCCCGGGGGGGGGGGGGGGGGGGGGGGGGGGGCAGGGGTGCTTAGTGCCTGTGGGGACCAAAAAGGAATCAGCAACTGCGCACCAATTTTGAGATATTGAAGATGGTGCATTAGATGTTTGTCAGCACTCCCAACAACTTGTACCCTCGCCCTACTACCCCACCAAGTTCCTCCCTCATCCTCCTCCACAATCACCTCTGCTTGGTTCGTCCAATGTCTATGGATGTTATTTATATGAACTTCCAGAAGACATTTGATAAAGTGCCACAGGAGAGACTGTTAACTAAGGTGGAAGCCCACGGAGTTGAGGGAAAAGTATTGACATGGCTAGGAAACGGTGTTGAGTAGCAGGTGACAGAGAGGGAGGACAATGGGTAATTACTCTAATTGGCAGGATGTGAGTAGTGGTGTACCACAGGGCTCTGTGTTGGGGCCTCAATTATTCGCACAATTTATTAATGACTTGGATGGTGGCATAAAAAGTCATATATCCAAACTTGCTGGTGATACCAGGGAAAGAGTTGGCTCACTGAAGGACAGGGGAGGGAATCTATGTGTGGAGCCAGAGGACATGAGCGAGGTACTAAATGAATACTGACAAGGTCCCTCATGGCAGACTGGTACAAAAGGTGGTCACACGGGATCAGAGGTGAGCTGGCAAGATGGATACAGAACTGGCTAGGTCATAGTAGCAATGGAAGGTTGCTTTTCTGATTGGAGGGCTGTGACAAATGGTGTTCTGCAGGGATCGGTGATGGGACCTTTGCTGTTCGTAGTATATATAAATGATTTGGAGGAAAATGTAACTGGTCTGATTAGTAAGTTTGCAGATGACACAGGTTGGTGGAATTGTGGATAGCGATGAGGACTGTCAGAGGACACAGCACAATTTAAATTGTTTGGAGACTTGGGCCGAGAGATGGCGGATGGAGTTTAATTCGGACAAATGTGAGGTAATGTATTTTGGAAGTTCTGATGCAGGTAGGGAATATACAGTGAATGGTAGAACCCTCAAGAGCATTGACAGTCAGAGAGATCTAGGTGTACAGGTCCACAGGTCACTGAAAGGGGCAACACAGGTGGAGAAGGTAGTCAAAAAGGCATACGGCATGCTTGCCTTCATTGGCCAGGGCATTGAGTATAATAATTGGCAAGTCATGTTGCTGCTGTATAGAACCTTAGTTAGGCCACATTTGGAGTATAGTGTTCAATTCTGGTTGCCACACTACCAGAAGGATGTGGAGGCTTTAGAGAGGGTGCAGAAGTGATTTACCAGGATATTGCCTGGTATGGAGGGCAATAGCTATGAGGAGAGGTTGAATAAACTCGGTTTGTTCTCACTGGAACAAAGGAGGTTGAGGGGCGACCTGATTGAGGTCTACAAAATTATGAGGTGCATAGACAGAGTGGATAGTCAGAGGCTTTTCCCCAGGGTAGAGGGGTCAATTACTAGGGGGCATAGGTTTAATGTGCGAGGGGCAAGGTTTATGTCATAATATACACCAGTATATCATGGTGCAGACACACACACTGATGGACCTACACTAGGACCAATCAACATGCACAAACACCGCAGCCAATCACCAGTTAGAACACACTCACTATAAAGACAGAGGGCATCAGTTTTCCCGCTCATTCGGGATGCAGCCTCTCAGAAGGACAGAGCTTATAGTTTACAGTACAGATTCTCACCACGTGCTGAGTGATTCGACTGGTTAGGACAGGCACAGATCTTTAGTTAATCTAACATCGTGTAACCCACAGTAAGAGTATGTTTAGCAGTTTATAGTTTAATAATAGTGTTGCACTATTTTAAATGTTGGTGGCCTGTTTGTGTTTCACGGATCCAGAGTACCCAACACATCAGTTTAGAGGAGATGTACGAGGCAAGTTCTTTACGCAGAGGGTAGTTGGTGCCTGGAACTCACTGCCAGAGGAGGAGGTGGAAGCAGGGACAATAGTGACGTTTAAGGGGCATCTTGACAAATACATGAATAGGATGGGAATAGAGAGATACGGACCCCGGAAGTGTAGAAGATTGTAGTTTAGACGGGCAGCATGGTCGGCACAGGCTTGGAGGGCCGAAGGGCCTGTTCCTGTGCTGTACTTTTCTTTGTTCTTTGATACAAAGTTAGGTGGCATTGTAGACAGCCTAGATGATAGCATAAAATTGTGAAGAGATATGGACAACTAGGTGAATGACAAAATTGTGTCAGATGGAATTTAATGCAAGCAAGTGTAAGGGTATACAATTTGGACCAAAAGAGGATAGAGCAGTGTACGTTCTAAATGGAAAGAGGTTAGGTACAGTAGATGTCCAAAGAGACTTGGGGGTTCAGATGCATAGATCCTTAAAATGCCAGGAACAAGTGCAGAAAATAATCAAAAAGGCTAATGGGTGGCACGGTAGCACAGTGGTTAGCACTGTTGCTTCACAGCGCTAGGGTCCCGGGTTCGATTTCTGGCTTGGGTCACTGTCTGTGTGGAATCTGCGCATTCTCCCCGTGTCTGCGTGGGTTTCCTCCGGGTGCTCCGGTTTCCTCCCACAGTCCAAAGACGTGCAGGTTAGGTGGATTGGACATTCTGAATTCTCCCTCTGTGTACCCGAACGGGCGTCGGAATGTGGCGACTAGGGGCTTTTCACATTAACTTCATTGCAGTGTTAATGTAAGCCTACTTGTGACAATAAAGATTATTATTATATTATTATGGAATGCTAGCCTATATAACTAGAGGACTGGAGTATAAAGACACAGGGGTTATGTTGCAGCTTTACAAAACCCAGGTTAGACCCCACTTGGGGTCACTGGGATCAGTTCTGGACACCACACTTTAGGAAGGCTATTTTGGCCTTGGAGGGAGAGCAACGTAGGTTTACAAAAGTGATACCTGGACTATAGGGATTGAATTACGAGGAACGATTACTCGAATTATCCCTGTTTTCACTAGAATTTAGAAGGTTAAGGGGTGATCTGATTGACGTATTCAAGATATTAACAGGAAAAGACAGGGGAGATAAAGATAAATTATTTCCACTAGTTGGAGATTCTAAAACATAGTCTAAAAATTAGGATCAGACCGTTCAGGAGAGATGTTGGGAAGAATGTGGTTACTCAAAGAGTGGCAGAGGTTTGGAACTCTCTCCCATCAACATCAGTTGAAGCGAGATCAGTTGTTAATTTTAAATGTGAGATTTTTGTTAAGCAATGATATTAAGGGATATGGGCTGAAGGCAGGTATATGGAGTTCGGTCACAGATCTGCCATGATCTCATGGAATGGCAGGACTGGCTCGAGGGGCTGAATGGCCTATTGCGGTTCCAATGTTCCTGTATTCTCCCTCCTGTAACCATTCAGCCCCTCTTGCTAATGTTATTATTTCCGTTGACATTCCTGCTCTCCCTCTCTTCCCTTCACTGTCGCTGTGGTCATGGCCCTCCTGACCCTAAGCCCTCCTGTTCCGAGGGCCAGCTTGCCCCTGACTCTCTGATGGAAGGTCAGAGCTGGGAAAACCAGGAGGGAGTGTCAGTGACACTGCTACAACTGCAAGGCCGAATGGAGGAGTCCCAATACCTTCTGACGCAGGAGATGTTGCCAACGTCGTGTGGCACCCAGGCCAACCCTACAAGGGTGGTATCTGTAGTGGGAAGCCTGGGCTCGAGGTCAGATCCATGGCGGAAGAACTGCAAAGCAAGGCTCAGTTCCTGAATTCCTTGGCTGGGGGCTTCAACTGCATGGTGCAGACAACGGAGGGCCTCCAGGGCGGGCAGCACCAGGTGACGTTGAGGTTTCTGGAGCCCACTTCAGCTGCCCCTCTGTCCCATGGAGCAACTAGGGGTTCACAAGTACCCACTCCCCCATTGGGACGCAGGTGTCTCAGTGGGCCTCCATGCCCGCCCCACGATTATTCCTCTCAGAGCTGATGTTTAATCCACTGCGATAGGGCATGATTCAGTGAACACGGATCCTCAGCCCCAATCCCCCGCCAGAGCAAAGGGGCAAAGGGGCAAAGGAATGAAGTGCGGAGCCTTACTTGCTCATGAGCCGGGGAGTCATCGTGCTGGCAGCAGACAGACAGGAGTCAGGCGTAAGCTGTAGTTGAGGAGCATCACAGAGCGTCCCTCATTGCGAGAATCATCACCCTCCTGCATTGACCGGCCTCAGCCACTCAAGGGCACCTCAGCCTGAGCAGTCTGATGACCGACATCTCAGCCCTGGTCACAGAAGGTCATGGTGTCCATGGGGGGGGGGGGGGGGGGGGGGGGGGGGGGGGGGGGGGGGGGGGGGGGAGGGGTTCACGCAGTCAGACACTGGGGCAACCTTCCGCCATGAAGCAGGAGACGATGAGGGCTTCCCTAGCCCTCCTGCCCATGCGCACCTTCACCCCCACCTGGTCACTGCCCTCAGGCTCCTCAGAGGCTTCTTCCTCAGTGGCCTCAGGCACGTCCTCCTTGTCTGAGGACACGTGCTGTTCCCCCAGGTCATCCACAGGAAGCTCCTCGCCCCACTGCAGAGCCAGCTTGTGGAAGGTGCATCAGACCACGACAATGTGGGGCACCCTCTGGGGCCTGGATTGCAGGGCCCATCGGACCTATCAAAGGTAGCGGAACTGTAGCTCCAACTGGCTGCTGCACCACTGCTAAGAGCTTGAATCTCACTGTTCGCCTCACCTGGTCTCCAGAGTGGTCCGTGATCTCCACAATGGCGTCATCAGCCATGACCTGAGGGCATATTCTTGTCGCCAGTGAGCCATTCCTGTAGCCATCCCTGGGGTGTCCTCCGAAGATTCCAGGGACTTGCGACTGGCTGAGGATGTAGCTGTCATGCATGCTCCCTGGAAAACTATCACATGGGGGCAGTCTATTGCCCCTTGCCCCTGTGACAGATCAGCAATGTGCCCAAAGCCCAGAGCCCTCTTACCCTGTCAGGCCGAGTCCGGCCAAAGTGGATGTTGTTCAGAGCATGTGCAGACTGGAGTGCTGAGCTTGTTGCATTTGAGTGCTACAGTGAGAGTTTGGTGACTGAGGGAGTGCTGAGCTTGTTGCATTTGAGTGCTACAATGAGAGTTTGGTGACTGAGGGAGTGCTGAGCTTGTTGCATTTGAGTGCTACAGTGAGAGTTTGGTGACTGAGGGAGTGCTGAACTGGTTGCATTTGAGTGCTACAGTGAGAGTTTGGTGACTGAGGGAGTGCTGAGCTTGTTGCATTTGAGTGCTATAGTGAGAGTTTGGTGACTGAGGGAGTTAGATGAGGAGGGAGTAAGGTGCTCCTTACATTTCATTTCCTATATTTATCAAAGAGCATGAAGGGAGCCAGGAGTTTAGAGTACAGCTGATTGAAAGCAGAGTCGGAGGTCCAGTTGGTCCACGGGGCAGCTAATTCTGTAAAGTAAGAGGGGATGGAGGCTAGGGCAGTTGCATGCTCCTCCTGTAGGATGTGGGTGGTGAGGGATACCACTGGTGTCCCCGCTGACTATACCTGCGGGAAGTGCACACAACTCCAGCTCCTCAGAGACCGTGTTAGGGAACTGGAGCTGGAGCTGGATGAACTCCGGATCATCCGGGAGGCAGAGGGGGTTATCGAGAAGAGTTACAGGGAGGTAGCCACACCCAAGGTACTGGACAAGAGTAGCTGAGTTACAGTCAGGGGAAAGAAAACTAACAGGCAGACAGTGCAGGGATCCCTCATGGCCGTTCCCCTTCAAAACAAGTATACCGTTTTGGATGCTGTTGGGGGGGATGACCTACCGGGGGAAGGCCCTAGCGGCCAGGTCTCTGGCACTGAGTCTGGCTCTGGGGCTCAGAAGGGAGGGGGGGGGGAGCATAGAAAAGCAATAGTAATAGGAGATTCAATGGTTAGGGGAATAGATAGGAGATTCTGTGGTCGCGAGCGAGACTCCCGAAAGGTATGTTGCCTCCTGGGTGCCAGGGCCAGGGATGTCTCGGATCGTGTCTTCAGGATCCTGAAGGGCGAGGGTGAGCAGCCAGAAGTCGTGGTGCACATTGGTACCAACGACGTAGGTAGGACAAGGGGTGTGGAGGTAATAAACAAGTTTAGGGAGTTAGGCTGGAAGTTAAAGGCCAGGACAGACAGAGTTGTCATCTCTGGTTTGTTGCCTGTGCCACGTGATAGCGAGGCGAGGAATAGGGAGAGAGTGCAGTTGAACACGTGGCTGCAGAAATGGTGTAGGAGGGAGGGCTTCATGTATTTGGATAATTGGAGCGCATTCTGGGGAAGGTGGGACCTGTACAAGCAGGACGGGTTGCATCTGAACCGGAGGGGCACCAATATCCTGGGGGGGGAGGTTTTCTAGTAGTCTTCGGGAGGGTTTAAACTAATTTGGCAGGGGAATGGGAACCGGATTTGTAGTCCAGCAACTAAGGAAGCCGATATTCAGGACGCCAAAGCATGTAGTGATGCAGTGGGGAAGGTAACACTGACAAAGGAGAGTACTTGCAGGCAAGGAGATGGGTTGAAGTGTGTATACTTTAATGCAAGAAACATCAGGAATAAGGTGGGTGAACTTAAGGCATTGATCGGTACTTGGGACTACGATGTGGTGGCCATCACGGAAACTTGGATAGAAGAGGGGCAGAAATGGTTGTTGGAGGTCCCTGGTTATAGATGTTTCAACAAGATTAGGGAGGATGGTAAAAGAGGTGGGGGGGGGGGGGGGGTGGCATTGTTAATTAGAGATAGTATAACAGCTGCAGAGAGGCAGTTCGAGGGGGATCTGCCTACTGAGGTAATATGGGTTGAAGTCAGAAATAGGAAAGGAGCAGTCACCTTGTTGGGAGTTTTCTATAGGCCCCCCAATAGCAGCAGAGATGTGGAGGAACAGATTGGGAAACAGATTTTGGAAAGGTGCAGAAGTCACAGGGTAGTAGTCATGGGTGACTTCAACTTCCCAAACATTGAGTGGAAACTCTTTAGATCAAATAGTTTGGATGGGTAGTGTTTGTGCAGTGTGTCCAGGAAGCTTTTCTAACACAGTATGTAGATTGTCCGACCAGAGGGGAGGCCATATTGGATTTAGTACTTGGTAATGAACCAGGGCAGGTGATAGATTTGTTAGTGGGGGAGCATTTTGGAGGTAGTGACCACAATTCTGTGGCTTTCACTTTAGTAATGGAGAGGGATAGGTGTGTGCAACAGGGCAAGGTTTACAATTGGGGGAAAGGTAAATACAATGCTGTCAGACAAGAACTGAAATGGATAAGTTGGGAACATAGCCTGTCAGGGAAGGACATAAGTGAAATGTGGAACTTGTTCAAGGAACAGGTACTGCGTGTTTTTGATATGTATGTCCCTGTCAGGCAGGGAAGAGATGGCCGAGTGAGGGAGCCATGGTTGACAAGAGAGGTTGAATGTCTTGTTAAGAGGAAGAAGGAGACTTATGTAAGGCTGAGGAAACAAGGTTCAGACAGGGCGCTGGAGGGATACAAGATAGCCAGGAGGGAACTGAAGAAAGGGATTAGGAGAGCTAAGAGAGGGCATGGAAAACCTTTGGCGGGTAGGATCAAGGAAAACCCCAAGGCCTTTTACACATATGTGAGAAATATGAGAATGACTAGAGCGAGGGTAGGTCTGATCAAGGACAGTAGCGGGAGGTTGTGTATTGAGTCTGAAGAGATAGGAGAGGTCTTGAACAAGTATTTTTCTTCAGTATTTACAAACGAGAGGGGCCATATTGTTGGAGAGGACAGTGTGAAACAGACTGGTAAGCTCGAGGAGATACTTGTTAGGAAGGAAGATGTGTTGAGCATTTTGAAAAACGTGAGGATAGACAAGTCCCTGGGCCTGACAGGATATATCCAAGGATTCTATGGGAGGCAAGAAATGAAATTGCAGAGCCGTTGGTAATGATCTTTTCATCCTCACTGTCAACAGCGGTGGTACCAGGGGATTGGAGAGTGGCGAATGTCGTGCCCCTGTTCAAAAAAGGGAATAGGGATAACCCTGGGAATTACAGGCCAGTTAGTCTTACTTCGGTGGTAGGCAAAGTAATGGAAAGAGTACTGAGGGATAGTATTTCTGAGCATCTGGAAAGACACTGCTTGATTAGGGATAGCCAGCACGGATTTGTTAGGGGTAGGTCTTGCCTTACAAGTCTTATTGACTTCTTTGAGGAGGTGACCAAGCATGTGGATGAAGGTAAAGCAGTGGATGTGGTGTACACGGATTTTAGTGAGGCATTTGATAAGGTTCCCCATGGTAGGTTTATGCAGAAAGTAAGGAGGCATGGGATAGTGGGAAATTTGGCCAGTTGGATAACAAACTGGCTAACCGATAGAAGACAGAGAGTTGTGGTGGATGGCAAATATTCAGCCTGGAGCCCAGTTACCAGTGGCATACCACAGGGATCAGTTCTGGGTCCTGCTGTTTGTGATTTTCATTAACGACTTGGATGAGGGCGTTGAAGGGTGGGTCAGTAAATTTGCAGATGATACGAAAATTGGTGGAGTTGTGGATAGTGAGGAGGGCTGTTGTCGGCTTCAAAGAGACATAGATAGGATGCAGAGCTGGACTGAGAAGTGGCAGATGGAGTTTAACCCTGACAAGTGTGAGGTTGTCCATTTTGGAAGGACAAATATGAATGCGGAATACAGGGTTAACGGTAGGGTTCGTGGCAATGTAGAGGAGCAGAGAGATCTTGGGGTCTATGTTCATAGATCTTTGAAAGTTGCCACTCAAGTGGATAGAGCTGTGAAGAAGGCCTATGGTGTGCTAGCGTTCATTAGCAGAGGGATTGAATTTAAGAGTCGTGAGGTGATGATGCAGCTGTACAAAACCTTGGTCAGGCCACATTTGGAGTACTGTGTGCAGTTCTGGTCACCTCATTTTAGGAAGGATGTGGAAGCTTTGGAAAAGGTGCAAAGGAGATTTACCAGGATGTTGCCTGGAATGGAGAGTAGGTCTTACGAGGAAAGGTGAGGGTGCTAGGCCTTTTCTCATTAGAACGGAGAAGGATGAGGGGCGACTTGATAGAGGTTTATAAGATGATCAGGGGAATAGATAGAGTAGACAGTCAGAGACTTTTTCCCTGGGTGGAACAAACCATTGCAAGGGGACATAAATTTAAGATAAATGGTGGAAGATATAGGGGGGATGTCAGAGGTAGGTTCTTTACCCAGAGTGTAGTGGGGGCATGGAATGCACTGCCTGTGGAAGTAGTTGAGTCGGAAACGTTAGGGACCTTCAAGCGGCTATTGGATAGGCACATGGATTAGGGTAGAATAATGGAGTGTAGATTAATTTCTTCTTAAGGGCAGCACGGTAGCATTGTGGATAGCACAATTGCTTCACAGCTCCAGGGTCCCAAGTTCGATTTCGACTTGGGTCACTGTCTGTGTGGAGTCTGCACATCCTCCCCGTGTGTGCGTGGGTTTCCTCCGGGTGCTCCGGTTTCCTCCCACAGTCCAAAGATGTGCAGGTTGGGTGGATTGGCCATGATAAATTGCCCTTAGTGTCCAAAATTCTATGATTAACCTAGGATAAAAGTTCGGCACAACATCGTGGGCCAAAGGGCCTGTTCTGTGCTGTATTTCTCTCTCTCAATAGTCCATCCGTGATCTCGCACATGCACTTATCCATAGCATCGATAGAAGGAGGCCATTCTGCCCATCGAGTCTGCACCAACCCTCTGAAAGAGCAATCCACTTAAGCCCACGTCTCCACCCTATCCCCGTAACCCAGTAAACCCACCTAACCTTTTTGGTCACTAAGGGCAATTTATCATGGCCAATTCACCTAACCTGCAAATCTTTGGACTGTGGGTGGAAACCGGAGCACCCGGAGGAAACCCATGCAGACACGGGAAGGACGTGCAGACTCCACACAGATTGTCACCCAAGGCTGGAATTGAACCCGGGTCCCTGGCGCTGTGCAGCAGCAGCGCTAACCACTGTGTCACTGGTGGGTGCCTGTGAAATAGCACAGAGGTTCTCCCTGGAGCCCTGGAGGGAACCCGTGGGGATGTGGAAGTGGAGGACTGTTGTGACCTGGAAAGGCACACGAGTCCGGTAGACCCTTGACCTTCTTCAAATCCTTTGTGCCTCCTGCATGGCTGGTGCGGCCTTCGGACCCTGAGCTTGCCCTGAGGCCCCCTGGTCTTGTTTTCCCTCGGAGTCGCTGCACGATGCTGCTGAAATCTGAGTTCCTCCAGTGCTGTGACCAGCAGCTCCACTGGCCCCATCCCAATATCGCTCACAGTGCTGCGGAGGGTGAGAAAGCGAGACAGAGAGACAGAGGGTCAGGTCGTTGTTACAGCTGCTGACCATCATTATCTCTCCTGACCCAATGGCCTTCCTGAGTTAGAAACAGCTAATTCCAGAGTTTCGTCGCCATCTGCTGCACATCCACATCTCCTTTCTCCTGACCATGACTGGCTCCGGGAGCCTATTCCCTCGACCACTTACACTCACCTCAAGCCTTCCATCTGGGTTCCCCCTCCCTTAAGCTCACTACCACTGGCGGGGGGGGGGGGGGGGCGCAGTGGGGGTTCTTACAATAGGGTCATGTGCCCCCTCAATCCACCTGGCCAGGAACAACTGGACGGTTGTCTTCACCTTGGGAGGGCTGCTGGATCCTGACTGGCAGGCATTGGGGTCATGGCAGAGAAGCGACCCAATTGCCTCTTGATCCCCTGCCACCAAGCTTTGAGCCCTGAACTCAGAGGATGCAGCCCATTCCTTGACTTTGAGACTGTGGCGAGTTGACTTTGCTCAGGGTGAACTCTTGACCAATCAGTGTGATGAGCAGAAGTCACAGGAATGTGAAAGGACACAATTACTTCCTGCTTCAGGGAGAGTCAGAGCTGATGGGCACCCTTCTTACTCAAGTTGCATAATTCAGAGATCCTGATGCTGTCAGGCGTCTACACTTAAACACTTAAACCTCCTGGACAGCTTCTCCAGAGGTTGAGACCCCCCCCCCCCCCCCCCCGCTCCACCCGAGGTGGGAACCATGTTTCTTTTTCTTTTGAGGTCTGATCCAGCCGGCCCATTAGACCCAGCTCCATGACTCTCATCACACACCCCACCCAACCCCGCCCCATGTGCCCCGCAGCTGCCTCCACCCCAGACTCCCTTGCCCCAGACAGCAGACTCCAGGAGCAGCGACCCTGAACCGTGACCCCCCATCCCGCCCGGCGAGTATAGGAAATGCCTCGAAAGCTGCCCTCCTCTTTCTCTCATCCTCCCCACGAATCCCCCTATCCCCCTGCACTGCCCCGTGACCCCTGTCCTCACCCCCCACTCTCCAGGGCTGCCCAGGGGTGCTGAGTGGAGACAGTGGTGCCTACCTCCATCCTCATTGCCATGGCGCCAGGTTCCTGTTTTAAAAAAATATTTTTTATTCTCTTCCTTTTTCACATTTTCTCCCAAATTTACACCCACCAACAAGAAACAATAATCAGTAATGAATGCAATGTCAATCCCCATATCAGTAATAACAATCCCATCCTCCCACCAACCCCTAAACATTAGCCCGCGTGTTCACACAAACAAATGACAAAAAGGAATCAGGGATTACCCATAATCACCATTAACACACACAGCCTCCCTCCCCCCAACCCTCCCACCCATCCCCCCCAACTAATGTTCGATGTTATCCAGTTCTTGAAAGTGCATAATGAATAATGTCCATGAATTGTAGAACCCCTCCATCCTTCCCCTCAGTTCAAACTTAACCTTCTCAAGAGTCAAGAATTCCAACAGGTCCCCCCGCCACGCCAGGGCACAGGGTGGAGAGGCTGCTCTCCATCCCAGCAGGATCCGTCTTCAGGCAATCAACGAGGCAAAGGCTGCATCTGCCTCCGCTCCCATTTCCAACCCTGGGCTGATCTGACACCCCGAATATGGCCTCCCGGGGACCCGGGTCCAGTTTCACGTACACCACTTTAGAAATTACCCTAAAAACCGCCTCCCAATAATCCTCTAGCTTTGGGCAGGACCAAAACATATGAACGTGATTAGCGGGGCAACCCCCCCCCCCCCCCCCCCCCCCCCCCCCCCCCCACCCCCCCGCAATGTTCACACACATCTACTCCTTCAAAGAATTGGCTCAGGTTCCTGTTTTTAATTAGCAGCAGTAATTGTGGGCAGGATCCAGACCGCCTGATAGATCTCACGCAGCGCGATGAGCGGCGTAAATCCCGCGAGAGGTTCCTCGTGAGATTTACCCCCTGGTTCGGGCAAGACGCTGCTGTTAGATTTTCAGCCATCGAGTTATCTCAAGGGGAAATAGTTCACTTCTCTCTTGCTGGAGATGGCATTGTGTTGTTTGAAGGTCAGTTGTTACTTACGACCCCAAAACTGAATGTTGTCCACTCTTACTGCATATGTACACAGACTGTATCAGTATTTCAGAGCGGCAAATGTTACGGACGCAGCAAACGTCCCCACTTCTGACCTTATGATGGAGGGAATGTCATTGACGAAGCAGCTGAAGATGATTGAGCCTCCGACACTACCCTAAGGTGCGCCTGCAGTTATCTGGGGCGGAGATGATTTAAAATTTTTTTTTAGAGTACCCAATTAATTTTTTTACCAATTAAGGGGCAATTTAGCGTGGCCAATCCACCTAATCTGCACATCTTTGGGTTGGGGGGTGAAACCCACGCAGACACGGGGAGGGGGGCAGAGATGTCTGACCTCCAACCACCACAACCATCTTCCTTAATGACTCCAACCAGAAGAGAGTAATCCCTTTATATTTTTCACAGAATAATCAGCATATTCCCAGAATTTAAACCTTAAAGTACTGGGGGCGAAATTCTCCGCCCCCCACGACGGTGGGAGAATAGCGGGAGGGCCTTCCCGACATTTTTGCCGCCCTCCCGCTATTCTCCCGCCCCCCGCCGAAGTCCCGACACGAATCGCGCCGCCGTTTTTTTACGGCCGGCAGCGATTCTCAGCTGTTAGATGGGCCGAAGTCCCAGCCCTTTCCGCCGTTTTCACGAACGGCAAACACACCTGGTCTTGCCGTTCGTAAAAACGGCGTCACAAACTCGCTTTTTATAACCATGGCACCGATTGGCACGGCAGTACCACGGCCGTGCCAAGGGTGCCATGGGCCCGCGATCGGTGGGCACCGATCGCGGGCAGCGGGCCCGATGCCCTCACACTACTTGTCCTTCCGCCGCCCCGCAGTATCCATTCGCGGGGCGGCTGAGGGGCATCCCGGCCCGCGCATGCGCGGGTTTCGCGCAAAAAACGCGGTGACGTCACCCGCGCATGCGCGGGTTGGAGTCTTCCAAACTGCGCATGCGCGGCTGACGTCATATGACGCGTCAGCCGGCGCTAACTCCGGTAAGCGGGCTTAACGATTTTCGTTAAGCCCGTCTTGCCGGAGCCTACGGCGTCGGGCTGCTAGCCCGACCGGGGACCAGAATCGGTCCCCCGTCGGGAGGGGGCGCGCTGCCGTAAAACCCGCCCGGGGTTTACGGCAGCTTTACGATTTCTCCCGTTTTGGGAGAATCTCGCCCATGGTGTGAATGGCACAAGTGTCATTGCAGTAAATTGGCCTTTCACTAATTCAGACATTGTTGATTAGTGGCTCTGATGTTGCTCCCTCGCACGTTATAAACTCCCTAATCTTATGAAACAATGCACCCTCCCATTCACTTTTAACAACACCATGGAATGTCTGTTAAAGGAAGAACTGGTGATTGTTTTCTCAGGTTGCCCAAAACACTTGCGAACCAGTGAATTATATGTTTCAACATAACCACTGCTGTTTTGTAGGACCTACAGCAAATTTGTTCAAACACTACACCAATAAATAACTAACTAATGTGCTTTGCTGATCGTTAAAGTGACACAGGATGTTTTATATCTAGCTTGACAAAACCTCAGTCTAATGCTTCAATGGAAAAACAGCACCTTTGACAATTCAGCCCTGCCTAAGTAGCTGCTGAGGTTGCTACGTTATCTCCAACAGTGCTGGAACCCTCCAACAAAAGTCCCTGCCACAGAGGTTAACAAAGAAGATGACAGGCTGGAACAGCAGTGGGCCAAATGGCCTCTCCGATCTGCTCTCATTCACTATGATTATGACTGATCCACTTCCTCAACCACAAGGTAGCACAGTGGTTAGCACAATTGCTTCACAGCTCCAGGGTCCCAGGTTTGATTCCCGGATTGGGTCACTGTCTGCGTGGGTTTCCTCCGGGTGCTCCGGTTTCCTCCCACAGTTCAAAGATGTGCAGGTTAGGTGGATTGGCCATGATAAATTGCCCTTAGTGTCCAAAATTGCCTTAAGTGTTGGGTGGGGTTACTGGGTTATGGGAATAGGGTGGAGGCGTGGGGTTGGGTAGAGTGCTCTTTCCAGGAGCCGGTGCAGACTCGATGGGCCGAATGGCCTCCTTCTGCACTGTAAAGTCTATGAAATTCCTGCACCCTCCCCAGATCCAACTGGACCCCTTATTGCCTCAATCATGAATCTACTCAATGGTTGAATATCTACAACCCTCGAGGTCAGGGCTTTCCAAAGATTCACAATTGTCTGAGTGAAGACATTTCTCTTCATCTCCAGCCGAAATTGCCGACCTTACATTCCGTTAATAAATGTTATAATATATATTAATGGTTTCACATTCCGTATCCATGTCTGGTGCCACTCGGACTTCCTGTAGCATTTGCCACTTTGTTGTTGATAATATGACTGTTTTCATAAGTCAGCAAATCCTCCAATCCGGCTTGAGAAACGTTATTTCGCTAAATTCATACTTTGCACTCATTTTCTCCTGTGGAGAGAACCTTTGTGACTTTGACTGATTCCAGCCCCGGATCTCTGAGCAAAGCGAAGGGGAGGGTCGGTGCCAATTTCTGGGTAAGGTCACCCTCTGGGGCTTTGTAGTGCCCATTCTCTTCAATGATGTCATCTTTATGGGTGCTCTTCAGGAAGCTCTGTTGAGTCATTTTTCTGGTGCAGGAGCAGATTTTGATCTCAAAAGTCAACAACTGGAGAGTCTTTTCTTGTCAGAGCAACTGGCCTTGCTCATGGTTCCACAGGTGATCCGTTCCATATATTTCTATTCAAGATTGTAGCTGCAAGACTTCAATTGATATTTGCACGTGGCAGACTGCCGACTTCATCAGTCTGTTATTAATAGATTTGATGAGCCGGGTTGGTTTCTCACAGCTGATTTGACACAAGGACATGTTGCCCCCTGACCCTGACCACTTTTTCCAGAGATGAGGCTCCCGGAAGACTGTTGCCACCAAATGACAGCAGAGAAAGTTGCGAGTTCCTGGCTGTGCTCCAAGAGGTTCACTCCTCTCGTGACACAGGGAGGGAGGGATGCTCTGAAAATGGGTCCAGCACAGATTGGCTGAGAATGGGTCCAGCACAGATTGGCTGAGAATGGGTCCAGCACAGATTGGCTGAGAATGGGTCCAGCACAGATTGGCTGAGAATGGGTCCAGCACAGATTGGCTGAGAATGGGTCCAGCACAGATTGGCTGAGAATGGGTCCAGCACAGATTGGCTGAGAATGGGTCCAGCACAGATTGGCTGAGAATGGGTCCAGCACAGGTTGGCTGAGTTTGTACCTACAGTTGGACAGTTTCTACCCAAAATCTTTCACTTTTGTATTATTCTGAAAATTTCTACCGTGATTTGGGTTCTTGAATATCATTATCCGTGCTATTTTCTCACTTAGTTCACAGCTCAGTGGCCTTGAATGTATGTTTATGTTTATAGTGTTCAAAGTAAATCATTGAGACACAGGGAACGTGCTCATACTGTTGTCCCTCGAAGGATTGAAGGAAGTAGGAAACATCCTACCTGCCCATTTAATTTGCTAATGCTAAGCTACAGGACAAAACCGATCTTGCCCAATACGTTAATTAATTATGTTTGTCGAATTCTAAGGCTTGGTAAAAGTGCTTTCATTATGTAATAGGCTATGCCTGTCAATAATTCATATTCTTACAAAGTGGGCCATGAATATGTTTGTTCATTAGGTAAAGTCTTTATGTATTGAAGTTAAAACAGAGAATTCTGGATAAACCCAGCAGGTCTGGCAGCATCTGCGGAGAGAGATCAGAATTTAAAAAAAAATTTAAAGTACCCAATTTATTTTTTATTCCAATTAAGGGGCAATTTAGCGTGCCCAATCCACCTACCCTGCACATCTTTGGGTTGTGGGAGTGAGACCCACGCAGACACGGGGAGAATATGCAAACTCTACACATTCAGTGACCCGGGGCCGGGATCGAACCCGGGTCCGCGCGCAGTGAGGCAGCAATGCTAACCACTGTGCCACCGCGCTGCCCTAAATGATGAAGGTTAAAGGTTAAATATATATATTTGATATTTTGTGCAATTATCTTTGGGGTTCTGGGAGAATTGTTTCACTGATTTCCCCCCAGGATATCATAGAAATTCAAATTAAGAAAAATCTGCAATTGCCTATTGTCTCTGGGTGTGAGAAGCCAGATGGCTTTCCCTTACTCCACCTTCTATCATGTTCTTAATTAAGGCAAAAAAAACCCATCAAGGAAAGCCGTAGAATTTTATTTCTCCCAATTCATACTCTCCCCAAACCCCCTGGAATCGATATTGGTCTCTGCTGGTAAAGTCATTGTTAAAAGTCACACCTTGATTTATTCTGTATGTAGTCACGTAGTTGTATATTTGCCATTCATAGTGCGATATTCATAGCGCATAATGCCCATAACAATGATTAATTTCGGAGGCGATGGATTATGCAGTCGATGTTATGTGACTGAAATACTAAATTCAACCCATTCTCGGCAATCTACCTTACTGAAAGAGGTTGGCTGCCTTTTCCATTTTTTTCTGTTGAAGGTTATTACTGTGGGGAATTTAGTTCTTTCCAGGCTATTTACTGGACAGCAATGTCACATACAATAAATGGAACGTGAATCTATTGTGATTTTCAGTGGTACAGGAATTCATTAATATTTACTGAGATGCAACCTTAGAATGGTTTACGATGTTGAATGCAATGTGGCTTTTTGAAAATTATGCACAATACTGACATCCTGTAACTGCATTTGCAAATGTTACATCAATGGAAGGTTGTGTGGCTATTTTAACAATTTTTTAGTGTAAGTCCAGGGCAATCTACACACTTACCTTCAGAAAATGATAAACCGAGAGGAAATCTGATTTTACGCTTGAAGTGGCTACAGGGCTGTGTGCCAAGAGTTTCAATGTGGCATCAGGTTGAATCGCTCTTTTTCGGATGTTGCAAACATGATGGGCCGAATGACCTCCTTCTGCACCATACATTTCCCCTAACTACCTATAAAATCACTCTACGTTGTGCCAGGGACCACGCTGATGGTATCTGCGATGGTATCACAACTTGAAACACCGGTTCGTGGGGGTGTATAATTTTGCTTTTGAAATGGTGTGAGGAGTCACATGAAATCCCAGTGAGAATAACCAGCCCAGTTGTCCTGCAAGAATTATTAAAGACTGTTTATTCAGTTAGAAAATCGACCAATACACACAAACAGGACCACAATATTCGAAGACAATTAAATGCATGAATCACTAAACACACACACAGTTTATGTAGCAACTGTTCCAATATATATATATATGTAATCCTTGAACTCCTTAAGGCTTCCTCTTTCCCCAAAAAGCATCAATAAAATTAAATAAATCCATATGTCCAATCTAACTTGTAGTTACCACGCAATTCAGGGCTGATAATCAAGTCTCGGAAACACTTTATTCCTGGTCCAACAAAAGTACCTTTTGTAAACTGCCTTTACAAAAGTTTCTGCACAGCCTTGGCTCTAAGACTTAGGTGAGGGTCTAGCCTCCTGGCTGTGTGTTGTGGACTGGCCTCTCAGGCTGGTAGATGTAAACTGGCCAGACTGCTTCTGAGGGTGCTGGCAATTAAAACATTTCCCCCCTTTGATTCTTCATTCTGTCTATTTGGCTGTCTGCCTCTCTCAAATTCCATGAGTGTAGAAATTTGTATCTATATATACCTCCTGTTCTCTCAGTCGTCTAGGTATACTGTTTCTACTAATAGGGCGATTGACACCTCATTCTGTCCAGATGCCTGCTGATCTCATTCCTGGGAAAAGTCACTTCTCATCATACCTTTTTAATGCTGACTACTGCTGTCGCTAGGCAGATTTCTACCTGTTGGTGGGCAGATCACATCCTATCATGGCTTGTTAAATTCGTTTTACTACGGTTACAATCCCCCCCCCCCCCCCCCCCCCCCCCCCAATACTGTGTGTGCAGTGGAGTGGGAAATTGCAGGGATGCTCCCCCGGGATGTTGAATTGGAAATAAACTAACTTCTGAGTTAATCATAACACAAGTTTGCTATGGATTATTAGGAAATTGGATCATGCAAACTGAGGGATTGGGAAACCACATCACCGCATATTTTAAAAAGAATTCAAAATGCTTTCCGCGAACCGACCAGGCCTGAGAGGAAGTCATTTCAGTTCTTCTGTCTCTAACCTTGCTCTGTCTGAAAACTGAACCCGATCATTATTCCTCTCACACAAAGGACAGGCAGATAGATTAGTTCTTTAAGAAACGGTTTTGTTTATATGTTCAATGAATTCCTCTTTCCAGTTTCACCTGAAGAAACCTACTGTTCCTCAGATTTATAATAAAACCCTCTGAAATCACCACGCCACATTGTTACCTTCCTGGCAAACTTCACATGTGACAGCGACATTCCAGTAACTTGCCATTGAGGCTTTTATTCACAAGTGACCCTTGACAGTGTGTCAACAAGCTGCAGTGTGCATCACAGTCAAACCCAATCCCATTCCCAACAATGCCCACATGTGTGAGCTTCCTACAGGGATTGCTGCATTGTCATCAGGAAGAAGATCCCGTTTCACTTTTCCTTCCCCTCAACCAATGACACTGAGACCATTTGAAACATCTCCTGCTGTTTCAATCGCTATACCTTTGGGAGCCGTGCCTTTAGCTGCCTGGGGTCCGAAGCTTTGAATTCCCTCTCCAAACATTTCTGTCTCCCCCACCCCCCTCTCCCTTCCCTCCTCTAAGGCACTGCTTAAGACCGACCCCTTTGATCAACCTTGTGGTCATCTGTCCCACCATCTCGTGGCTCAGTGTTAAACGTTGTCTGATTTATGCTTCTGTGAAATGCTTTGGAATGATTTACAATGCTAAAGGAGCGATATAGATCCAACTCGATGCAAGATCAGTGAATGTTCTGTCTTCATGCTTTGGTTGCAGATTCACTAGGTAAACGCTGAGCTTTTGTGCAGTTCCCACCCTCCTGCTGAACCGATGGACACTAATTCAAAAAATCTATATCAGCCAGGAAACTATGAAAATGCCGGCAGCACACTGTAATACATCCTCGACTGCCAACGCTTCTGTTTCCATTGAATTAAATTTCCTCAGAATCTCTTACATGGTAGTGAAACCACAGAATTAAAAAAAGGCAGAATTTTAGTATGTTTTAAACACCTCTGTAATCCAGCACAGGTCTGACTCTCAAGACAGTGAAACAATTTAAAGTGCACCATTGAAATTAAACCCGTTCTCAATACATCATGGTGCATTCTCAGGCTGTAAAATGATCTCAGAATGACATTAATTTAAATTACTCCACTTTTACTTAACAACATTTTAACCTCCAGACCAAACTCATTTGCTATTTGAAATTGTATTCCGCCCCACCCCACCCCCCCTCCTCCCCCCCACCCCCAAATTAATAAAAATCCAAACCTCCTGAGATCCATTTTCACTCACGGGAGGGTGGGGAGGGGGGGGGGGGAGTTGAATATTCAAAGGCGTTTGGGTCATTTCAAATTCTCTCACCATTCAAATTCACATTTGCCACTGGCAAAATGTCGAGAAATGTGAAGTGATTAATTTTGATGGGAAAAATGCAAAGGGACAGTATGAAATAAAGGATAGGATTCCAAAGAAGGTTGAGGAGCAAAGGGACCTGGGAGTATACGTGCACAAATCATTGAAGGGAGCAGGACATGTTAATAAAGTGGACAGTTTCCCAGGTTTTATTGATCGTGTTATATTTCTTTGTTGCCGCAAAGAGAGGAGCCCACACCCTGAATTCTTGTAAAACACGACGAGAGAGAGGGGTGGGGTGTTGGGACTGGAACAGCTGGAATAGACAATGGGGGCCAAGAACAAGGCCACAAAGACAGGGCCCTGCAGGAGGGACAAAGGGTCTCAGGTCAGAATGGTGACGAGCCAAGGCCGAGCCGCCCGGTACGAGGAGGGCACCGACCCCCGACCTCCCGGGCGGGAAAGTCCATTCTAACCGGCAGACTAACAGAGCCAGTTACAGAACCGAGGGCCCTGAACCGAAGACAAAGACCTAGAGGCCAAGGGAACATCTAAAACAAGGGGAGGTGGAGAGAGAGGGCGGGGCCAATTGACAATGGGGGGAAGGAACTATACATATGTAAATACACAATAATCAGCTTTTGTAAACTATGTATAAATTGCAAAATTCCAATCAAGATATTTTTTTAAAAGCACAATAAAGGTTTATCAAGAGATGTTGCTCATACAATCAGGATGGTGATTTGCTTAAAGGCCACACACACACCCTGCTGACATCACTCCACATCACGTGACGCATAACCAACAGGAATGTATTCCCAGTGTGATGAACGTAAGAAATTGCTGTACGGCACAGTGGGTGGCTTGGTGGCACAATGGTTAGCACTTATACCTCACAGCTCCAGGGACCCGGTTCAATTCTGGCCTCAGGTCACTGTCTGTGTGGAGTTTGCACTTTTCCCCCGTGTCTGTGTGGGTTTTCCGGTTTCCTCCCACAGTCCAAGGATGTGCAGGTTAGGTGGATATAGTGTCCAAAAGGTTAGGTGGGGTTACTGGGTTACGGGGATAGGGTGGTAGCATAGGGTGCACTTTCCAAGGGCGAGTGCAGACCCGATAGGCTGAATGGCTTCCTTCTGCACTGTAAATTCTATGATCTATGATTCTATTGTAATATATATATCTGGTGTAGTAATGTTTTTATACGCCTGGGTTAGTGTGTGTATGTGACTGCTATGTGATTGTCTTTAAAATCCTAGTTTAAAAGAAAGGCAGACACTGTAGCTACAAAATGGTACAATTAAGATGTCATAAAAGTGAAATCATCATCATTTCAAACCATGTGTATGTTTACTAAGTGATTATAATGGGGAAATTCCATTGACAAACAGCAAGAAGATAGAATCCCAACACCAATGAATGGCTTGCCGCCTCGAAACGTGCAACCGGGGAACTGGAGAGTCCAGCCCATTGTCTTTAAATTTAAGTCATTAGGTCATGGGATTTGAGTGGGATTAAGATGATGTAATTAATATGAGGAGCCAGGTCTGTGCCAGGTCTGTAGCAGGGCTGGAGCAGTCAGATGGGAGTGAGTTCTCTGGAAGTTGTGAGCTGAACAACAGCTTTTGCAAAGGCTGTCAGGTTGAGCAGTAGTCTGACACAGATAAGAATCTACAAGCTGTTTCCTGACAGGATCTCTCTCTCTTCCCAAGCAGTTTTTGAAAGGAATTCTTTATCCAGAGGCTGGCAAGTAATCCTGTGTTTACTAACTTTATTTAAAAGTGGGTTTTGACCTGTGATGGGGTTTGCTTGATTGGGGATAAAGAAGTTAGCTGATAGGAGTTTAAGTGTTTCATTTTATTGTTAAGCATTGTTTAACTGGTGATTGTAAGCTATCTTTTTGTGCTGTTAAGGGGTTGGTTTAGCACAGTGGGCTAATCAGCTGGCTTGTAATGCAGAACCAGACCAGCAGCGCAGGTTCAATTCCTGTACCGGCCTTCCCGAACAGGCGCCGGAATGTGGTGACTAGGGGGTTTTCACAGGAACTTCATTGAAGCTTACTTGTGACAATAAGCGATTATTATCATTAAAGGTAGTTTAATACTGTCATCATAATAAAGTCTGTTTTAATACACCATATTCCTATTGGTCAGTGGAATTCCTCCTGGTGCGAAGCATCCTTTCCTTACAGTTTTACAAATTAAAAAAGAGATCGGGGTTCCTGTCCGGTATCCTAGCAACTGTTGCAGTCTGGTCTGAGATTGTAATACCAGATACATAATAAATAGGAACACAGAGTACAAGAGCAAGAAGATTATGTTAAACCTGAATAAAACACTGCTACACCCTGAGCTGGAGTACTGTGATGGCTTTAGAGAGACTGCAGAAAGAATTGATCAGAATGGCTCTAGGAGTGAGGAACTTCAGTTTTGAAGATATTTTGGAGAATGATAGAATCATAGAATCCCTACAGTGCAAAAGGAGGCCATTCAGCCCATCAAGTCTGCACTGACCCTCCGAAAGAGCACCCTAACCAGGCCCACGTCACACTCTATCCATGTAACCTCACCTAATCTTTTGGACGCTAAGGGGTAATTTATCATGCCCAAACTACCTAAGCTGCACATCTTTGGACTGTGGGTGGAAACCGGAGCACCCGCAGGAAACCCACGCAGACACGGGGTGAAAGTGCAAATTCGACACAGTCACCCGAGGCTGGAATCGAACCCGGGACCCTGGAACTGTGAGGCAGCAGTGCTGACCACTGTGTTACCATGCCAGATGCTGGGACTGTTTTCCTCAGCGAAGAGGAGGTTGAGAGGAGGTTTGATAGAGGTGTTCAAAATTAAGAGGGGCCAGGACAGAGCAGATTGGGAGAAACTGTTCCCATTGGTGGAAGGATCAAGACGAGAGGGCACAGATTTAAGGAAATTGACAAAATAAGCAATGGAGTCCGGAGGTGAAACATTTCGCACAGCGAGGAGTTATAGTGTGAAATCTGCTGTCTGAGAGCGTGGTGGGGGCAGGTTCCACTGAGGCATTCAACAGGCAATTGGATCATTATCTGAAAAGGAAGCATTTGCAGGTTTCGGGGTAAAGGTGGGGAGTTAATTGCTCCTGTGAAGATACAGTACATTTGGGCCAAATTCTGTTGTATTACCATTCTGTGATTTTCTGATTCTAGAAATACACCAAACACAACAAGGTATATCCCAAACTAGCAAATGTTTTGAAATCTTGGTTTAGGAATTGGATTGAGTCAGAATTTGATCTTTGATGCTGGTGCATAAAAATGTACCCAGTTATGTCTGTGCCTGTTGAACATGGGCCAAATGGCCTTCTGTATGATTTCATTCAATATCCTGGGAGTTACAACTGATCACAAACTCAACTGGACAAGCTATTTAAATACTACAACTACAAGAGCAGGTCCAATTCCTTATCATAGAATTTGCAGTGCAGAAGGAGGCCATTCGGCCTAACGAGTCTGCACCGGCTCTTGGAAAGAGCATCCTACTTAATCCCACACCGCCACGGTATCCTTGTAACTCTGCAACCCCATCTAACCTAAGGGCAATTTAGCATGGCCAATCCACCTAACCTGCACATCTTTCTGGGACTGTGGGAGGAAATCGGAGCACCCGGAGGTAATCCACGCAGACACGGGGAGAATGTGCATACTCTGCACAGTGACCCAGACGGGAATCGAACCTGGGACCCTGGTGCTGTGAAGCCATAGTGCTAACCACTATGCTACCGTGCTGCCCTAATTCCAATTCCCTCCGGCACTTAATGGTACACGATGGCAGAGTTTTGCCTGTTTTCACAGATTGTAAGTCCAAGAAGAGGTTACTGATCTGCCAGCAGGGCCTTACACCTTGTCGGGCACCACTCCACATCAAGCGTGTCTGACCAGGAGTCTCTCCCACTCTTACTGTCCGCCATTGGTGTGTTTGGCAGATTTGCAGGTTGACACTCAACCTGTTTGGCCGCATTATAAATGTACCTTCATTGGCCATCAGGTTCTGAGGTGGGATTCAAAGTCAGAGCTTCTGGTTCAGAGGCAGCTACACTACCTACTGTGCCACAAAACCTCCCCCAAGACTGGGTCAGAGGCAGAGAATTCTGTGGAGAGTAACTCACCTCCTGACTCCCCAAAACCTGTCCACATTCCACAAGTCAGGAGTGTAATGGAATACTCTCCTCTTGCCTGGATGAGCGCAGCTCCTCAACAAGCTCAACACCATCCAGGACAAAGCAGCCCCGCTTGAGTGGCACCCTTTCCACAAACATTCGCTCCCTCCACCACCAACAAACAATGTCAGCCGTGTGTACCATCTATAAGATACACTGCAGGAACTCACCAAAGCACCTCAGGCTAAACTTTCCAAACCCATGACCCAGCCATCAAGCAGGACAAGAGCAGCAGATACCTGGGAACCCCACCACCTGGAGGTTCCCCTCCAAGTCACTCACCACCCTGACTTGGAAATATATCGCTGTTCCTTCACTGTCGCTGGGGCAACATCCTGGAACTCCCTCCCTAACAGCACAGTGGGTGTACCTACATCTCAAAGATTGCAGCGGTTCAATAAGGCAGCTCACCACCACCTTCTGAAGGGCAACTAGGAATGGGCAATAAATGCTGGCTGAACCAGTGACGCCCACATCCCGTAAAAATGAATTTAAAAAAATACCTTTAAGGATGACCAATTCTCGGCAATTAGATTTCCATGGTTCTGAAAATCAATTAATTCAGGGATGCTGGAGGGGACACAACTAGCTGACAGGAAGTTTCTATCATGGGGAATACTATATAAAATACGGAATTTTAATCTTGAGCAATCACTTCCTTGTCCAAAAATATTATTAGTCGTCCAATTTTCTCTGATCTCACTCCTCATCTCCGTCCGTAATATATTCCAATGTTTTAAAAATTAGGATATTGCATTTTTGTGTCAGTTTGAAATCAAGTCCAGATGGTGGCCTCTGTCCTGATTTTATTAACAGCTGTACTGTTCGAGACAGTAGGATTTCTTCTCTCGTATGTGAGCTCATAGATTATCCATCGTGAGAGGATATTTTGGGTCATTCCCACAGATACTTTGATGTTGGCACAGGGCGGCATGTGTAAATATGTTTGGCGTGATTCAACCAAAAAGAAATCTATGTCCGATTTTGGGCGTGTTTAGCAGGGTGTTCCTTCGCTCTGTAGCACTAAGAATGACCCCGTTATTCAACGGCATTTTGCCATTTCTTGGCCTTGGTGAGGAACGTACTTTAGCGTTCGCCATGCAGAACGATTGCTCGCCGATCAGCACGCCATTTTTAAAGGCAGCCCCCGATTGTTCGACTCTCCTCAGCGACCCCAGGCCTCCGAATCCCCCCCCCCCACTTCAGCCAACATATCTCTTGTGGGGTCCTTGGGCCCCGCCCCTTGTCACACCTCTTATGGGCAAGGCAACCCCGGTATGACACCCCGACCCCTGGCATGTGCAACCTAGCACCTGGGCACCTTGGCACTGATAGCCCAGCACCCTGGCAATGCTACCCGGGCACCCTGGCAGTGCCAAGGAGCCAGTGGGAGTGTCCTGCCCGATGCCCGACTTTCCAGAGGTCTCCGATGGTCAGGGAGACCCCCAGCTGCCGTTATGACTGGTCCGCGTTCCTGTGAGCCAATTCTAAAGGGCGCCCACGCGGTCTCCCAGGCTCAGCCGGTGAACCCTGGGCCCCGGAGAATCCGGCAGATGCATATTTAAACCAGCCGTTTGGCTCATTTAAATATGCACATCTGGATCTGGATCTCGCCCAGCGAAAGTGAGGTCCAGATTGTGACGATGCACGGGAGTCCATTAAATGCTGCAAGACGTTTTGAGCGTTATGTTTGTTGTGAGAGGTTCAACAGTCTGGTCCCGGCACCAAGCCGGGGACGAAGAGGCCGTTGCATCAACCCCGTTATTGTTCGTACATTGAATCGACAACTGAAAGGACTTTCAATCTGTTATGGAGGGTGAGTCCGATTCAACACATCAGTGCCCACTTCCACTGCATTGCCCACCATTCACACCCACCCTGCACCAACCCAATCCAATCCCTGCGCCAAGCTCTTCTGAAGAAACAGATTGGCTGCTTGGAGGTGGTCCTGGATCTCCACATACCCGATGCACCAGGGCTGTGCACAACACAATTCACGGCTAGGGAGGATAAATATTTGTCAAGTCTTTGCTGAAACAGTTTTTCAAGGTGCTTGGATAGCTTAGTTACTGACTCCCCATAGATAATGATGAAGTGCTGCACAGTTCACTGGCCGCCACCTGGCATTATTGGAGGTAACACATTTTCCAACATCTTTATTGATAAAAAAAAGCTAAACAACTTTCCTAACAAGACCAAATCTTGGATGAACTGGAATTTGCAACTTTCTTTGCCGTTGTGTTTGAGGTTTAATTTTCAGCATTTATCCTTCATCACAATAAACACTTCTTGCCAAATTCATCATGCTCTTAGTCTCATTAATGGTGACACTATTAGGCTGCTGTGTGCAAATATGAAGATAAATTAAAGCAAAAAACAAATTCCAAATTTAAACAGCACAATGCTTAGAAAGATGAATTAGAATTTGATCAGAAAATCTTTATTGACCCTTTCAGAAAACTACATTTTATAGTGAATTAGTATGTCATTTTTATTAATTGATGGGATGTTGGTGTCGCTGGCAAGGCCAGCATTAATTGCCCATCACTAATTCCCTTTGAGAAGTTGGTGGTGAGCAACCTGCACTCCATGTTGTGTAGGTAGACCCACAGTGCAGTTAGGAAGGGAGTTTGAGGATTTCGAACCAGTGACAGCGAAGGAACGGTGATAGCTCCTGTTTTAGGGTGTTGGATACTGCTCAGAAGGCCTTATTGAAATGTTTGTAGTGTAAGTAGGTTAGATGTGTGTATTTATTAACTACCAGGACTATCTACATTAACAGAGTAAAGTGTTCAAGCTCGGAGCTGTCTCCATGCTTGTTTGTGCACAGGGTTCTGACCAACACTGGACTAACCTCTAGGTGTGATTATGTATTCTCTTACTGTGTGGACGGTACCATTTACGTTAACCCTATATCATAGAATCATAGAATCTACGGCTTGGAGACAGGCTTTTCGGCCCAAACTGCTCTATGCCAAACAAAAAGCCCACCTGAGCTAACCCCATTTGCCTGCATTTGGCCCATATCCCTCAAACCTTTCCTATCCATGTTATCTGTCCAAATGCCTTTTAAATGTTCCCAACCCTAGTACCACACCTCCTGCTAAGTCTTTATCTAATGTACTTCATGCTATTTGAGTTGATATCGATATTACTGACCTCTCTGCCCCCTTTCAAGTCTCTGAGTTCCTAGGTTCCCCTTAATCAATCCTCTGTTCTTTTTTAAAATCTAAATTTAGAGTACCCGATTCATTTTTTCTAATTAAGGGGCAATTTAGTGTGACCAATCCACCTACCTTGCACATCTTTGGGTTGTGGGGGCGAAACCCATGCAAACATGGGGAGAATGTGCAAACTCCACACGGACAGTGCCCCAGAGCCGGGATCGAACCTGGGACCTCGGCACCGTGAGGCTGCAGGGCTAAGCCACTGCGCCACCGTGCTGCCCCCCTCTGTTCTTTTTTGCTGAATTCTAAACTGCTCCCAATCCTCCGATCTGCTGTTTTATTTCTGGCCAATTTGTGTGCTTCTTCCTTGGATCTAATACTCTTTCTAATTTCCTTTGTCAGCCATGGTTTGGCCACCTTTCCTGTTTTTTTTGTGCCAGACAGCAATAAACAGTTGTTGCAGATCCCCCATGTGCTCCTTGAATAGTTCCCATTGCCTATCCACTGTCATCCCTTCAAGTAACATTTCCCAATCCATCGTAGCCAATTCACGCCTCATACCATCATAGTTTCCTTTATTAAGATTCACGACCCTTGTCTCCGAATCAAGTATGCCACTCTCAATCTTGATGAAAAATTCTATCATGTTATGATCGCTCATCCCCAAGCGGTCTTGCACAACTAGATTGCCAATGATTCTGTTCTCATCACACAGCACCCAGTCTAGGATGGAACATTCTCTAGTTGGTTCCTCAACATATTGATCCAGAAAACCATATTGTATACACTCCAGGAATTCTTCCTCTACAGTATTGAGACTAATTTGATTTGTCCAATCCATATGCAGATTAAAGTTACTCATAATTACAGATGTTTCATTATTGCATGCATCTGCAATTTCCTGTTTAATGCCATTCCCAACATTACCACTGCAATTTGGGGGTCTATATATGATGACCACGAATCTTTTTTGCCCCTTGGTGTTTCTCAAGTCTATCCATACAGATTGCACATTGTCAGAGCTAATAGGCTGGATTCTCCGCCCTGCCGTGCCACATTTCTGTTTCACCCCGCAGGTGGGATGCTCCATTTGCCGGCTGGTCAATAGGGTTTCCAATTGTGGGGCTGCCCCACGCTGTCGGGAAACCGCTGGGCTACTGGCAAAACGGAGCATCCCCCAGCAGAGAATCCAGCCTCACATCTTTCCTCACTGCCATTGAATATCATCGGGTGGGCAATGGTAAGACTCTTTATTTTTGGAGATGGCCATTGCCTGGCACTTGTGTGGTGCGAATGTAACTTGCCATTTGTCAGCCCAAGCCTGGATATTGTCCAGGTCTTGCTGCATTTGGACATGGACTGTTTCAGTATCTGAGGAGTCGCGAATGGTGCTGAACATTGTGCAGTCATCAGCGAACATCCCCACTTCTGACCTTATGATGGAAGGGAGGTCATTGATGAAGCAGCTGAAGATGGTTGGGGCCGAGGACACTACCCTGAGGAACTCCTGCAGTGATGTCCTGGAGCTGAGATGATTGACCTCCAACCACCACAACCATCTTCCTTTGTGCCAGATATGATTCTTACCAATGGAGGGTTTTCCCCCTGATTCCCATTGACCCCAGTTTGCTAGGGAACAACTTGGCTAGGGGTGCGGCAAGTTCTGGAGCACAAGTCTTCAGTATTATTGCCAGAATATTGTCAGGGCCGATAGCCTTTGCAGTATCCAGTGCCTTCAGCCGTTTCTTGATATCATGTTGAGTGAATCAAATTGGCTGAAGACTGGAATCTGATGCTGGGGACCTCTGGAGGAGACTGAGATGGATCATCCACTCAGCATTCTGGCTGAACATTGTTGCGAATACTTCAGCCTTGTCTTTTGCCCTGATGGCTCCCCATCATTGAGGTGGGGAATTTTGTCATGCCTTTTCCTCCAACCGTTTGTTTGATTGTCCACCACCATTCATGACTGAGATTTGGTGCGTTGTTGTGGGACTGCTTTGCTCTGTCTGTCACGTGCTGTACCTGCCTTTTTGACACACAAGCAGCTCTGTGTTGCAGCTTCACCACGCTGATACCTTAGTTTAATTTTCTGCTTCTGGCATGCCCTCCTGCATTCTTCATTGAACACCGTGTGATCCAGTGCTACCCACACATACAGGCTGCTGCTGTCCAGTAGGTATGTCACTTTACCCAGTACACTTCTTGATATCCGAGGATTTGAGGACCAAATGATTCAGAAAAAATGGTTCATTTCCAATAATTTTAAGCTTCTTGGATTGACCAATACAAAAGTTCAGATTCAGTCATAAACTGATTCAGTTTACCAGAAATACAGGCACCTCCAGAAAAGTGAAAGCAAAGACAAACGCTGAATAAGCCTTGCGCTGTGCTACTACAGTACGAAGGGTACCCTATCATTTCCAGAGCAACAGAAACAATAGGCACATGGCAGAGGAAGAATCTCTTGATAGTAATGCAGGCTATGCTTGTATCAGTTATCGCCAAGTTTCTGTCACCACTGTGGCTTCACATAGAGATTATCCTCAAAGATCTTGACACAGCAGCAGTTACGTTTTTATCGTGTTATGGAGCCCCAGGACCTCTGGGGAAGATTGGTGCTCACTACACTTTTAACGAGAAGCCTGAACGTAACTGACCCATGTGTCACAGCAGGCTGTCCAGCAGCAAATGTTACTCTATCTCACTCAGACATCGCTGCCTTGTTTTCTCCCTCCATGTGTACATTTATATCAGAGAGGTTTATTGTCTTCCTTTCCCACCGTCCGCGTGTGGGTTGTCACAAGCACAGACAGCTTGGCAGGCAGCCCACATGCAGGTTCTTTAATGTTAATCAAATGCAGGTAGATAATCTCCCATCAGCTAATTAGGCGAAGTCTACATCGGGAATGTGACAAGTCTGTCGAGTATTTCAGGTAGAGTCAAAATTTCGTCGTCACCAATTAAAGCCAACATATTTTTTACTGGTTCACAAAGAGAGCTTGAAAAAAAAGAAAATACTTTTATTCTTTGCCTCTTTGAACCATTCAAAAGAATTTAAAAACCCATTTGCTTTAGTTCAGGAAAGGACAGCACACTGGCGCAGTGGTTAGCACTGCTGCTTACGACGCCGCGGACCCGGGTTTGATCCCGGCCCTGGGTCACTGGCTGTGTGGAGTTTTGCACATTCTCCCCATGTCTGCGTGGGTCTCACCCCCACAACCCAAAGATGTGCAGGGTAGGTGAATTGGCCATGCTAAATTGCCCTTGTTTTTTTAAAATTTAGATTACCCAATTATTTTTTCCAATTAAGGGGCAATTTAGCGTGGCCAATCCACCTACTCTGCACATTTTTGGGTTGTGGGGGCGAAACCCACGCAGACACGGGGAGAATGTGTAAACTCCACACGGACAGTGACCCAGAGCCGGGATCGAACCTGGGACCTCAGCGCCGTGAGGCGGTTGTGCTAACCACTAGGCCACAATTGCCCTTGTTTTTTAATAAATTTAGACTATCCAATTTTTTTTCCAATTAAGGGGCAATTTAACGTGGCCAACCCACCTACCCTGCACACCTTTGGGCTGTGGGGGTGAGACCCACGCAGACACAGGGAGAATGTGGAAACTCCACACAGACAGTGACCCAGAGCCGGGATCGACCCCGGGTCCTCGGCACTGTGGGGCAGCAGTGCTAACCACTGCGCCACCGTGCAGCTCAGTATTTAACTCCCTTTTAAATAGGTTTATGGATTCTTTAACAATGTTTTGCAGCAATTAGTCCCACTTTCTAACTGTGTAAGCAGTATTTCACTATTCTGTCCTTGAAGCCATTTTGTGATTATCTTAAATATGTGCCATTTTGTATTATTTTACAAACCATTGCTGTTACTATTTACCTTCTAATCCTTTCACAATTTTCAGGACTAACAATTAGGTCATTTCTTTAACTCCAATAGCAGTGAAAAACCTTAGATTTTCCAAACATCCAAGATTTTTTGGCTAAACCTTCAGTTCTGAACCCTTGTCTAGCACTGCTTTACCCAAATTCTTGCTTTGATTACTTTTCTCAAACATTCAACACCAAACTGAGCCCAGCTTGCCTCCTTGCTTCTGTATTCCACACTCCAGATAGAAAACAACGGATATATTTTAATTTCTAACCCTGTCATCCGTTAGTGTTGTCACCTTTCATAGCTTGTAGATCGACACACCAACTCCCTTTGCACCACATGTCCATTAACTTTTTACAAGATATTATGTCTTTCCTTTCTCTCAATCCCAGAACGCTATTTCACATTCACCCATATGGAACTGTATCTGCCAACGATAATCTTTCACAGTCTTCATCACAACTAACCATACTCTTCAATCGCTAACTTCAAAGCATCTAAACAGCAAATATAATGGCATGCAGATACTGCACCTTTTCATTCGGAGAATTATGCTCTTCCCCCTATCTTATGATTTCTACGCATCCGTGTATCAACATGGTGATGGTCACATATTCCTTTAATTCCATTTGTTACTATCTTTCTCTCGTGTGTTAAATGCAGCAGAAAGGACTTCCAGTGGAAATGTTTTTGCAATGTCTTAGGTGTGTCAGCTCTTGAATTTATTCCATTTGAGATGGATTTGAGTATTGAGCTTAGCTCAAGTTTGCAAGATCATAGTTCTAAAGTTACAGGTCGGACTAGGTTAATGGTACCACATCTTCTGGGTGTTAAAAGAAAAGAAATAACTTGCATTTACGTAGCATCACCGCATCACCTCTGGATGGGCCAAAGCGTTTTACAATAAACTACTTTTGAAATGTGCATCGGTTGGGGGGGGGGGGGGGGGGGGAGGTCCACATACATCTAGACAATGCAAGCACTATATTCTTGATCAATACGGCTTGGCAGAGAGTTTAGCTCAACGTGGGCCGGAAAGGCAGGAGTCTGTGGTGGTGCCTGTTTATTCTCGCCCCCTGAGGCCTCACTTCGTGAAGCGGGTCCCATGGTGCCGCTAGATCAAACATTAGCAACATAACAAATGTGTAACACTCAATCCTGTAGCTGTTGACAGTTCCAAAGCCTAGTGCTGCAGATCATTTCCATCGCACAGAGATATCATTTTAACATTGACTGGGTCACTGTGTCACCATTAGCTTGTGAAGCAGTAGCCTTGCATTAGTCACTGTGATTGCTGACGGCATTGTTTATTGCACAAATATTTAGCAGTGACGGGACATGTGATACAGTAAACACTTTTATTTGGCTTCTTTATTGCAGAGGTGGATTTTTCTTTGCAATTCATAAAATCTGAAACTTTTAAGAGGTACATAATTAGGTGCCATGACTGCCGTGATTGACTGAGATTTTGCCACCGCTGATGTTGTTAAATTGCGTGCCATTTCTATCTGCTTCATGTAATGAGCACAGTTCAGAAACAAACTGTTGCAAACGATACTCTGGATGCGTATCCAGCAGGAAGTTCAATCATTTCATGGGTAATAATTCATTACCGATTTCATAACCAGACTGTTTATAAGGTGGAATAAGGTGGGTGAACTTGCAGCATTGGTTGGTACTTGGGACTTCGATGTTGTGGCCATTTCGGAGACATGGATAGAGCAGGGACAGGAATATTTGTTGCAGGTTCCGGGGTTTAGATATTTCAGTAAGCTCAGGGAAGGTGGTAAAAGAGGGGGAGGGGTGGCATTGTTTGTCAAGGACAGTATTACGGCGGCAGAACGGACGTTTGATGAGGACTGGTCTACTGAGGTAGTATGGGCTGAGGTTAGAAACAGGAAAGGAGAGGTCACCCTGTTGGGAGTTTTCGATAGCCCTCTGAAAAGTTCCAGAGATGTAGAGGAAAGGATTGCAAAGATGATTCTGGATAGGAGCGAAAGTAACAGGGTAGTTGTTATGGCGGACTTTAACTTTCCAAATATTGACTGGAAAAGCTACAAATTGAGTACTTTAGATGGGCCCGTTTTTGTCCAATGTGTGCAGGAGGGTTTCCTGACACAGCATGTAGGTAGGCCAACAAGAGGCGAGGCCATATTGGATTTGGTACTGGGTAATGAACCAGGACAGGTGCTAGATCACCTTAATTCAGTTACATTTACTTTAGCGATGGAAAGGCATAGGCATATCCCGCAGGGTAACAGTTATAGCTGGGGGAAAGGCAATTATGATGCGATGAGGCAAGATTTAGGATGTATAGGATGGGGAAGGAAACTGCAGGGGATGGGCATAACTGAAATGTGGAGCTCGTTCAAGGAACAGCTACTGCGTGTCCTTGAAAAGTATGTACCTGTTAGGCAGGGAGGAAGTGGTCGAGCGAGGGAACCGTGGTTTACTAAAGTAGTTGAATCACTTGTCAAGAGGAAGAAGGAGGCTTATGTAAAGATGAGACGTGATGGTTCAGTTAGGGCGCTCGAGAGTTACAAGTTAGCCAGGATGGACCTAAAGAGAGAGCTAAGAAGAGCCAGGAGGGGACATGAGAAGTCTTTGGCAGGTAGGATCAAGGATAACCCTAAAGCTTTCTATAAGTATGTCAGGAATAAAAGAATGACTAAGGTAAGAGTAGGGCCAGTCAAGGACAGTAGTGGGAAGTTGTGTGTGGAATCCGAGGAGATAGGAGAGGTGCTGAATGAATATTTTTCATCAGTATTCACGCAGGAAAAAGACAATGTTGTCGAGGAGAATACTGGGATCCAGGCTACTAGACTAGAAGGGCTTGAGGTTCAAAAGGAGGAGGTGTTAGCGATTCTGGAAAGTGTGAAAATAGATAAGTCCCCTGGGCCGGATGGGATCTATCCTAGGATTCTCTGGGAAGTGAGAGAGGAGATTTCTGAGCCTTTGGCTTTGATCTTTATGTCGTCATTGTCTACAGGAATAGTGCCAGAAGACTGGAGGGTAGCAAATGTTGTCCCCTTGTTCAAGAAGGGGAGTAGAGACAACCCCGGTAACTATAGACCAGTGAGCCTTACTTCTGTTGTGGGCAAAGTCTTGGAAAGATTTATAAGAGATAGGATTTATGATCATCTAGAAAGGAATAATTTGATTAGGGATAGTCAACACGGTTTTGTGAAGGGTCGGTCGTGCCTCACAAACCTTATTGAGTTCTTTGAGAAGGTGACCAAACAGGTGGATGAGGGTAAAGCAGTTGATGTGATGTATATGGATTTCAGTAAAGCGTTTGATAAGGTTCCCCACGGTAGGCTATTGCAGAAAATACAGAGGCATGGGATTCAGGGTGATTTAGCAGTTTGGATCAGAAATTGGCTAGCTGTAAGAAGACAGAGGGTGGTGGTTGATAGGAAATGTTCAGCCTGGAGTTCAGTTACTAGTGGTGTACCACAAGGATCTGTTTTGGGGCCACTGCTGTTTGTCATTTTTATAAATGACCTGGAGGAGGGCGTAGAAGGATGGGTGAGTAAATTTGCAGATGACACAAAGTCGGTGGAGTTGTGGGCAGTGCGGAAGGATGTTGCAGGTTACAGAGGGACATTGATAAGCTGCAGAGCTGGGCTGAGAGGTGGCAAATGGAGTTTAATGCAGAAAAGTGTGAGGTGATTCATTTTGGAAGGAGTAACAGGAAGACAGAGTACTGGGCTAATGGTAAGATTCTTGGTAGTGTGGATGAGCAGAGAGATCTCGGTGTCCATGTACATAGATCCCTGAAAGTTCCACCCAGGTTGATAGGGTTGTTAAGAAGGCGTACAATGTGTTAGCTTTTATTGGTAGAGGGATTGCGTTTCGGAGCCATGAGGTCATGCTGCAGCTGTACAAAACTCTGGTGCGGCCGCATTTGGAGTATTGCGTGCAGTTCTGGTCACCGCATTATTGGAAGGATGTGGAAGCATTGGAAAGGCTGCAGAGGAGATTTATCAGGATGTTGCCTGGTATGGAGGGAAGAGCTTATGAGGAAAGGCTGAGGGACTTGAGGCTGTTTTCGTTAGAGAGAAGGTTAAGAGGTGACTTAATTGAGGCATACAAGATGATCAGAGGATTAGATAGGGTGGACAGTGAGAGCCTTTTTCCTCGGATGATGATGGCTAACACGAGGGGACATAGCTTTAAATTGAGGGGAGATAGATATAGGACAGATATCAGAGGTAGGTTCTTTACTCAGAGAGTAGTAAGGGCGTGGAATGCCCTGCCTGCAACAGTCGTGGACTCGCCAACATTAAGGGTATTTAAATGGTCATTGGATAGACATATGGATAATAAGGGAATAGTGCAGATGGGCTTTAGAGTGGTTTCACAGGTCAGCGCAACATTGAGGGCTGAAGGGCCTGTACTGCGCAGTCATGTTCGATGTTCTATTTATACAACAGGTGCAAAATCTTTCAAACTGGGTGGCACAAACAGTGTGGGCGATGTGTGTCTCTGGGTAACTGGTAGTAAGGGCGTGGAATGCCCTGCCTGCAACAGTCGTGCACTCGCCAACATTAAGGGCATGGAGATTGGAGTCTCCGAGAATGTGATTCAATCCAGTTTTAGTCCTGGTTGTTGTTGGCAGCTTTCACCTTCTGTTACTATTTACCAATCACCATGTACATTTCCTTTCAGTAATGATAAGGTGCACCAGAGATTCGTCCGTAGCTGAGTGTACGATCCCTGCGCTGGGATGGGTTGGCCGGAGGTTAACCCAATATTGGGTCTTGGGTTTCCCTTACATCTAATCCCTCACCACTGACTGGCTATCTTCAAACAGATCGCTGGTGAAGACTAGTCCAATTCTGGGCTCTGCATTGCTGGCAACCTGCCACTTTGGAGATTTTGTGGATGATTAATGCCTTATCTATAATGCACTGATCTATAATGATCCACTATCGCTGAGCACTGATCTATAATGATCCACTATCACTGAACATTGATCTATAATGATCCACTATCACTGAACATTGATCTATAATGATCCACTATCACTGAGCACTGATCTATAATGATCCACTATCGCTGATGATGTGGAGATGCCGGCGTTGGACTGGGGTGAGCACAGTAAGAAGTCTTACAACACCAGGTTAAAGTCCAACAGGTTTGTTTCAAACACGAGCTTTCGGAGCACCTGAAGAAGGAGCCGTGCTCCGAAAGCTCGTGTTTGAAACAAACCTGTTGGACTTTAACCTGGTGTTGTAAGACTTCTTACTGCACTATCGCTGAGCACTGATCTATAATGATCCACTATCACTGAACATTGATCTATAATGATCCACTATCACTGAACATTGATCTATAATGATCCACTATCACTGAACATTGATCTATAATGATCCACTATCACTGAACATTGATCTACAATGATCCACTATCACTGAACACTGAGATGTAGAGGTAAGGATTGCAAAGATGATTCTGGATAGGAGCGAAAGTAACAGGGTAGTTGTTGTGGGGGACTTTAACTTTCCAAATATTGACTGGAAACACTATAATTCGAGTGCTTTAGATGGGTCCGTTTTTGTCCATTGTGTGCAGGAGGGTTTCCTGATGCAGTATGTAGATAGGCAAACAAGAGGCGAGGCCGTATTGGATTTGGTACTGGGTAATGAACCAGGACAGGTGTTAGATTTGGAGGTAGGTGAGCACTTTGGTGATAGTGACCACAATTCGATTACGTTTACTTTAGCGATGGAAAGGGATAGGTATAAACCGCAGGGCAAGAGTTATAGCTGGGGGAAAGGCAATTATGATGCGATGAGGCAAGACTTAGGATGCATCAGCTGGAGATAAAAACTGCAGGGGATGGACACAATGGAAATGTGGAGCATGTTCAAGGAACAGCTACTGTGTGTCCTTGATAAGTATGCATCTGTTAGGCAGGGAGGAAGTGGTCGAGCGAGGGAACCATGGGTTACTAAAGCAGTTGAAATACTTGTCAAGAGGAAGAAGGAGGCTTATGTAAAGATGAGACGTGATGGTTCAGTTAGGGCGCTTGAGAGTTACAAGTTAGCTAGGAAGGCTCTAAAGAGAGAGCTTAGAAGAGGTGATTGGCAGACTGCAGGCTCACTAAATCCAGGATCCCTGTCCTCTGCTCCCTGGCTTGTACATAAAGAGAGTGACTGTCACAAATTGATTAACCAAGTCTGCTAGCATCCTGCTGCTCATTACATTGACTAAACCACTTAAAACAAACTGTGTGGAGACAAACAGGCGACTGGTACAAGGAGGCTGCATATTTCCCATTGATGGGTCTGAAGAAGTGGAAACTTGCATTGATTAACAGCTGCTCAAGGTCAGCACGTGGCCCAGAGCAAAGCACGAGAAGGAGAGGAAAGCTCACACCAGGAATAACTTGTGACGAGCTCGAAGAATAAGGAGAACTTTGTCTTAACAGGAACCTAATATTTGTTTGCAAATGATAAAACATGAGTTCAGAAATCTACATCCCCAGGGCTGAGGGCTGGGGCAGTGATTGGGCTGCATTTACTGCCAGCCAATCACAGGGGGCACCCCTGTGCCAAAGGAATGAAAATTGGTGTTAGACGGGGGAATTGTCCCCAAATCATCAGTGAAGCAGGATCCGTAAATATGTTTCTCAGGAAATTGCTAGCTTGAAAGAAAAATATTCAAGGAGATGGATGGCAAATCCGTAACAAGGGACCAATGTACATTTCAATAGCACCTTTCCCATTCTCAGCCAGCAATTTGTGATTCACTGTTGTGCCGTTGGACACAGAGCAGCCAATCAGCTCACAGGAAACTTTCACAAACAGCATTGGGCTGGCGACCCGTTAAGTTCTTTTCATGATGATGATTGAGGTGTAAATAATAACTGGGGGGGGGGGGGGCTCCCTGGCTTTCCTCTGAAATAGTGCCGAGGGATCCTTTACACCCACCTGTGAGGGAAGATGTGACCTTGCTTTAGTACCTCACCCTCTAGAATGGCACCGGCTAAACCTTCAATCAATTGTGACCTGATGCTGAACACTTCTTTGATGATTTAAAAATCCAGGGTCAGATTTTTCCTTGGCAGAGTGGGCATGTGGCAGACATGACTATTCGAACACAGGGGCACACATGCCAATCGGCAAGGAAGCCTTCACATTTTCCATTTGTTGTGTACCAAGGGGGGAAGAAAAGTCCCACGGGAATTTGGTACGGTGAGAAGTTTTTAAAAATAAATTTAGAGTACCCAATTCTTTTTTTCCAATTAAGGGGCAATTTAGCGTGGCCAATCTACCTACCCTGCACATCTTTGGGTTGAGGGGGTGAAACCCACGCAAACACGGGGAGAATGTGCAAACTCCACACGGACAGTGATTCAGGGCCAGGATCGAACCCGGGTCCTCAGCGCCATAGGCAGCAGTGCTAACCACTGTGCCACTGTGATCGCCCGTGCAAGGTGAGGAGTTCGGTGTGAGTTGTTTGGAGTTGTTGTTGAGATGGTTTCAGCTACTTTTTGAGTGTTTTGGATAACTCTGATTTTTGAACATTTCTGTAGAAAGGCCTTCAGTGCAGAAACCTGGGCAACAATCTGGACAAACATGAGGCTTGTTTACTCTGCTGGAGTGGGTCAGAATGGAGAGGAGGCCATTTGCAAACGGGCATGGTTGCAGTGTACAGCAGCAGTCCTGCACAGTTCAGTGCCTCAGTCGGCCCGACCTCTCCACTGTCACCTCTATCTGCAAGCTAATTGGCCACTAAATAGCCTTCAGCTGTGCCGGACACTACTCTGTGCCAGTGTCTGTGTCGATGACCACCCAGTGCCAGTGTCTGTATCGGAGACCACCCTGTGCCAGTGTCTGTGTCGGAGACCACCCTGTGCCAGTGTCTGTGTCGGTGACCACCCTGTGCCAGTGTCTGTGTCGGTGACCACCCTGTGCCAGTGTCTGTGTCGGACACCACCCTGTGCCAGTGGCTGTGTCGGAGACCACCCTGTGCCAGTGTCTGTGTCGGACACTACCCTGTGCCAGTGTCTGTGTCGGAGACCACCCTGTGCCAGTGTCTGTGTCGGAGACCACCCTGTGCCAGTGTCTGTGTCGGAGACCACCCTGTGCCAGTGTCTGTGTCGGACACCACCCTGTGCCAGTGTCGGACACTACCCTGTGCCAGTGGCTGTGTCGGTGACCACCCTGTGCCAGTGTCTGTGTCGGAGACCACCCTGTGCCAGTGTCTGTGTCGGAGACCACCCTGTGCCAGTGTCTGTGTCGGAGACCACCCTGTGCCAGTGTCTGTGTCGGTGACCACCCTGTGCCAGTGTCTGTGTCGGAGACCACCCTGTGCCAGTGGCTGTGTCGGACACCACCCTGTGCCAGTGTCTGTGTCGGACACCACCCTGTGCCAGTGTCTGTGTCGGTGACCACCCTGTGCCAGTGTCTGTGTCGGAGACCACCCTGTGCCAGTGGCTGTGTCGGACACCACCCTGTGCCAGTGTCTGTGTCGGACACCACCCAGTGCCAGTGTCTGTATCGGAGACCACCCTGTGCCAGTGTCTGTCGGTGACCACCCTGTGCCAGTGTCTGTGTCGGACACCACCCTGTGCCAGTGTTGGACACCACCCTGTGCCAGTGTCTGTGTCGGTGACCACCCTGTGCCAGTGTCTGTGTCGGTGACCACCCTGTGCCAGTGTCTGTGTCGGACACCACCCTGTGCCAGTGGCTGTGTCGGAGACCACCCTGTGCCAGTGTCTGTGTCGGACACTACCCTGTGCCAGTGTCTGTGTCGGAGACCACCCTGCGCCAGTGGCTGTGTCGGACACCACCCTGTGCCAGTGGCTGTGTCGGACACCACCCTGTGCCAGTGGCTGTGTCGGAGACCACCCTGTGCCAGTGGCTGTGTCGGACACCACCCTGTGCCAGTGTCTGTGTCGGACACCACCCTGTGCCAGTGTTGGACACCACCCTGTGCCAGTGGCTGTGTCGGAGACCACCCTGTGCCAGTGTCTGTGTCGGACACTACCCTGTGCCAGTGTCTGTGTCGGTGACCACCCTGTGCCAGTGTCTGTATCGGAGACCACCCTGTGCCAGTGTCTGTCGGTGACCACCCTGTGCCAGTGTCTGTATCGGACACCACCCTGTGCCAGTGTCTGTATCGGAGACCACCCTGTGCCAGTGTCTGTGTCGGACACCACCCTGTGCCAGTGACTGTGTCGGAGACCACCCTGTGCCAGTGCCTGTGTCGGGGACCATCCTGTGCCAGTGACTGTGTCGGTGACCACCCTGTGCCAGTGCCTGTGTCGGACACCACCCTGTGCCAGTGACTGTGTCGGAGACCACCCTGTGCCAATGGCTGTATCGGGGACCACCCTGTGCCAGTGTCTGTGTCGGACACCACCCTGTGCCAGTGACTGTGTCGGAGACCACCCTGTGCCAGTGTCTGTGTTGGACACCACCCTGTGCCAGTGTTTGTATCGGGGACCACCCTGTGCCAGTGTCTGTGTCGGTGATCACCCTGTGCCAGTGTTTGTATCGGGGACCACCCTGTGCCAGTGTCTGTGTCGGTGACCACCCTGTGCCAGTGTTTGTATCGGGGACCACCCTGTGCCAGTGTCTGTGTCGGAGACCACCCTGTGCCAGTGTCTGTGTTGGACACCACCCTGTGCCAGTGTCTGTGTCGGACACCACCCTGTGCCAGTGTTTGTATCGGGGACCACCCTGTGCCAGTGTTTGTATCGGGGACCACCCTGTGCCAGTGTCTGTGTCGGACACCACCCTGTGCCAATGGCTGTGTAGGTGACAGGAGCTCAGAACCTTTCTGCCTCAGCTTCATTCCAGTGACGAGTGGGAGGTCTCCGTGGAGTGTCACAATCCGCTGCCCACAGCTGCATCAAGTTGGTTACAGATGTTCTGATCTGAAGGGGCTACAGCTCCATTGACTTCAGAACAGATAAGGTCAGTATGGCTGAGTGAGCCACTGGCTTTCCCGGAATTGCAGGATTTCCCTGGATTCAGGGAACCAGTGACTGCCCACATGTGCCAGGAAACATGCCAGGAACAATGCCAGTGGCTTGGGCGGGGGGGGGGGGGAGGGGGGGGGGGCTTTGTCAATACAAAGCACTTTCACCCTCTAAATGTCCAGATCTAGTGTGACCACGGGAGTTGGATATTGCAGGTCTGTGTCAGTTATCGAGGTTGTTGCCATGATGCCTACATCCTGCATCACTCCACTCCCAGGTGCCAGGATGTCCCTCGCTCCAGCTCACTTAGACGCCTGGCTCCTGGGGACAAAGGCTATCTGCCAGAAAGATAGTTGATGCTACCCCTGAAAATGAAAATTGCTTATTGTCACGAGTAGGCTTCAATGAAGTTACTGTGAAAAGCCCCTAGTCGCCACATTCCGGCGTCTGTCCGGGGAGGCTGGTACGGGAATCGAACCGTGCTGCTGGCCTGCTTGGTCTGCTTTAAAAGCCAGCGATTTAGCCGAGTGAGCTAAACCAGCCCCTGAGACACTCATTGACTGTAGCCAACTCGAGCCAGAACTGCTACTACTAATAATAATCTTTATTATTGTCACAAGTGGGCTTACATTAACACTGCAATGAGGTTACTGTGAAAAGTCCCTAGTCACCACATTCCAGCGCCTGTTCGGGTACACAGAGGGAGAATTCAGAATATCTAATTCACCTAACCTGCATGTCTTTTGGGACTTGTGGGAGGAAACCAGAGCACCCGGAGGAAACCCACGCAGACACAGGGAGAACGTGCAGACTCTGCACAGCCAGTGACCCAAGCTGGGAATTGACCCTGGGACCCTGGAGCCATGAAGCAACAGTGCTAACCGCTGTGCTACTGTGCTGTCCAGTCATGCCTCTGCAAGGGCAGTAATTGAGAAGATCATAGGCCAACTCAAGACGAGATTTTGCTGCCTTGACTGCTCAGGGGCATCAAACTTTTCAGCTTCATCATTTTTCATCTCGACCCAAATCCTTTTTATATTCTGAATTTAGGCCACCCCCCCCCCCCCCCCCCTCTCTATTGCGTTAATATCATCATTAATTATTGGATCAACACAGATCCTGAGCACCATAGGCAGGAGTGCTGACCATTGTGCCACATGCCGCCCATGTAATGCGTTTTCTATTAGAATTAGTGGATGGAGTGGGCGGGATTGCTGCCTCACGGCGCCGAGGTCCCAGGTTCGATCCCGGCTCTGGGTCACTGCCCGTGTGGAGTTTGCACATTCCCCCCGTGTCTGCCTGGGTCTCACCCCAACAACCCAAAGATGTGCAGGGTAGGTGGGTTGGCCAGGCTAAATTGCCCCTTAATTGGGAAAAACAAAGAATTGGGCACTCTAAATTTTGAAAAAAAGAATTAGTGGATGGGGCTAAAATGGTGTTACTGTGTTGAGTCAGTGAATTCTCTTGGCCGATACGGCAACCACAGCTTTACCTACTTTAGTAAAGTGTGCCAGAATTTTCCAGTCATCGGGATTCACTTTTCCCGCTGGCAGTTCCCCTGTTGCTCACCGGGTTCCCAACGGCGTGGGGAGGATAAAACTGTGCCCCCTGCGAACGGAGCTCCGAGAGACACACGGCTGGGGAACCGAGATTCTCGCCCTTGGTGTCAATTTAAATAAATGATCTCTTCCCAGATTATACCATAACTGGCAATACGGATAACACAGAAAGACAGCTGTCTTGGCAGAAATTCAACTTCATCAAGTATGGCTACACACACAGGTCAAATAGGATATATGTCCTCCTTATAACCCGCTGTCCAGCAGCAAGAAGGGTCTCAGGATTATAGCAATCCAATCTAGAAATCACCTGACTTCTGTTCTCGGAGGCATTAACTCAACAGCTCAAACAGACTTAACATTACTGGCTTTGTAAAACATTAGTTAGGGCACAGCAAGAGTACTGAGTACAGTCTGACCACCAATTTACTAAAAATAATGGGATCTCTCCAGGGAAGGAACAGAGGTGATTTGTGAGGGTGTCACTGAGATACAAAATGTTTAGCTCTGAGGAAAGATTGGAGAGGCTGGAGGAGCTAACTTTGGAACCGAGGAGGTTGAGGGGAGATTTAATTGAGGTCTATGAAATTATGAGGGTCTTGCAGAGGTTGGTGGGGGTCTGGAACTCACTGCCTGAAAGGGTGTTCCAAACAGAAACCCTCAACTCGTTGAAAAGTAATTTGACCTGCACCTGAGCTGTCATAACCTTCAGGGTTACAGCACAATGGTAGGACAGTAGGATTGGTCTGGATAGCTCTTTGGGCACGATGGGCTGAATGATCTCCTTCAGTGCTTAAATGTTTCTATATTGCTATACATTTGCTTTTGATTGCGTGTTTGTGTGGGTTTCACCTCCACAACCCAAAGATGTGCAGGGTAGGTGGAGAGGCCACACTAAATTGCCCCTTAATTGGAATTTTTTTTTAAAAACAGTGAGGACTATTCAGGTTTTAGGATGAGTGACCATAATGTGGTAAAATTCTTTATCAAATTGAATAGTGAGGTAGTTGATTCTGAGACCAGGGGTCCTGAACCTCAATAAAGGTAACGATGATGGTACGAGGCATGAGCTGGCTATGATGGACTGGGAAACATTACTGAAAGGAAGGATAGTGGGCAGGCAATGGCAGCATTCAAGGAATGAATCGGTGAACTCCAAAAGTCCAAGAGTAGAAAGGGAACTGTGGCCAAACCATGGCTCACAAGGGAAATTAGAGATAGTATTAGATTCAAAGAAGTGGCATACGAATTAGCAAGAAAAAGCAATAGACCTGAGGATTGGGAACAGTTTAAAATTCAGCAAAGGCGGACCAAGGGATTAATTAAGAAGGGTAAATACAATTTGAAAGTAAGCTAGCAGGGAACATAAAAACTGACCGTAAAAGAGAAAAATATTGATAAAAACGAATATTGGCCCCTTACAGTCAGAAACAGGGGAATTCATAACAGGGAACAAAGAAATGGCTGAGGAACTAAATTCGTACTTTGCTTCTGTCTTCAGAAAGAAAGACATGAATAATGTACCGGACGTTCTGAGAAACACACGTTTCAGTGAGGAATGAAGGAAATTAGTATGATTTTTAAAAATGGGTTTGGGGGAAATTAATGGGATTGAAAGTGGATAAATCTCCAGACCGGATAATCTTCATCCCAGAGTACTTAAGGAAGTGACCCTAGAAGTAGAGATACAAATATGTAGACAGATTAGAGAAAAATGTAGGAGCAATAGGGTAGTTGTGATGGGAGATTTTAACTTCTCCAACATTGAATGGGACTCATGTAGCGTTGGAGGAGTAGATGGAGCAGAATTTGTGAGGAGCATCCAGGAGAGTTTTTTAGAACAGTATGTAAATAGTCCAACTCGGGAAGGGGCCATACTGGACCTGGTATTGGGAAATGATCCCGGCCAGGTGGTTGAAGTTTCAGTCAGTGATTACTTTGGGAATAGCGATCACAATTCCGTAAGTTTTAGAATACTCGTGGACAAAGACGAGAGTGGTCCTAATGGAAGAGTGCTAAATTGGGGAAAGGCCAAGTATAACAAAATTCGGCAGGAGCTAGGGAATGTGGATTGGGAGCAGCTGTTTAAGGGTAAATCCACATTTGAAATGTGGGAGTCGTTTAAGGAAAGGTTGATTGGAGTGCAGGTCAGACATGTCCCTGTGAAAATGAGAGATAGAAATGGCAAGATTAGGGAACCATGGATGACGGGTGGAATTGTGAGACTAGCTAAAATGAAAAAGGAAGCATACATAAGATCGAGGCAACTTAAAACTGATGAAGCTTTGGAGGAATATCGGGAAAGTAGGACAAATCTCAAACGCGCAATAAAGAGGGCTAAAAGGGGTCATGAAATATCTTTGGCTAACAGGGTTAAGGAAAATCCCAAAGCATTTTATTCGTATATAAGGAGCAAGAGGGTAACTAGAGAAAGGATTGGCCCACTCAAAGACAAAAGAGGGAATTTATGCGTGGAGTCAGAGGAAATGAGTGAGATTCTTAATGAGTACTTTGCATCGGTATTCACCAAGGAGAGGGACATGACAGATGTTGAGGCTAGGGATGGATGTTTAAATAGTCTAGGTCAAGTCGGCATAAGGAAGGGGGAAGTTTTGGGTATACTAAAAGGCATTAAGGTGGACAAGTCCCCAGGTCCGGATGGGATCTATCCCAGGTTACTGAGGGAAGTGAGGGACGAAATAGCTGGGGCCTATCTTTGCAGCATCCTTGAGCACGGGTGAGGTCCCGGAGGACTGGAGAATTGCTAATATTGTCCCTTTGTTTAAGAAGGGTAGCAGGGATAATCCAGGGAATTATAGACCTGTGAGCTTGACGTCAGTGGTAGGCAAACTGTTGGAGAAGATACTGAGGGATAGGATCTATTCACATTTGGAAGAAAATAGACTTATCAGTGATAGGCAGCATGGTTTTGTGCAGGGAAGGTCATGTCTTACAAACCTAATAGAATTCTTTGAGGAAGTGAAAAGTTAATTGATGAAGGAAGGGCTGTAGATGTCATATACATGGACTTCAGTAAGGTGTTTGATAAAGTTTCCCATGGCAGGTTGATGGAAAAAGTGAAGTCGTATGGGGTTCAGGATGTACTAGCTAGATGGATAAAGAACTGGCTGGGCAACAGGAGACAGAGAGTAGTGGTGGAAGGGAGTGCCTCAAAATGGAGAAAGGTGACTAGTGGTGTTCCACAGGGATCCGTGCTCGGACCACTGTTGTTTGTGATATACATAAATGATCTGGACGAAGGTATAGGTGGTCTGATTAGCAAGTTTGCAGATGATACTAAGATTGGTGGAATTGCAGATAGAGAGGAGGACTGTCTGAGAATACAGCAAAAATATAGATAGATTGGAGAGTTGGGCAGAGAAATGGCAGATGGATTTCAATCCAGGCAAATGCAAGGTGATGCAGTTTGGAAGATCTAATTCAAGAGCGTACTATACGATCAATGGAAGAGTCCTGGGGAAAATTGATGTACAGAGAGATCTGGGAGTTCAGGTCCATTTTACCCTGAAGGTGGCAACGCAGGTCGATAGAGTGGTCAAGAAGGCATACAGCATGCTTGCCTTCATTGTACAGGGTATTGAGTACAAGAGTCGGCAGGTCATGTTACAGTTGTGTAGGACTTTGGTGAGGCCACATTTGGAATACTGCGTGCAGTTCTGGTCACCACATTACCAGAACGATGTGGATGCTTTAGGGAGGGTGCAGAGGAGGTACACCAGTATGTTGCCTGGTATGGAGGGTGCTAGCTATGAAGAAAGGTTGAGTAGATTAGGATTGTTTTCGTTGGAAAGACGGAGGTTGAGGGAAGACCTGATTGAGGTCTACAAAATTATGAGAGGTATGGACAGGGTGGATAGCAACAAGCTTTTTCAAGAGTGGGGGTGTCAATTACAAGGGGTCACGATTTCAAGGTGAGAGGGGGAAAGTTTAAGGGAAATGTGCGTGGAAAGTTTTTTACGCAGAGGGTGGTGGGTGCCTGGAACGCTTTGCCAGCGGAGGTGGTAGAGGCGGGCACGATAGCATAATTTAAGATGTATCTAGACAGTTATATGAACGGGCGGGGAAAAGATCCTTGGAAAATAGGCGACAGGTTTAGATAAAGGATCTGGATCGGCGCAGGCTGGGAGGGCCGAAGGGCCTGTTCCTGTGCTGTAATTTTCTTTGTTCTTTGTTCTAGAAATAGCCGATCCATTGGGGGCCATTTTCCAAAATTCTTTGGACTCTGGAATGGTTCCTACAGATTGGAGCGAAGCGAATGTAACCCCGCTATTCAAAAAGGGAGGTAGAGAGAAAACAGTGAACTAGAGACCACTGAGCCTAACGTCAGTGTTAGGGAAGTTGCTGGAGTCCATTATCAAGCACAGCATTTGGAAAGCAGTGGTGTAATCAGACAAAGTCAGCATGGATTTACGAAAGGGAAATCATGCTTGACAAATCTATTAGAATTCTTTGAAGATCTAATTAGTAGAGTTGCGAGGGAGATGTGGTTTATTAAGAAGGCTTCTGACAATATCTCACACAGCAGATTATATATAAAGTTAAAGTGCATGGAATTGTGTGTAGTGTGTTGAGATGGATAGAAAGCTGGTCCGCAGACAGGAAGCACAAAGGTGGAAGGTCTTTTTCTAATTGGCAGGCAGTGACTAGTGGGGTACCGCAGGGATCTGGGCTAGGACCCCAACTGTTCACAATATATATTAATGATTTGGACGAGGGAACTAAATGTATTTTCTCCAAATTTGCAGATGACACAAAGTTGGGTGGGAGGGTGAGCTGTGAGGAGGATGCAGAGATGCTTCAGTGGGATTTGGACAGGCTGAGTGAGTGGGCACATGCATGGCAGATACAGTATAATGTGGATAAATGGGAGGTTATCCACTTCAGTAGTAAAAATAAGAAAGCAGATTATTATTTGAATGGGTGTAAATTGAGAGAGGCGGATACTCAGTGAGACCTTGGTGTCCTCGTGCATCAGTCGCTGAAAGTAAGCGCACAGGGTACAGCAGGCAGTAAAGAAGGCAAATGGTATGTTGGCTTTCATAGTGAGAGGATTTGGGTGTAAGGATAGAGATGTTTTACTGCAATTGTATCGGGCATTGGTGAGGTCACACCTGGAGTATTGGGTGCAGTTTTGGTGTCCTTATCTGAGGAAGGATGTTGTTGCTATGGAGGGGGAGCAGCAAAGGTTTACCCGGCTGATTCCTGGGATGGCGGGACTGTCATATGAGGAGAGAAAAGGGCGCGATTCTCCGCAAATGTGGAGAGTCGTGAAGGCTGCCGTGAAACTGGCCGTGTTTCACGGCAGCCTCCGTGCCCCCTCCCGGGACCCGATTCTGCTCCCCGGTCAGGGCTAGCAGCGGGGCCCCGTGAACCTCGGCATCGCAGGCTTAGCGAACTTCGCTAAGCCCGCGCGTCAAGGTTAACAGCGGCTGACGCAAACGATGACGTCAGCCGCGCATGCGCGGATTGGACGGCTCCAACCTGCGCATGCGCGGATGACGTCATCACGCATAGGCGTGAAACCGCGGACTGATCCAGCGGGGCGGCGGAGGAACAAAGAGTGTGCGGGGTTCGGACCCGCTGCCCGTGATCGGTGCCCACCGATTGCGGTCCCATGCCCGTGGTGCGGCCGTGCCAATCGGTGGCATGGTTCTCCAGAACGGCACTTTGCGGCCGTTTTCACGAACTGTGAGAGCAGGTGTGTTGGAGTTCGTGAAAACGGCCGTAAAGGCCTGGGAAATCGGGCCATCGGCTAGGGGAGAATCGCCGCTCGCTGTAAAAAACGGCGAGCAGCGATTCGTGTCGTGGGGCGGCCGTGGGGGGGGGGGGGGGGGGGGGGGGGGGGGGAGAATAGCGGGAGGTCGGGAAAAATGTCGGGAAGGCCCTCCCGCTATACTCCGACCCGTCGTGGGGGGCGGAGAATCGCGCCCTAAGTAGGTTAGGATTATATTCATTGGAGTTTAGAAGATTGAGAGGGGATCTCATAGAAACTTACAAAATTCTAACAGGATTAGACAGGGTAGATTCAGGAAGAATGTTCCCAATGGTGGGGGAGTCCAGAACTAGGGTCATAGTTTGAGGATAAGGGTAAACCTTTTAGGACTGAGGTGAGGAGAAATTTCTTCACCCAGAGAGTGGGGAATCTGTGGAATTCACTCCCACAGAAAGTAGTTGAGGCCAAAATGTTGTGTAATTTCAAGAAGGAATTACATACAGCTCTTGGGGCTAAAGGGATCAAGGGATATGGAGGGGAGGTGGGATCAGGGTATTGAACCCGATGATCAGCCATGATCATAACGAATGGTGGAGCAGGCTCGAAGGGCTGAATGGCCTCCTCCTGCTTCGATTTTCTATGTATGTTTAATTTTTAATACTTCCAATCAAGACAGACTCGCATTCATAGAATTTACAGTGCAGAAGGAGGCCATTCGGCCCATCGAGTCTGCACCAGCTCTTGGAAAGAGCACCCTACGCAAACCCACACCTCCACCCTATCCCCATCACCCAGTAACCTTACCCAACACTAAGGGCAATTTATCATGGCCAATCCACCTAACCTGCACATCTTTGGACCGTGGGAGGAAACCGGAGCACCCGGAGGAAACCCACGCACACACGGGGAGAACGTGCAGACTCAGCACAGACAGTGACCCAAGCCGGGAATCGAACCCGGGACCATGGAGCTGTGAAGCAATTGTGCTAACCACTATACTACCGTGCTGCATTGTTTGTCCATTAATGATATTCAACATGTGAATCAATTGGTAGAATTGTGTCTGATATCATCGTGTTGTTAGCTATCAGATAGACTGCTTATTATCTTGAACAGTGTCTGTATTTCATTGTCTGTGATTAGGAAGAAAATAAGGCGCAACAAATATCATCAAACTAACTGATTGAAGACATGTGTCTCTGTGGAGCTGTGGAACGGACAGGTAATCGAAAGTCAAATTATTACAGTTTTTTGAAAATGTGAACTTTAATTGAAGGCCACAGAGGCCCTGACATCAGCAAGAGGGAAAGTAAAGGAGAGAAAGGACATGAATCAGGACATTCTAAATCGGTGTCCAGAGAGAGATTATAAATATCAGAGTCAATGGAGTCTGAAACTGACACTGAACCATGTTTTAGGATTAGGCAGTGTCACTTTAAGGTGGCACCAGTCATTCATCACCTGAATCAGGCTGCACTGGAATCGTAGCGGCAATACCAGGTGGTTTTCCCTATTCCTGTTCACATCCTCCCCCCCCCCCCCCCCCATTACAACAATCTTGGAAATGATGACTCAGCTGAACAGACTGACTGTATTACGCAGAATTCCACTGAACGTACAGGACAGGAGATCTGTCTGGTGTCAGCGTTCAAGCTGCACACGGAGCCTTCTTGCAGGCCTCTCCAGCTCAATCTATTAGGGGCGGCACGGTAGCACAGTGGTTAGCACTGTTGCTTCACAGCTCCAGGGTCCCGGGTTCAATTCCTGGTTTGGGTCACTGTCTGTGTGGAGTCTGCCCGTTCTCCCCGTGTCTGCGTGGGTTTCCTCCGGGTGCTCCGGTTTCCTCCCATAAGTCCCGAAAGGCGTGCTTGTTAGGTGAATTGGACATTCCGAATTCCACCTCGGTGTACCCAAACAGGCGCCAGAATGTGGCAACTAGGGGCTTTTCACAGTAACTTCATTGCATTGTTAATGGAAGCCTACTTGTGACAATAATTAAGATTATTATTATTCCTTCATTTGCTTGTCGACGTGTCCCTTGAATGCATCTAAAATATTTGCCTCAACCACTCCCTGATCCACATTCTCACTAACCTCTGTGTAAACAACTTTCTCCTGAATTCACTATTGGATTTATAAGTAATAATCAGATATTTATGTGACCCTGGATTTGGCCTCCCAGCGAAATCACCACCTCCCCCTCTCCTGTTTAACTGTTTAGCTCACTGGGCTAAATCGCTGGCTCTGAAAGCAGACCAGGGCAGGCCAGCAGCTCGGTTCGATTCCCGTAACAGCCTCCCCGAACAGGCGTCAGAATGTAGCGACTAGGGGCTTTTCACAGTAACTTCATTTGAAGCCTAATCGTGACAGTAAGGATTTTAATTTAATTTCCTCCCACAATTAGAAACATTTTCTCTGCATCTATCCTATCAAATCCCCGATCATTTCGATCGGATCATTGTCAGCCTTCCTTTGCCGATGGAAAATCCACCTCTATTTATGTTTGAAAACAACCTTTGAGGGCAGGAGCAGCTCGGTCTGAATCTCAGTCTGTCTCCCCCAAGGGCATTGCCAATTGAATTTGGAAGGATGCTGTGGAGGCAGTCTCCAGATAGACTGTCTCCAAATATCTAATCAATAAGATTAATACTGAGAGATATTTCTGAAGGTACAACAAGCAAATAGAGAGGAAAGGATTGGATTTTCAATAGCTTATTCATCTTAATCACTGGTTTATGATGGTCACCTATTTGATAAATACACTGTATGTACTGTATTACAGTGTAGCACACAGAGAATGTGACAAGAATATTTAAGATATGTTTTGCTCTGTATGTGTCGGTCTTACCTGACACCTGCTGGCGGACACAGAAACTGCACTTAACCGGCCCAGCGTTTGGACTGTGGGAGGAAACCTGACCCCGCAGACACGGGGAGAATTGGGTGACACGGGGGCACAGTGGTTAGCACTGCTGCCTCACAGCACCAGGGTTCAATCCCAGCCTTGGGTGAGTGTCTGTGTGGAGTATGCACCTTCTCCCCGTGTCCGTGTGGGTTTCCTCCCACAGTACAAAAGGTGGGCAAGTTAGGTGGATTGGCCAAGCTAAATTGCCCATTAGTGTCCAAAAGGTCAGGTGGGGTGACAGGAATAGCGTTAGGGTTTGGGCCTTGGACTCTTTCCAAGGGTCGGTGCAGGTTTGATGGACCGAATGGCCTCCTTCCGCACTGGAGAGATTCTCCACACAGATAGTAACCCAAGGCCAGAAATGATCCCGGGTCCCTGGCACCATGAGGTAGCAGTGCTAACCACTGTGCCACAGGTATCATCCTATTGGTTTTAAATAAGTTATCCACCTGAATTTAACTGGGGGCATATGAATTGTGCATAATGGTCAAAGAGGGGTTTGGGGGTAGCGGTCATTCCGCCACACATTGCATTCATCTCTCAGTGAAAAGGAGTTTTATATTCTGCTCTGAACAACTGGATAATAAACACATTTTTAGCAACTGGGTGGACACTATTTACCACCCAGCATATTGTCTGTCCGTGAATAATTGATATTGTTTTCTGTCAAGACTCTGAAATGTCTGACTTTGGCTGGAATGTTAAGGATTAAGGTGATGTGAGATTGATGATGTCTGGTGTGTTGATTCCAGTTAGTGAGTGACTCCAATCAGGTCAGCCTTGAGGAGGGGGAGAATGATTCAACAGGCTTGATGGTTGCTCCTCGGAGATGATTGGCCCTTTGATGGAAGCTGTAGATTTTGGGGGTTGAGTGTAGACGGATGTGTAGATGTCGAAGCACTTTTTCTCTCACAGCCTCAAAAGCCCACAGGAAGATTACAAAGGCCGGTTTCTGCTCAGTATACAAAAACAAGATAGGAGGGGCTGCTGACTGAGGGTCCTGTTTAGGTAAAACCCATCAGAAGAAATAAGGAATAGAGGTGGGATGAAGCTATGTGACCACTTGAGCTTGCTCTCTCGCTCAGTAAAACCATGAATGATCTGATCTCGGCTTAGCTCCAGTTTCTTGCACGTTTGCTATAATCTTTGATTCTCTGTCTATTTCAGCCTTGAATATATTCACTAATCGGCCCCTGTGTAACAGACGGTCTAATCATAGAGATGGCAGCTATGCCAGTGTTAAACAGCCACTGTTTAACAGGGACATATCTTTGTTCCAGCTCTCTCAACTTTTGTCCTTATCAATGATTTAAAACAAAAATTTAGAGTACCCATTTCATTTTTTCCAATTAAGGGGCAATTTAGCGTGGCCAATCCACCTAGCCTGTACATCTTTGGGTTGTGGGGGTGAAACCCACGTAAACACGGGGAGAATGTGCAAACTTCACACGGACAGTGACCCAGAGCCGGGATCGAACCTGGGACCTCGGCACCGTGAGGCTGCAGTGCTAACCCACTGCGCCACCGTGCTGCCCTCGTATCAATGATTTTTTTTAACAAAAATTTTATTGAGGTAGTTTTTCAGCATTGTAAACAGTTACAGACATCAACAAAAAGAAAGAAAAAAAGGCAAAAATGTGCAAACATCCACGTACATTCAATTCCTCAATCGTACCATACTGCACAAGCCCGCTCCTCTCCCATCGACACTACCCGCCAATTTATCCCCCCTACTCTACTCTAACCTCCCCCCCCCCCAACCCCCCCCCCCCAACCCCCCCCCCCCCCCAAACCCCCCCCCCCCCCCCCGCTGACGCTCACTGTGGTTGCCACCTCCGGGTGAACCCCTGTACAGATCCCCTCAAGGCGAACTTAATTTTTCCCATACCCAGGAAACTCGACATGTCCGCAAGCCACAACTCAGTCTCTGGGGCTTTGAGTCCCTCCACGCTTGTAGTATTCGTCGCCAGGCTATCAGGGAAGCAAAGGCCAAAACATCGGCCTCTTTCTCCCCCTGGACTCCCGGGTCTTCCAAACCCCAAAAATTGCCACCCCTGGACCCATTGCCACCCTTGTTTTTAGTACCCGGGACATGATCCCCGCAAATCCTTCCCAGCCCCTTATCAATGATTAAGATAATTCCATCACATCAAGTTCTTGATAATGTGCCAGTGTTAGTTGCAAAGGCAAAGCGATTCTCCCAAGTGTTTGTGGAAATTAGGGGCGGGATTCTCTGAAAATGGGGCTATGTCCCCCACGCCGGCGGGAAAACTGGCGCCAGCCAGTCCGGCGTCAACAACCCCCCAAGGTGAGGAATTCTCAATCTTTCTAGGGGGCTAGGTGGACGCCGGAGGGGTTGGCGACGTTCCAGCTGGCGGCGAAGGGCTGGTGCGAGTTCGCGCATGTGCGGACCGGCCGGTGTGATCTCACGCATGCGCAGACCGGCTGGCGTATTTCTGCGCATGTGCTGAGGTTCTCTTCTCCTCGCTGGCCCCTGGGCAATATGGCGGAGCCCGACAGGGGCCCAGCACGGAGGAAAGATGGCTCCCATTGAAACAGCCCACCTGTAGGATCAATAGGCCCCGATTGCGAGCCAGGCCACCGTGGCCCCCCGGTTGGACCCCCCCCGCACTCCCCCCCAGGACCACCCCCGCATACTCACCTGTCAGGTCCCGCCATGCGCCATGAGGTGAGTAATTCACACCGGCGGGACTGGACAAAACTGGATGGCCACTCGGCCCACCGAGGCCCGGAGAATCGCCAGGAGGGCCGCTGTCAACGGCCCCCGACCGGCGTGGCAGGAATCCCGCCGTTGCCTGAAAAATGGTGCCGGAGAACAGGGCAGCCGGTGTCGGGCAGCGGGGTGGGATTTTGATTTGATTTATTATTGTCACATGTATTAGTATACAGTGAAAAGTATTGTTCTTGCACGCTGTACAGACAATGTATCCTCGCCGTGCGCCAGGCTCAGCCGGATACAGTTTAAGGTGGTCCACAGGGTGCACATGACTGTGGCCCAGATGAGCAGGTTTTTTTGAGGAGCCCCATGACGAACAGCTCTTCAAACACGGTCACAAACATCCCCCACCGTTCCTCAAACCCTACTGAAGAGCCCCTTAACTCATACTTTATCTTCTCTAACCACAGGAAGTCATACAGGTCACCCAACCAAGCTGCTACCCACGGCGGCGATGCCGACCGCCCCTCCAGCAAAATTCTCCGCTGTGCAGTCAGAGAGGCGAAGGCCAAGACATCGGCCTTCCTCCTCTACATGAGCTCCGGCTTCTCTGAAACCCCAAATATCGCCTGAAAGGGTCCGGGTCCACTGCCTCCTCCACTATCCTGGCTAAGACCGTGAACACTCCCGCCCAGAATCTTCCCAATTTTTCACAACCCTGAAACGTGATTCGCTGCTCCCCCCCCCCCACACCTCTGACAGCTCCAGTGAACCTGATATCACTCTGTTTAATCTAAAAACAGACATGATAGACCCTATTACTGTAAGGCTCTGGGAAAATGGGAAGCCTCTTCAGGTGGAAGTGGATATAGGGGGGCATCAGCCACTGTGACGGGTGAGCAGACATTTCAGTACCTAACAGAGGGAGGACAAGCATTAAACTTGAGGAGCACGTCTGCCGAGTTGAAAACTCATACGGGAGAAGCAATAGAAATAAAAGGCACCACAATGGTAGCTGTAAGCTGGGACAACAGTCTACCCAGCCCACTGTGATAATAGTGACGGGTGAAGGACCAAGCCTTCTTGGCTGCTATTGGCTTAAAGAAATCAAGTTGAATTGGGCCGAGAGTTTTCAAGTGCAGGAAAGGGGACTGTCTGAACTGATAAGATAATAAGAGAGCGTCTTCTGTGATAAATGAGGTAAAAGCAAAGAACTACAAGCTAAGGTTTATGTGAGTTCAGAGGCAACTCTCAGGTTCTTTAGGACAAGACTGGTACCATAGGCCTTACGGGAGAAAATGGATACTGAGTTGAACCAATTGGAAGAACTAAGCATTGTCCAGCCAGTTCAGTTCACGGAATGGGCAGCACCTATAGTCCCTGTACTGAAGCCGGACAAGGCCACCCTCATTTGAGGCGATTGTAAGCCTCCAAGCTGGATCGATATCCAATCTCTAGAATTGAAGACTGTTTGCAAAGCTGGCAGTAGGTCAACGTTACACAAATCTGGATATGAGTCATGTGCACCAGTAACTCGAATTAGATGATGCTTCCCGGGGATATGTCATGCTAAACACACACAAAGGCCTGTTCCAGCACATGTGCCTGCCTTTTGGCATGACTTCGGCATATGCAATATTGCAAAGGACAATGGGGAGTCTGCTACAGAGGGCTATCGCGGGTTGTAGACTACCTTGATGATGTCCTAATAACTGGATTGACTGAGACTGAATATCTAGCAAACTTAGAGGAGGTGATAATAAGATTTCAGGAAGCTGGAGTTCGTCTCAAGAAGGAGGTGCACTTTTCAGTGACTTCCCTGAGGCACTGTGTAGATGCACAAGGATTGCACCCTGCGGAAGACAAGCTACAGGTGATAAATAAGGTGTCTACCCCCACAAATACAACTGAACTCAAATTGTTTGTGGGGATGATCAACTACTATGGACGTTTTTTACCAAGCTTATTGATGGCATTGGCTCTCTTGCATATTCTGCCAAAGAAACACGACTGATGGTCTTGGAGGAGAAGCTTTCCCAGAATGAAGCAATTTCTGCATTCCTCAAACCTGCTAGTGCATTTCCTGCCTTCTAAAGAACTGATATTGACCTCGACGTCTCTCCATATGGTGTCGGTGGTCGTGTTGTCCCATGAGCTGGACGATGGTTCTGAAGGGACGACGGGTGCGTGTCAAGAACCCTATCAAAGGCTGGAAAAGACTACTCACAAATCGAAATGGAGGGTCTATCAATAGTCTTTGGTGTCAGGAAATTCCACCAGTACTTACACGGTAGACACATTACCATTGTTTCTGACCACAAATCGCTCTTGGGTCTCTTCAAAGAGGACAAAACTAACCCTCCAATGCCTCGGCAAGAGTTCAACGATGGCCGTTAATTGTGTCCACCTATGAATAAACTTTCTGACCTGGAACACACACGGCAAACGCAGATGCTCTTAGCCACTTAGCCTTGGAAGAAAGTATCGCCAGTACTCCAGCCCCACAAGAAATAATCATGGCATTAAATGTTTGAGACACAGTGTCAGTCTCGGTGAAGCAGATCAGGAACTGGACCAATCGAGATCCACCTCTGTCCAAAGTGAGAGACAAAATACTTACAGGAAGGGTAAATGAGCCAGTTTCTGAGGACATTGAACCATTCTTTACCCACAAGAATGAATTGAGTTGTGAGGATGGTATCAATGCCTCGGGAACTCTGGGGAGCAAGAGTAATCATTCCTGAACCAGGCCCAGAGCTGCTCCTCACTGAGTTACACAGCATTCACCCGGGCATCTCGAAGCTGAAGATTTTTGCCAGGATTTATGTGTGGTGGTCTGGTATTGATGCTGAGATTGAACCCGGGTCCTCAGCGCTGTGAGGCTGCAGTGAAGCTGAGATGATTGACCTCCAGCCATCACAACCATTTTCCTTTGTGGCAGGTATGACTCCAACCAGTGGAGAGTTTCCCCCCGATTCCTATTGGCTCCCGTTTTGCTCCTTGATACCACACTCGGTCCAATGCTGCCTTGATGCTTGGCCTTATCTTTCTCCAGATGTGCTGGGCTTTTCCATCATTCAGGTTGACGATACTTGTTTAATTGCCTGAATATTCAGAAACCTTAAAGTGACAATGCTCTTCCTCACAATTATTTTAGGTATATACTATATATATACACTATATACTAAGTATGTATACTGTACATATATACAATATATACTCAGCATGTACACTGTATATCTACAATATATACTCGGTATGTACACTGTATATCTACAATATATACTCAGTATATATACTGTATATCTACAACATATACTCAGTATATATACTGTATATCTACAATATATACTCATATATACTGTATATCTACAACATATACTCAGTATATATACTGTATATCTACCATATATACTCAGTATATATACTGTATATCTACAATATATACTCATATATACTGTATATCTACAACATATACTCAGTATATATACTGTATATCTACAATATATACTCAGTATATATACTGTATATCTACAATATATACTCAGTATATATACTGTATATCTACAATATATACTCAGTATATATACTGTATATCTACAATATATACTCAGTATATATACTGTATATCTACAACATATACTCAGTATATATACTGTATATCTACAATATATACTCAGTATATATACTGTATATCTACAACATATACTCAGTATATATACTGTATATCTACAATATATACTCAGTATATATACTGTATATCTACAACATATACTCAGTATATATACTGTATATCTACAATATATACTCAGTATATATACTGTATATCTACAATATATACTCAGTATGTACGCTGTATATCTACAATATATACTCAGTATATATACTGTATATCTACAATATATACTCAGTATATATGCTGTATATCTACAACATATACTCAGTATGTACACTGTATATCTACAATATATACTCAGTATATATACTGTATATCTACAACATATACTCAGTATATATACTGTATATCTACAATATATACTCAGTATATATACTGTATATCTACAACATATACTCAGTATATATACTGTATATCTACAACATATGCTCAGTATATATACTGTATATCTACAACATATACTCAGTATATATACTGTATATCTACAACATATACTCAGTATGTACACTGTATATCTACAACATATACTCAGTATATATACTGTATATCTACAATATATACTCAGTATATATACTGTATATCTACAATATATACTCAGTATATATACTGTATATCTACAATATATACTCAGTATATATACTGTATATCTACAATATATACTCAGTATATATACTGTATATCTACAACATATGCTCAGTATATATACTGTATATCTACAACATATACTCAGTATATATACTGTATATCTACAACATATACTCAGTATGTACACTGTATATCTACAACATATACTCAGTATATATACTGTATATCTACAACATATACTCAGTATGTACACTGTATATCTACAACATATACTCAGTATGTACACTGTATATCTACAACATATACTCAGTATATATACTGTATATCTACAATATATACTCAGTATATATACTGTATATCTACAATATATACTCAGTATATATACTCTATATCTACAATATATACTCAGTATATATACTGTATATCTACAATATATACTCAGTATATATACTGTATATCTACAATATATACTCAGTATGTACACTATATACCTACAATATATACTCAGTATGTACACTGTATACATACAATATATACTCAGTATGTACACTGTATATCTACAATATATACTCAGTATGTACACTGTATATCTACAATATATACTCAGTATATATACTGTATACATACAATATATACTCAGTATGTACACTATATACCTACAATATATACTCAGTATGTACACTGTATACATACAATATATACTCAGTATGTACACTGTATATCTACAATATATACTCAGTATGTACACTGTATATCTACAATATATACTCAGTATATATACTGTATACATACAATATATACTCAGTATGTACACTATATACCTACAATATATACTCAGTATGTACACTGTATACATACAATATATACTCAGTATGTACACTACATACCTACAATATATACTCAGTATGTACACTGTATATCTACAAGATATACTCAGTATATATACAGTATACATACAATATATACTCAGTATGTACACTACTTACCTACAATATATACTCAGTATGTATACCTTATACATGCAATATATACTTATTATGTATATTGTATACCTATAATATATACTTAGTATGTATCCTGTATTGAGACAATATATATTCAGTATGTATACTGTATACCTACAATACGTGCTCGGTATGTATACTGTATATCTACAATATATATCTACAGAATATATCCTCAGTGGCCAACAATAACTTGTATTTATTTAGTGCCATTAACGTAGTGAATTGTTCCAGGGTTTTTCACAAGATATTATCAAACAAAGTTGACATTGAACCACAGGTGAGCTTAAGGCAGGTAAGCAAAAGTTTGGTCAAAAAGGTTTGACCATAGAATCCATACAGTGCACAAGGAGGCCATTCAGCCCATCTAGTCTGCACCAACCCTTCAAAAGAGTACCCATACCCAGCCCCACTCCCCTGCCCTATCCCGTAACCCAGTGTTCTTCAAACTTTTTTTCCGGGCTTCCATTTTTACCAACCAGCCAACCTTCGGGACCCAACCTGGCCGACCTTCGCAACCCACGCTGGCCGACCTTCGCAACCCACGCTGGCCGACCTTCGCGACCCACGCCGGCCGACCTTTGCAACCCATGCCAGCTGACCTGCGCGACCCACGCCGGCCAACCTTCGCAACCCATGCCAGCCGACCTTCGCGACCCACCATTTTCTCTTACCTTGTTTGCTGCTGACAAAAATGGAGGAAATGGTTTTGGGTCCCTTTGGATCTCGTACACGCTCCTCAAATGGAACCTGTTGGATAAAGGTGAAGCTTTCCTGTGTCGGAAAGTATTGAGTCCCCATCTGTCCAAAGTTCTGCATTTTTTTCCTGTAAATTTTTATCAAATAAACCCCCCCGAACTTGTAAAAAAAATAAAATGAATAAAATAAATGAAAAAAAATTAAATGAATAAAATAAATGAATAAAAACCACTACAGGACTTGTAAACCAAAAGGTTGCAACTGTTTAAAAAAATAGCGGCCGCACTGCCTATGCGTGCCTGCTAATCGTGCGCGCATGCGCAATGCGGGCAAATTTTTTAACATGTTCTCTGAATGTGTATGTGCGTCGATCATCAATGCGGCTGAATTTTTTTAACATGTTTGCAGCCGCTTGCAGCCGGCGTTATTAAAAGCGGGGATTTGCGCAATCGGGAGCGCGGCGGACAACGGCTCCGCGATCCTCCCGACACCCGCCCGCGACCCACCCGCGGGTCGCGCCCCCAACTTTGAACAACACTGCCGTAACCCATTGATCATGGCCGATCCACCTGACCTGCACATCTTTAGACTGTGGGAGGAAACCCATGCAGACACGGAGAGAACGCGCAGACGCCGCACAGACAGTCACCCAAGGCCAAATTGAACCCAGGTCCCTGGCGCTGTGAGGCAGCAATGCTAACCATTGTGCCACCGTGCCATACTCCTAGGAGGGAAGCGAGGTACAGAGGCAGAGAGTAACTGTGGGAGCCTGCCAGGCAGACCCAGTAATATTTCTGGGGTGTTGTTTTGCCACCGGCCACCAGGTGTCAGCAGAGTTTTATTTATCCGTTAACGGCCGGCATTAGTGTGAGGTGGAAATTCTTCAAATTTGATGCAGAGGATTTTGTTAAATTTCAATAAATCTGTAAATGTAAATGTTGCCACAGTCCCAGAGGACCATAGGCTGTTCTCCACTTTGAGAGAGAGCTGACTGGTGGTGATTTAACCAGGGGCTCATCACAGCTCTGTAAAGTCGACTTGCAGGAAAACATGGGCTGGATTCTGCGACTCTGGGGCTATGTCCCTATGCCGGCGTGGGAACGGTTACGCCAGAAGAAATGGTGTAAAGCTGCCCCGATTCCCCATTTGCTGGGGGCTAGCATGCCGGCAGCGTAGAGCAGCCGACTCTAGCTGCCAATACGGCCCAGAGAATTGCCGGGGTCTGTGGCTGCGCCCTGCTACATGGTGGAGGTGTCCGCGGACCAGGCCTGAGAAATAGTGCATTTGAGGATGGGAGAGGCGCAGTGTGAGGCAGGGTTGGGGAGAGACCAGGGTGGAATTTAAAAATGAAGATGAGAATTTGTAATTCAATGTACTAGGAGACACAAAGACAGATCAAGGAGGACGGAGATGGTGGGCAAGTAGGGTTTGGCAAGGCTCTGGATGGAGACAGCTCAGCCCCGGCCAGATTGGGACATGTGGAGAGTCGAGGTTTCAGAGGACAGCAAGGAGGGGGTTGGAGAGACTGAAGTGTTTGGGGACGGTGAGGGGCGGTCAGATAAAGTCAAACCAGGTTTAGCACACTGGGCTAAATCACTGGCTTTCAAAGCAGACCAAGGCAGGCCAGCAGCACGGTTCAATTCCCGTACCAGCCTCCCCGAACAGGTGTCGGAATATGGCGACTAGGGGCTTTTCACAGTAACTTCATTGAGGCCCACTCGTGACAATAAGCCATTTTCATTTCATTTTTCATCACTGAGGTAGGAAGGAGAGATCTTTGTGAGGAACCGGGTGTGGGATCTGAAACTGAGCTCTGAGCTAAACATGCAGATCAACTTTTCCCATGAGCAAGTGAGAGATCAGGGATGAGAATGGAATCTGAGGCGGATCAGCATCATTCAGGGCGAGGGCTGGAAGTTAGGGCGTTTCTGACTTGTCAGTTGTGAATCATCTATAACTTGAAGCGATTCAGACAGAAACGGAGCGAATGGAAAAACCCAGTAAATTGCAGCCTTTGTGTGAGCAAACGGCATTTTAGAGTCAGATTGGAAATCCAAATTTCTCGGATGATATTTCTGTGCAGTGTTCAGATTAAATCTTCCCCAACTTTCACTGCATTTATAATAAGAAACAGGAGCACAGGTAGGCCATTCGTGCTCACTCCACCATTCAACACGATCACGGTTCAGTGGATTGGCCGTGCTAAATTGCCCATTAGTGGCCAGGGATGTGCAGGTTAGGTGGGGTTGCGGGGGTGGGGTGGCAGGAGTGGGCATGGGCGGGTTGCTCTCAGAGGGTTGGTGCAAACTCTATTCTTAAAAATAAATTTAGAGAACCCAATTTTATTTCCAATTAAGGGGCAATTTAGCGTGGCCAATCCACCTAACCTGCACAACTTTGGGGTGTGGGGGTGAAACCCACGCAGACACGGGGCGAACTCCACACAGACAGTGACCCAGGGATGGGTCAAAGAACAAAGAACAACGAACAATACAGCACAGGAACAGGCCCTTTGGCCCTACAAGCCTGTACTGGTCATGATACCACCCTTGACCTAGGGCAGCACGGTGGCGCAGTGGTTAGCACTGCTGTCTCACAGCAGAACCTCTTCCAGAGGTTCATTCCCGGCTCTGGGTCACTGTCTGTGTGGAGTTTGCACATTCTCCCCATGTTTGTGTGGGTTTCGCCCCCACAACCCAAAGATGTGCAAGGTAGGTGGATTTGCCATGATAAATTGCCCCTTCATTGGAAAAAATTAATTGGATACTCGAAATTTTTAAAAAAGTGAGTCCACCCTTGGCCCAAACCCGAAAGAACAAAGAACAATACAGGTCAGTGCAAACTCAATGGGCCGAATGGCTTCCTTCTGCATTATAGAGATTGTGCGATTCTACGGCTGATCCCCGACTTGCTCACACCCTCTACACATTCTGTAAGTCCCTTGGCACTCACAAATCTATCTCAGAGTTTAATACATTCAACAGCTGAACCTCCACAACCCCTTGAAGCAGTGAGTTCCAAAGATTCACGTGAAGAAATTTCTCTTCATCTCAGGCCGAGATGGCTGACCCCCTATTCTGCTGTGGCGATGCCGGTGTTGGACTGGGGTGAGCACAGTAAGAAGTCTTACAACACCAGGTTAAAGTCCAACAGGTTTGTTTCAAACACTAGCTTTCGGAGCACTGCTCCTTCCTCAGGTGAATGAAGAGGTGGGTTCCACAAACATATATATAGACAAAATCAGTGATGCCAGACAATGCTTAGAATGCGAGTCTTTGCAGGCAATTAAGAATTTACAGGTCCAGAGGGAACGACTGGAGAGAGGGATAATCCCAGGTTCAAGAGGTGTGAATTGTCTCAAACCAGGACAGTTGGTAGGATTTCGCAAGCCCAGGCCAGATAGTGGGGGATGAATGTAATGCGACATGAATCCCAGGTCCCGGTTGAGGCCGCACTCATGTGTGCGGAACTTGGTTATCAGTTTCTGCTCGGCGATTCTGCGTTGTCGGGCGTCCTGAAGGCCGCCTTGGAGAACGCTTACCCGGAGATCAGAGGCTGAATGCCCTTGACTGCTGAAGTGTTCCCCTACTGGAAGGGAACATTCCTGCCTGGTGATTGTCGCGCGATGTCCGTTCATCTGTTGTTGCAGCGTCTGCATGATCTCGCCAATGTACCACGCTTCGGGACATCCTTTCCTGCAGCGTATGAGATAGACAACGTTGGCCGATTCGCACAAGTATGTACCGCGTACCTGGTGCCTGGTGTTCTTACATGCGATGGTGGTACCCATGTCGATGATCTGGCACGTCTTGCAGAGAATTCATGTCTCATTACTTTTGCCCCAGGATCGCGACCCCAATAGTCTTTGAATGCAGTCCCGAGTGAAAGATCTGTCTGACCCAGCCTTTCCTCATTCTGATCTGGTCCGTTACTCCAAGGTGCGTCTCCTGTAACAATGAGAACCGGGTTTAAACCTGCCAACTGTCCCTGCGAAAACATTCTGCAAAAACAGAACCAGCCAAATTTTCTGACTTTAAATCTGAATTTTGGAGGGTTCAAAACACAGGGTAGTTTCCCAATGGAAGTTGAATCCTCTTGGGCAATTTCTTTGGAATCAATGCATGGGGGCAGTTGAGGAATTATCCAGTGCATCTTCCGGGGTACCTCCGGGTTAGAAACTTGCGGAAAAGGAAGATCTGAGTCATTATTCCAGAATTACCTGTGCGCCTTTTTAATTACCAGAGCTACTCTCACGGGGTTGTGAGTCAGGACCAACCAGGCTAGCGTTAAAGCCTCATAATCTCATGCCAGAAGTGTTTTGTTGACAGACGAATGACTAGAATGATTCAGAACTTTATCCAGGGTTATTTTAATCAATGTGCTTGCAGGCCAGCTGAAATTGTTATCCTGACTCCTGCCGATGGCTTTCCCGTCATTACAAATTCACTGACAGATTTTAGACCCTCGACATAAGGCAGAACTTTTGGTGGAGCAAATAAAATGCTACTAAAATGTAGCCCGCTGGATCTACACGGGCAGCACGTATTCCCTGAGTTTTTGAGGGCGGGGGGGAGCATTGCAAAAACGCGCCGCCCCCGATTCCGGCGTAACTGGTGATTCTCTGGCCGATTGGCGAATGGGATTTCGGCGTCGGAGATCGGAGAATCCCACTTGTGCTCTCATCAATGCCCTGTACAGTTCCAGTAAAATTTCCCTACTTTTATATTCTAATCTCCTTTGCAATAAACTCCAACATTCCATTTGCCTTCCACCCCACTGGCTGGACCTGCACATTCACTTTTTGTGCTTCATGTCCCAGGACACCCAGATCCCTCTGTAACACCGAATTCTGCAATCTCTCCCCATTTAAACAATATCTTGTTTTCTATTCTTCCAGCCCAGTTGACAAATGCACATTTATCCACAATATGCTCCATTTGACAATTCTTTTGCCCACCCATGAACCTGCTAATGTCCCTTTGCAGACTCTCCCCCTGCTCCTCCAGGCGTATCTGGGGTCATCAGCTTCAGTCACCAAACATTCGGACCCTCCATCCAGGTCATTGATTTAAATTGTAAATAGTTGAGACCCCAGCACTGACCCCCCCCCTGTGCCAACCCACTTGTCCCAGCTCGCCAACCTGAAAAAGACTCATGTTTCTCTGATATGTGGGCATGTACTGATCCTGCACAGACACTGTCATCACAGTGTGGTATTTCCATCTCAGGTGGCACTGGAGAACGGGGTCATCTCAGCGATTTACGGAAGGGTTTTGGAGGAAGACGGGGTGTCCTGGGGGAGGGTTAAGGTGAAGTGGGAGAAAAGGTTGGGGGTAATGCTGGAGGAGGGTCTGTTTGTGAAGTGTTGCGGAGGGTAAACATCTATAATAATCTTTATTGTCACAAGTAGGCTGACATTAACACTGCAATGAAGTTACTGTGAAAAGCCCCTAGACGTCACATTCCGGCGCCTGTTCAGGTACACAGAGGGAGAATTCAGAATGTCCAATTCACCGAACAGCACGGGTGGGATTCTCCCCAACCCGGCTGGGCGGGCGGTCCTGGAGCCGAGGTGTGTCGTGAACCACTCCGGCGTGAACCACCCCGAATATGGCTTCATTGGGACCGTGCTCCACAGCCACATGTAAGACCCCCAGAATGCTGCTGAACGCTGTCCTCCAAAACCTTTCCAGCTTCGGGCAGACCCAAAACAATATGCACATGGTCTGTGGGGCTCCTCCCCCATCATCACAGACACCCTCCACCCTCTCGAACAAGCCGGTTCATCCTTGATGTTGTGAGGTGCGCCCTGTCCGCACTGCCAGTGACCCAAGCCGGGAATGCACCTGGGACCCTGGTGCTGTGAAACACCAGTGCTACCCATTGTGCTACCGTGCCGCCTCGACTTTGTGTGTGAGGCTGGGGCTGAAGGTCGTGTACAGGACACAAGAATTAGCCGGTTGTTCGAGGGGGTGGAGGGTGTCTGTGATGATGGGGGAGGAGCTCCGCGGACCATGTGCATATTGTTTTGGGTCTGCCCAAAGCTGGAAAGGTTTTGGAGGACAGCGTTCAGCACCATTCCGGGGGCCTTACATGTGGCTGTGGAGCTCGGTCCCAATGAAGCCATATTCGGGGTGTTGGACCGGCTGGAGCTGCAGGTGGCAGCGGGCGCAGATGTTTTAGCCTTCGCCTCGCTGATTGCTCGTACTGAGGGGGTGGTCCTGGGGGGCTGAGGGGATTTTGTGGGGGTTGTTATATATTGTAAAATTTTTGAAAATTTGCTGAATGAAAATACTTTTAAAAACCTCATGTTCTGTCAGGTGATAGAATCAGCTCCAACTACGCAATCTGCGAGAACGGCTCAAGGTACAGGAAACAGCTTCTCATACATTACCCAGCATTTAAAAAAGGGACAAATGAACGGCTGCATCTGAATATCACCAACACGAGACTTCCTGACCACCTCAACTGTTCTGAAACGGACACCAGGGAAGTTACTGCTCTGCCTCGAAATAGCAGCCGAATAATCCAGGTGTCAGTTTAAAGTCAGCACAGATTTTACTCATGTATCTGGACAACCACATCTTGTACTTTGAGCTGAAATGTTCAGTCCTGTCTGTACAATCTGTTCGTCCCCTGACAAGCCTTGTGTACCTGTTATTTCTATAGGTACAAGACGTGGGTGTCGCATCAATCATTTAGAATTGAGATGAATACCTCATTACCAATGTGTGGAACAATTACATTGTTTGCATACAAAACTGTCACTGCTCTCAGTGTTTGACGTTTAAACCAGTGCTGGTGGTTGTATATTTATTTAATTTGATTTTATGCATTGGATTAAATGTATTTCATTGTTACTTAGCGAATCAGCAGCCAGTGGTTTAATGCTGCAGACATTGTGTTTGTTCTGTAATGGAAAGGGAAGGTTGGAGGAAATGGAAAATAAGGGGCTGGATTCCCCGCTGGCTGACGATGAGGCGGAGAATCAGTTCCCACTCCTAAATTGTGGCGGGTGCCGATGTGGCGCCAAATTGCGATTGTCTGTCACCTCGACAGGAGCGTCAATGAGTTCCGGAACACATGTACAGTCGACACCTTTTGCACATCATTAGAGGGCCTGGTATTCTCCTGGGACTCCGCGATTCTCCGTCTTCAATGGAGAGAGAGGGGGTACAGAAAGTGTCCAACATCGCCAGAGTGTGCTGACAGTTGTGCCACTGGCTGGGGGGCTTCTGCCAGGGCTGGGGGGTGTAGCGAGGAGTGTCCAGGAGGTGGGCTGTGGGGTTGGGGTGAATGGACATGGGACACCATTGCCGCAGCCGGCAAGGCAGCCATGCATCTGTGCACACTGCTAACGGCCCACTTATAACCTGGTGCCAAGGGTCGTATAGGTGCCCCCCCCAGGGCACCCCCCTAGGTGCCTTCCAACCCCAGCCGACCCATCAGCTGTATGGGCGCGCTCCAGCACCACCAGTTCCACCTTGTTGGCTGGGATGAGTGTGTGTGGGGAGTGTAATGTGTGTGCGTGGCTGGGAATAGTGTGTGTGGGGAGTGTAATGTGTGTGTGGGGATTGTAATGTGTGTGTGAGGCTGGGATGAGTGTGTGTGGGGAGTGTAATGTGTGTGTGGGGCTGGGATGAGTGTGTGTGGGGAGTGTAATGTGTATGTGTGGCTGGGATGAGTGTGTGTGGGGGGGTGTAATGTGTGTGTGTGGCTGGGATGAGTGTGTGTGGGGGGTGTAATGTGTGTGTGGGGCTGGGATGAGTGTGTGTGGGGAGTGTAATGTGTATGTGTGGCTGGGATGAGTGTGTGTGGGGGGTGTAATGTGTGTGGTGGGGCTGGGATGAGTGTGTGTGGGGAGTGTAAAGTGTGTGTGGGGCTGGAATGAGTGTGTGTGGGGAGTGTAATGTGTTTGTGTGGCTGGGATGAGTGTGTGTGGGGAGTGTAATGTGTGTGTGCGGCTGGGATGAGTGTGTGTGGGGAGTGTAATGTGTGTGGGGCTGGGATGAGTGTGTGTGGGGAGTGTAATGTGTGTGTGCGGCTGGGATGAGTGTGTGGGGGGGGTGTAATGTGTGTGGGGCTGGGATGAGTGTGTGTAGGGAGTGTAATGTGTGTGTGCGGCTGGGATGAGTGTGGGTGGGGAGTGTAATGTGTGTGTGCGGCTGGGATGAGTGTGTGTGGGGGGTGTAATGTGTGTGTGTGGCTGGGATGAGTGTGGGTGGGGAGTGTAATGTGTGTGTGCGGCTGGGATGAGTGTGTGTGGGGAGTGTAATGTGTGTGTGCGGCTGGGATGAGTGTGGGTGGGGAGTGTAATGTGTGTGTGCGGCTGGGATGAGTGTGTGTGGGGAGTGTAATGTGTGTGTGCGGCTGGGATGTGTGTGTGTGGGGAGTGTAATGTGTTTGTGTGGCTGGGATGAGTGTGTGTGGGGAGTGTAACGTGTGTGTGCGGCTGGGATGAGTGTGTGTGGGGAGTGTAATGTGTGTGTGCGGCTGGGATGAGTGTGTGTGGGGAGTGTAATGTGTGTGGGGCTGGGATGAGTGTGTGTGGGGAGTGTAATGTGTGTGTGCGGCTGGGATGAGTGTATGGGGGGGGGGGTGTAATGTGTGTGGGGCTGGGATGAGTGTGTGTAGGGAGTGTAATGTGTGTGTGCGGCTGGGATGAGTGTGGGTGGGGAGTGTAATGTGTGTGTGCGGCTGGGATGAGTGTGTGTGGGGAGTGTAATGTGTGTGTGTGGCTGGGATGAGTGTGGGTGGGGAGTGTAATGTGTGTGTGCGGCTGGGATGAGTGTGTGTGGGGAGTGTAATGTGTGTGTGGGGCTGGGATGAGTGTGTGTGGGGAGTGTAATGTGTGTGTGCGGCTGGGATGAGTGTGGGTGGGGAGTGTAATGTGTGTGTGCGGCTGGGGATGAGTGTGTGTGGGGAGTGTAATGTGTATGCGGCTGGGATGAGTGTGTGTGGGGAGTGTAATGTGTGTGTGCGGCTGGGATGAGTGTGTGTGGGGAGTGTAATGTGTGTGTGGGGCTGGGATGAGTGTGTGTGGGGAGTGTAATGTGTGTGTGGGGCTGGGATGAGTGTGTGTGGGGAGTGTAATGTGTGTGTGGGGCTGGGATGAGTGTGTGTGGGGAGTGTAATGTGTGTGTGCGGCTGGGATGAGTGTGTGGGGGGAGTGTAATGTGTGTGTGGGGCTGGGATGAGTGTGTGTGGGGAGTGTAATGTGTGTGTGCGGCTGGGATGAGTGTGTGGGGGGGAGTGTAATGTGTGTGTGGGGCTGGGATGAGTGTGTGTGGGGAGTGCAGTGTGTGTGGGGAGTGTAATGTGTGTGTGAGGCTGGGATGAGTGTGTGTGGGGAGTGTAATGTGTGTGTGGGGCTGGGATGATTGTGTGTGGGGAGTGCAGTGTGTGTGGGGAGTGTAATGTGTGTGTGAGGCTGGGATGAGTGTGTGTGGGGAGTGTAATGTGTGTGTGGGGCTGGGATGAGTGTGTGTGGGGAGTGCAGTGTGTGTGGGGAGTGTAATGTGTGTGTGAGGCTGGGATGAGTCTGTGTGGGGAGTGTAATGTGTGTGTGCGGCTGGGATGAGTGTGTGTGGGGAGTGTAATGTGTGTGTGAGGCTGGGATGAGTGTGTGTGGGGAGTGTAATGTGTGTGTGGGGCTGGGATGAGTGTGTGTGGGGAGTGCAGTGTGTGTGGGGAGTGTAATGTGTGTGTGAGGCTGGGATGAGTGTGTGTGGGGAGTGTAATGTGTGTGTGAGGCTGGGATGAGTGTGTGTGGGGAGTGTAATGTGTGTGTGCGGCTGTGGTGAGTGTGTGTGGGGAGTGTAATGTGTGTGTGGGGCTGGGATGAGTGTGTGTGGGGAGTGTAATGTGTGTGGGGCTGGGATGAGTGTGTGTGGAGAGTGTAATGTGTGTGTGGAGCTGGGATGAGTGTGTGTGGGGAGTGTAATGTGTGTGTGTGGCTGGAATGAGTGTGTGTGGGGAGTGTAATGTGTGTGTGGGGCTGGGATGAGTGTGTGTGGGGAGTGTAATGTGTGTGCGCGGCTGGGATGAGTGTGTGTGGGGAGTGTAATGTGTGTGTGCGGTTGGGATGAGTGTGTGTGGGGAGTGTAATGTGTGTGTGGGGCTGGGATGAGTGTGTGTGGGGAGTGTAATGTGTGTGTGCGGCTGGGATGAGTGTGTGTGGGGAGTGTAATGTGTGTGTGTGGCTGGGATGAGTGTGTGTGGGGAGTGTAATGTGTGTGGGGCTGGGATGAGTGTGTGTGGGGAGTGTAATGTGTGTGTGGGGAGTGTAATGTGTGTGTGGGGAGTGTATGTGTGTGTGGGGAGTGTAATGTGTGTGTGGGGAGTGTAATGTGTGTGTGGGGAGTGTAATGTGTGTGTGGGGAGTGTAATGTGTGTGTGGGGAGTGTAATGTGTGTGTGGGGAGTGTAATGTGTGTGAGCGGCTGGGATGAGTGTGTGTGGGGAGTGTAATGTGTGTGTGTGGCTGGGATGAGTGTGTGTGGGGAGTGTAATGTGTGTGGGGCTGGGATGAGTGTGTGTGGGGAGTGTAATGTGTGTGTGGGGAGTGTAATGTGTGTGTGGGGAGTGTAATGTGTGTGTGGGGAGTGTAATGTGTGTGTGGGGAGTGTAATGTGTGTGTGGGGAGTGTAATGTGTGTGTGGGGAGTGTAATGTGTGTGTGGGAGTGTAATGTGTTGTGAGCGGCTGGGATGAGTGTGTGTGGGGAGTGTAATGTGTGTGTGTGGCTGGGATGAGTGTGTGTGGGGAGTGTAATGTGTGTGGGGCTGGGATGAGTGTGTTGTGGGGAGTGTAATGTGTGTGTGGGGAGTGTAATGTGTGTGTGGGGAGTGTAATGTGTGTGTGGGGAGTGTAATGTGTGTGTGGGGAGTGTAATGTGTGTGTGGGGAGTGTAATGTGTGTGTGGGGAGTGTAATGTGTGTGTGGGGAGTGTAATGTGTGTGTGGGGAGTGTAATGTGGTGTGGAGTGTAATGTGTGGGAGCTGAGGATGAGTGTGTGTGGGAGTGTAATGTGTGTGTGGGCGTGTAATGTGTGGTGGGGCGTGTTAATGTGTGTGTGGGAGTGTAATGTGTGCTGTGGGGAGTTGTAATTTGTGTGAGCGGCTGGGATGAGTGTCGTGGGGTGAGTTTTACTGGTGTGTGGGGAGTGTAATGTTGGTGTGGGAGTGTAATGTGTGTGTGGGGAGGTGTAATGGTGTGAGCGGCTGGGACTGAGTGTTGTGTGTGGGGAGTGTACTGTGTGTGTGGGGCTGGGATGAGTGTGTTGTGGGGGTGTGTGTGGGGGGGGTGGGGGGGGTTAATGTGTGTGTGCGGCTGCAGCATTGTCAGCCTCCGAGTGTCAATCACGGACCCGGTGAATCCGACACCGTTTCTCTTTGGAATCGAGTGTGTTCCACGCGGCGCCGGTGCGAGACCCCCCACGGTAACGGAATCGGTCCCGGAGCGAGACCCCCCCACGGTAACGGAATCGGTCCCGGTGCGGTCCCGGTGAGACCCCCCACGGTAACGGAATCGGTCCCGGTGCGGCGCCGGAGCGAGACCCCCCACGGTAACGGAATCGGTCCCGGTGCGGGACCCCCCACGGTAACGGAATCGGTCCCGGTGCGGTCCCGGTGAGACCCCCCACGGTAACGGAATCGGTCCCGGTGCGAGACCCCCCCACGGTAACGGAATCGGTCCCGGTGCGGCGCCGGTGCGAGACCCCCCACGGTAACGGAATCGGTCCCGGTGCGAGACCCCCCCACGGTAACGGAATCGGTCCCAGTGCGAGACCCCCCACGGTAACGGAATCGGTCCCGGTGCGGGACCCCCCACGGTAACGGAATCGGTCCCGGTGCGAGACCCCCGCACGGTAACGGAATCGGTCCCGGTGCGAGACCCCCCACGGTAACGGAATCGGTCCCGGTGCGGGACCCCCCACGGTAACGGAATCGGTCCCGGTGCGGGACCCCCCACGGTAACGGAATCGGTCCCGGTGCGGGACCCCCCACGGTAACGGAATCGGTCCCGGTGCGAGACCCCCCCCCACGGTAACGGAATCGGTCCCGGTGCGGGACCCCCCACGGTAACGGAATCGGTCCCGGTGCGAGACCCCCCCCACGGTAACGGAATCGGTCCCGGTGCGAGACCCCCCACGGTAACGGAATCGGTCCCGGTGCGGGACCCCCCACGGTAACGGAATCGGTCCCGGTGCGGGACCCCCCACGGTAACGGAATCGGTCCCGGTGCGAGACCCCCCACGGTAACGGAATCGGTCCCGGTGCGGGACCCCCCACGGTAACGGAATCGGTCCCGGTGCGAGACCCCCCACGGTAACGGAATCGGTCCCGGTGCGAGACCCCCCCACGGTAACGGAATCGGTCCCGGTGCGAGACCCCCCCACGGTAACGGAATCAGTCCCGGTGCGGGACCCCCCACGGTAACGGAATCGGTCCCGGTGCGGGACCCCCCACGGTAACGGAATCAGTCCCGGTGCGGCGCTGGTGCGGCGGCAGTTTTTCTGTTTTAAACATCTACGGATTGTGCGTTAGCGTCAACACTTCGGGCTGGATTCTCCGATTTTGAGGCTATGTCCTGAGGAATTGTGTAGGTTTACGATGAAAAAGTCGGCGTCGCCCCCGCACCGACGCTCCGCCCTGAGGGGGGGGCCAGCAGCCCCGCCACATAAAGCCCCCAGTGTTCCCGACATAAACGGCCGGAGGATTTCCGGGTCCATGGCCACGCATGCGCACGGTGGCGATCTGCAGCGGTCACACTGGATTCAAGGATTCTTTATTTTGTTTTTGTGAATATTAAGAGATGGTGAAAGAGACTGTGGCGTGTGAGTGTTCAGAGTTTTGTTGGCTGGTTGTGGTTTAGTGATTGTGAAATAGGAACGACTCAGTCACTTTCAGCCTGACTGAACACGCTGAATTCTTTAACTTACGCTCCGACACGTTTTTAAGATTGTGCTCATTATAAAACTGTGTTATTGTGATTGGTTGACAGTTGAAATGAAAATGAAAAGGTTCAGTTCCCGGCTGGGTCACTGTCTGTGCGGAGTCTGCACGTCCTCCCCCTGTGTGCGTGGGTTTCCTCCGGGTACTCCGGTTTCCTCCCACAGTCCAAAGATGTGCGTGTTAGGTGGATTGGCCATGCTAAATTGCCCGTAGTGTCCCAAAAAGTAAGGTTGGGGGGGGTGGGGGGGGGGGGGGGGGGGGGTTGTTGCGTTATGGGTATAGGGTCAATACGTGGGCTTGAGTAGGGTGATCATTGCTCGGGCAAACATCGAGGGCCGAAGGGCCTGTTCTGTGCTGTACTGTTCTATGTTCTATGCTAAATTTCCTTAGTTTCCTGAGGAAGTATAGGCGCTGTTGTGCCTTCTTGGTGGTAGCGTCGACGTGGGTGGACCAGGACAGATTTTTGGAGATGTGCACCCCGAGGAATTTAAAGTGGCCCTGGACACTTTCTGAAGTGCAGTCACTTTGCAGTGAGGAGAAATGGTAGCCAATTCATGTGTGACAGCCCCCCACACAGCAATATCATCTTGACCAGTCAATCTGTTTCCTGTGATGCTGACTGAGGGATGAATGTCGGCCAGGACACCAGTTCAGTGTTAACTTTGGGAGTGTGTAGGAGGGAGAGTGACTGACAATGGCACTGCTCGTACAGAATGGCTTTTACATGTAACGGGCAAGCAGATGTTGGAGTGTGGGGTGGCTGACCTCATGCTCAAATTTGCCCAATTTTCCTCTGTTAGCCCAACTGGTTTTAGCTGAATACCCGAGGATCCTTCTTGTGGTTATTGTCCACACCCTCTCTCGACCTCGAATGGCTCCCTGGTATCTCAATATGCAACCCTTGTATCACACTGTGGATGTACCTACACCATACGGACTGCCGGGGTTCAGGAAAGCAGATCACCACCTTCTCAAGGGCAATTAGGGCGATAAATGCTGCCTTAGCCGGCATCCCATAAATGTAAAATATTTGGAAAAATAGCTAAAGCTGGACAGAGCAAAATTTGATCTTAATAATAACCTATTCCTTTGATTCTAATTATTTTGAAATAACTTGACTTTTTACTTTCTCAACTTTTACCGTAGAAGTGATTCCTTTATATAATGTGAAAACGCTCAGATTGGTTCAGTGGCTAGCACATTCACCTCTATAACAGCAGCGGCGATTTCTACAGTGAGGAAAGCCTTTCCATCATTGGGTAATGGCAGACGAGGCTCAAACCTGGCAGAAAACAGCCCGCAATCCAGGTGTGTGAAACCCGACCTGTACAGATTAGCCCAGGTAGGAGCAGCTTTGAACTTTATGGGTTTATTTGGAAAGCCAATGCACCCTTTTGGAGAACTAAGGTATCCCTTTGGTTATGGTCCCAGGACACCTTCAGAGAAGGTCAGGAGAACGTTTGGAGAGGACAGGTGTCTATTGGGATTTCTAAATGTGGAGATGCCAGCGTTGGACTGGGGTGAGCACAGTAAGAAGTCTTACAACACCAGGTTAAAGTCCAACAGGTTTGTTTCTAATCACTAGCTTTCGGAGCACTGCTCCTTCCTCGGGTGAATGAAGAGGTATGTTCCAGAAACACAGATATAGACAAAGTCAAAGATGACAGACAATGCTTAGAATGTGAGCATTTTTTGTCTGGTATCTTTGAATTTGTCTCTATATATGTTTCTGGAACATACCTCTTCATTCACCTGAGGAAGGAGCAGTGCTCCGAAAGCTAGTGTTTGAAACAAAGCTGTTGGACTTTAACCTGGTGTTGTAAGACTTCTTACCGGAATTTCTAAAAGTAATCATGAATGTGCATAAATGTGCTCATTAAACTCACTAGATCTGTCAAAACAACTGTCAAAAGTGTCAAGATGAACTGTTAAAGGGAGCTGCCTAACTGCCAAGGTATTTAAAACTCCTACCCTTTAAATCAGCATTGGATTGACTATCAGAGGCCTCTTGGGCTCCATGTCATGTGTCTAAGGCCCAAACAAAAATGGAAATTGCTGGAAATACTCAGCAAGAAATGTTGGGAGAGAAACAAAGTTAGTGGGCTGTATTTGTGGAGGGGCATCGAGACCCAGACATTGGACAAAAAGCCAATCCTCAGCCTGCCCTCTCTGGCAGCAGGACTGCTCGATAATCCTGCCACACGCACCTCCTGATTGCTCTCACATGGGCCTGCCACCCAGTTAAGGACAGTGGGTGGGCCCCTGATACTAGGGCCCAGTCACAGGTCCAGCAGCTCTGGGGCTACAACACCATTAGCATCACTGTGAGCAATGCACGAGGCCTTGGACCCAAATTCTGAAAAGTTTAAAGGGCTGGGAGTTGAAAGGGAAACATCACTGGGGAACTTGATGGGCTGGGCTTTTGTATTCCCTGACCATGATCCTTTTGTTATTAGCTATCAGATAGACTGCTTATTATCTTGAACAGTGTCTGTATTTCATTGTCTGTGATCAGGAAGAAAATAAGGCGCAACAATAAGGCTGGTTTAGCACACTGGGCTAAATCGCTGGCTTTTAAAGCAGACCAAGGCAGGCCAGCAGCACAGTTCAATTCCCGTACCAGCCCCCCGAACAGGCGCCGGAATGTGGCGACTAGGGCTTTTCACAGTAACTTCATTCAAGCCTACTCGTGTACAATAAGCGATTTTCATTTTCATTTCATTTCATTTCATCTTTGAAAGGAAATACTCTCTTGAGTGTTAAAATAATGTTTGCTTGCTATTTCACTGTTGATATGTCTGTTGATTATAAGCTTCAGGGTTACCATTACTGGATTAGTGCTGCATGACCTATTTCAGAACTGTCTATTATCACAGAAGGGTGCCTGCTGTTTCACTCTTGATTAACAACTCCGAGTAGATATGGACTGTTCAGACTGGGACTATGAATTTTTCTGCTTGTTTTTACTGTATAAGAAATATGCAAGCGAATGAAATATTTATTGCTGAAGGGGTAATTTAATTGAGAGAATCTAAATGTAGTAAATGGGTTTTAATATATAAGAAACGAAAGAGAAAATGCTGGAAAATCTCAGCAGGTCTGGCAACATCTGTAGGGAGAGAAAAGAGGCAACGTTTTGAGTCCGATGACTCTTTGTCAAAGCTAACAGACAGAGAAAGTGGGAAGTATTTGTACTGTGGAGTGAGAATGAAAGATGTGTCATACCCACAGAAACCCAGGGAAACCGGGTTTTGATGGCCACAGAAACCAAGGGGAAAGAGTGCTAACGGCAGTCCCCAGAGAGGACAAAAGATGTGAAAGTTCTAACAGCAGAGAAACTAACATCAGAGAATGTGGGGGAGGGGAAGGGGGAAGCAACGAGGAGAAAGGTTAAGGAAAGTTGGATACGATTGCCGGGGGGGGGGGGGGGGGTTAAATATATATTAAGAAATAAATAAATGGTAAAAGACAGTTAAAATGAAATGGGATGAAAACAAATGGGTCAAAGAGCTGATCATCTGAAGTTGTTGAATTCGATGTTCAGGCCTGAAGGCTGTAGTGTGCCTAACCGGAAGATGAGATGTTGTTCCTCCAGTTAGTGTTGAGCTTCACTGGAACATTGCAGCAGGCCAAGAACAGACATGTGGGCACGGGAGCAGGGTCTTTTGTTAAAATGGCAAGCAACAGGAAGGTCAGGGTCCTGAATACGCACAGACCGAAGATGCTGAGCAAAGCGATTACCCAGTCTGTGTTTGGTCTCTCCGATATAGAGGAGGCCACATTGGGAGCAGCGAATGCAGTAGATCAAATTGAAAGAGGTGCAAGTGAAACTCTGCTTAACCTGGAATGAGTGTTTTGGGCCTGGAATATTAAGCATTGATGAGGTAAAGGGGCAGGTGTTACACCTTCTGCGATTGCATAGGAAGGTGCCATAGGTGATGGGAGAGGTACTGGGTATGGTGGAGGAGTGGACTAGATTGTCTCGGAGGGAACGGTCTCTGCGGAATGCTGACAGAGGGAGTGAAGGGAAGATGTGTTTGGTGGTGGCATCACGCTGGAGTTGGCGAAAATGACGGAGGATTATGCTTTGCATACGGAGGCTGGTGGGATGAAATGTGAGAACGAGGGGGACTCTATCCTTGTTCTGGGAGGGAGTGGAGGGGGCGAGGGTAGTGGCACGGGAGATGGACCGCACACTGTTGAGGGCCCTGTCCACAACTGTAGGTGGGAAATCACGGTCGAGGAAGAAGGAACACATTTTCGAAGCATCATTTTGGAAAGTGGCATCATCGGAACAAATGCGACGGGGGCGAAGGAGTTGAGAGAAAGGGATGGAGTCCTTACAGGGTGCAGGGTGTGAAGAGCTGTAGTCCAGATAGCTGTGGGAGTCAGTGGGCTTGGAGTGGATATTAGTGGATAGTCTATTGCTGGAAATGGAAACAGAAAGATCAAGGAAGGGAAGGGAAGTGTCTGAGATGGACCAGATGGACCAGGTGAGAGTGATGGAGGGGTGGAAACTGGAAGCGAAGTTGATGAATTGAAGTTGATGAAGAAGATGCTGCCAGACCTGCTGAGATTTTCCAGCATTTTCTCTTTCATTTCAGATTCTAGCATCCACAGTAATTTGCTTTTATGTATGAGAGTCCATTTTGAAATAAAATAAAGTCTGCAATAGATATTTGGAATTTTATTTTATTTAGCCACAGCATGGGTCCTTAGTTCTGCTGATGGAGGACACTGGGTGGGTTGGCATGGTAGGTGTAAGGACTAAGGGTGGTGGGTGGGGAAGCATGGGTTGGCATGGATGGTATGGGTGGGGCATGTGGAGTGTGTGAGGATGTGAGGGGATGTGAGGGGTGAGAGTTGTATGTTTACTCACTCAAAACAAAACTTTGATAAAGTGGAATGAAAACCCAACCGTCCGGAGCACCTTCCCCCGGGTTGGGGTTTCAGGTTGGGAAATGTCCTGACTTCAGAGTGAATATTTGGCCAAATGTTGTACGCTCACACCTCATGAACATGTGGCTAAATTTCCACCCTCGACGCTGAGAGTGGGGGTCAGGAAAATTATCTGCATGGTTTTCCCACTTTGGGAGAATGGGATTTTCATTGTGGTGTGGGGTGGATATGAGCTATGTTCGGGTTAGCTGACATGGGGAAAATTTTTGAAGGCAGCCACAGGGTTGCTGGGAGTAGAGGCAGAAAAGTTCCATCTTGGTGCTGTGAGACTGTATTCAAACTAAAAACAGAAAGGACCACTTGCCCTCACACCCCCCTCCCCCCTCACTCCCACAAACCCCATGCTTCATCTCTGCCACCGCATGAACCCTACTCACCTCCTATTATCCCTCATGTCCCAAATGCCAAAGCATGGCCTCCAGTAACTCCAAAGGCCCCTCCTTACCTCCATGCCAAGCTCGGGCACTCCCATGCCGACTTGTCCATTTCCACTGTTCGCAAACAGTGAACCCCATTGTCACAGTAGCGTGTCGTTCATCCAGACCCTGTCAAGTGTCAACAGCAGAAACTGCAAGCACTTGAAACCTCTTCACGGACTAATATAAACGTTAGGGCACAGAAAAGGCCGGTCAACCCATCTGGGCTCTGCCAGCTAAAAACAAAAGTAAGAAACAAGCCCTTAATTTTAATCTCAATTTCCAGCAGCTGGAAATAACATCTGATCAAAATAAACATTGTCAATTTGACAGCAGGAATTAGAGGTTCTGAGCTGTTCATCCAGCAATGTATTTCCTGCGGCTTGGGTGTATTGTTTTTATGGATTTCTGAGGTCTCAGCCAAGAATACATAATGAGGTTTGGTTAGAGCCCAGGAACTCATTACCTTGTTGAAATACTGAGCCTGAGGGAATACTCCTGGAGAATACACCAAGGGAATACTCCTGGAGAATACACCGAGGGAATACTCCTAGAGAATGCACCGAGGGAATACTCCTGGAGAATACACCAAGGGAATACTCCTGGAGAATACACCAAGGGAATACTCCTGGAGAATACACCGAGGGAATACTCCTAGAGAATGCACCGAGGGAATACTCCTGGAGAATACACCGAGGGAATACTCCTAGAGAATGCACCGAGGGAATACTCCTGGAGAATACACCGAGGGAATACTCCTAGAGAATGCACCGAGGGAATACTCCTGGAGAATACACCAAGGGAATACTCCTGGAGAATACACCAAGGGAATACTCCTGGAGAATACACCAAGGGAATACTCCTGGAGAATACACCGAGGGAATACTCCTAGAGAATACACCAAGGGAATACTCCTGGAGAATACACCGAGGGAATACTCCTGGAGAATACACCGAGGGAATACTCCTGGAGAATACACCGAGGGAATACTCCTGGAGAATACACCGAGGGAATACTCCTGGAGAATACACCGAGGGAATACTCCTGGAGAATGCACCGAGGGAATACTCCTGGAGAATACACCGAGGGAATACTCCTAGAGAATGCACTGCTTGATTTATAGCTCTGGCTCTCTGATCTATGCTGTGAATTATGCAATGGGCAAGATTCTCCGTTTGGGAGACAAAGTGTTGCTGCTTGGACAGAATCCCATTGGGTGGGACTTTGGGAAGTATTTCAGGATATGTTAATGAGCCAACATTCTGCCCACATGAATCCAGAGCAATTCTCATTGCCACCGATGTCAGATTTTCTGGGACTGGAATTGGTGCTGGAAAGCCAGACAAGTTGGAGCTGGTTATAGGTCCTCCTCCCCCCACACATTCTCAATCCAGCCAAGAAGGGGGCCCCAGGGAGAGCAGCACCACGGGTCGCTAATGCCAGGTGAACCGAATGTTGGGTGCAGTGGAGGAGAGGCAGGACAGTCTCTTCCCCAGGGTTGGCAGGAGGCTACCACCGCGGATGTCAACTGGGCCTGGGCGGAGGTGGCAGAGTCTCACCAAACGGACTGGTGCACAGCACCGGAAGAAGATGAATCAACTCCTTCGGTCAGCTCGGGTGAGCCACCACTTCTGTGCCCCGGCATCACTCCCGTCCCTCACTCCTCACATCACTGCCCCCCCCCTCCCATTCCCAAAGAGGCCAATCAAAACCCATCTGCCCGTATCCCCCTAACATCCCACCCTGTACCAAACCTAACCACCTGTATTGTCCTCTTTGAGTACAGGTGTTGGGAAATCATGTTGCAGCTGTATAAAACCTTGGTTAGGCCGCATGTGGAGCATTGCGAGCAGTTCTGGTCACCACATTATCAGAAGGAAGTGGCAGCTTTGGAGAGAGGGCAAAGAAGGTTGACCAGGATATTGCCGGGTCTCCAGGGTGTTGGCTACGAGGAGAGGTTGAATGAACTAGGATTGTTTTCACTGGAAAGACGGAGGCTGAGGGGAGACCTGATAGAGTCTACAAAATTATGAGAGACAGACAGGGTGGATGGTCAGAGGCTTTTCCCAAGGGTGGAAATATCAATTACACAGGGGCACAGGTTCAAGGTGAGAGGGGGAATGTTTAAGGGAGATATGCGGGGTAAGTTTTTCACACAGAGAGTGGGTGGGTGCCTGGAATGCGCTGCCAGAGGAGGTGGTGGAAGCAGCACATTAGCAACATTTAAGAGGCAATTTCCCAGTCCAGGTTAGTCCTGTGGCGGAGAGAGGAGTGGGGAGATTTTCCCACTCGGAGGTTGGTGGGGATTTGCAGTGTATCGCGCGGCGCCGGCTGAATTAATTATGCAGATTGGGGTTTCTCAACGTGAAGCGAGGCAGGATGGGCTGGATGGTCAGCACTCCACCATCAGATCCAAGCGTCATATTTAAAAGGTGCTCGGACATCAACTGACCCACGGTCAAAGAAGAAAATCCACCTTCCAGAAGCTGCTACAATGAGAGGATCCACCAGACCAGTCCTCCACCCACCAGGACCAACCGGGCCGGTGCTCCACCCACCAGGATCCACCCACCAGGACCAACCAGACCGGTGCTCCACCCACAGGATCCACCCACAGGACCAACCAGGCCGGTGCTCCACCCACCAGGATCCACCAGGCCGGTGCTCCACCCACCCTCAGGGACCACAGGCACTGGCTGCTTCCACCATGGTTTCTGCAGGCTACACCAGCCCTTCTTCAGCTCAGTCCCAATGTCTTCAAACCATGTTGGCTGAGATGTGATGTCCGGCTGGTGGAGGATGATTGGACGGTGGGGGGGGCTTGAAGAGTGGGATTCAGGAGACAATTCCTGTCAGGCCTTCACCTGCATCCCACTAACGGGATGCAAAACAGTTGCCACCTTGACCCGGAGTCAACCAAGGAGAGAGAGACAGAGAGACAGAGAGAGAGACAGAGAGAGACAGACAGAGAGAGAGAGAGACAGAGAGAGAGAGAGAGAGACAGAGAGAGAGAGAGACAGAGAGAGAGGAGAGAGAGACAGAGACAGAGAGAGATTGACAGAGAGACAGAGAGAGAGACCGAGACAGAGAGAGAGACAGACAGAGAGATTGACAGAGAGAGACAGAGAGAGAGACAGAGAGAGAGACAGACAGAGAGAGAGAGAGACAGAGAGAGAGACAGACAGAGAGATTGACAGAGAGAGACAGAGAGAGAGACAGAGAGAGAGACAGACAGACAGAGACAGAGACAGACAGACAGACAGAGAGAGACAGACAGAGAGAGAGAGAGACAGAGAGAGACACAGAGAGACAGACAGACAGACAGAGAGAGACAGACAGACAGAGACAGAGAGAGAGAGAGAGAGAGACAGCCAGCCAGACAGAGACAGAGAGAGAGAGAGAGAGAGAGACAGAGAGACAGAGAGAGACGTACAGAGAGAGAGAGAGACAGAGAGAGACAGACAGACAGAGAGAGACAGACAGAGAGAGAGACAGAGAGAGAGACACAGAGAGAGAGACACACAGAAAGAGAGACAGAGAGAGGAGAGACAGACAGAGAGAGAGAGATAGACAGAGAGAGAAGAGAGAGAGGGACAGCGAGAGAGAGACAGAGAGAGAAAGAGCAGGTTCTTTCTACTGAGGGTCCAGGGACCTCACGCTATTTTCCTTGGGTCTGTGCATTTCATCCCATTCAGGCAGGGTCCAATCACCGCCTGTTACCGGTCAGAATACGGCCTTTTGGTCAATTCATTGGACACCAGCCAATCAGTCAACTGAGTCCCACCCCATCTCTCGGGTGCCAGAGAGTCAGGGTCTCGCTGTCCGAAGCCAGCAGCACCATATACTATGCTGCATCTTTTTGAGTTGCTCCTTCTCTCTGAGTTAAAGATACATGTCCAATAAATTTCCACGGACCAAAATGATAAAGGCAGAAAAATAAAGAAAGGGGAAATAAGGGAGTCAACAGGAACGATCTTTCCAATCGATGGAAACAGTTGGATGTGAAATGTTTCTCTCATTTCTGATGGTTAAAGAAGGAAACAGCAGGAATGATCCCCCGGATTGTTCCCAGGCTTTGCTGTCTGATCTGTTTTATTCAGATCAATGCTTGTGACTGACCCTGTGAAGTGCTGCTTAAACCTGCTTAAACCTGGGCTAGCCAAGGGCTGTACATTCTCAGCTTAGCAAGCTGCCTGTGGCCCCTGCTATTTATTGCTGCCTCTGCAACTGTTTTGACTACAGGCTACAGAGATGACCTTTGGTCTGTTCGAACAAGGTCAGACGATAGTGAAATACCTGAATGAGTTGAATTTCCCCTCGAGTCAAATCTCATGTTGAAGTTGGTGACTGATTGCTGGCAATGTGGCCGAGCTCGGTGTCATTTCCAGATTTTCAGCCTAATGAACATGTGACTGTGAGCTTCCTGTATCAGGAACGTGACCCTGAACACATTGTGAATGTTGTTTATTTGATTCTAGGCTCAGATATTTTAGATGATATTAAAACAAGACGTAGAAGATTCAAGGAAGCTGCAGAATGATAGCAGGCAAATGGGTCAAAAACTGGATAAAAAGTTGGCTTACTATCAGGAAGCAAAGGGTAATGAAGTGGCAAGGTAGCACAGTGGTTAGCACTGTTGCTTCACAGCTCCAAACTCCCAGGTTTGATTCCCGGATCGGGTCACTGTCTGTGTGGAGTCTGCATGTTCTCCGCGTGTCTGTGTGGGTTTCCTCCGGGTGCTCCGGTTTCCTCCCACAGTCCCGAAAGACGTGCTGTTAGGTGAATTGGGCATTCTGAATTCTCCCTCTGTGTACCCCAACAGGCGCCGTAATGTGGCGACTAGGGGATTATCACAGTAACTTAATGTAAGCCTGCTTGTGACAATAATAAACATTATTATTATTACATAAATATATTATATGCTTCAGGAAATAAAATAAAAGCTGTGTGGTACAGTCCAATTTGGTCTGTTTGATTGTGTAAAATGAATGAATATGAATTCCTAGCACATGGTACATCTCCCTAATTTTATTTCCAATGAAGTCAGAATTTCATAAAACATGACAAAAAGTTTTCCTATCATAATGCCAACCAGATTATCATAACTGTGGGAGTTCTCGTTAGAGGTGTAACAAAAGAGTTTGCATTTATATAGTACCTTTCACATCCTCAGGACATTGCAATGCAATTCTCTGCTGATGAGGGCCCTTTTCTCTGAAGTGTAATCTCTGTTATGTTGCAGGGGAAAAAAAAATCACAAACCAATTTCCACACAGCGAAGCCTCACAAAGAGCAGTGAAATAAACAACCAGCTGACCCACTTGCAGAGGGATGAATGTTGGCTAAGAGGCCAAGAAAACTCTCCTTCTCTTCAAATCGTGCTGGAGACCTTTTACATCCGCGTGAGAGAAGATAGGGATTCCATTTAACATCTCTGCCGGAATTCTCCAGCCCTTTGGGATTCTCTTTTCCTGGCGGGTTTCGAGTGGTTTTAATGGGAAATCCCATTGACAAGCGGCGGGAGTATAGAACCCTTCCCCCCCCTCCCCGGGCGGGTGGCGAGCCCCTGACAAACACACGGCTGGGGGAGTGCAGAATCTGAAAGACGGCCGCACCAACTTTCTCAGCATCGTACTGGAGTAACAACCTAGATTGTGTCTTCAGAATGGGGCGTGAACCCTCAATCTGCTGCCTCAGATGTGAACGTATTTCCTCCTGAGCAAAGGTGCCTGATTAATACAATAGAACATCTACATTCAGGGAAGGTTTCCTTTGTGAACCAATTTTTCTGCACAAATTGTCGGCAAACTGTGTTACTGAAGAATACGAGGTTGTCTCTCCAGCGTTTAGGGCCTCTCACTTTACATTCCTGTATCCTTACACAGGTGTTAACTTGTCTCACTCTGCTTCAGCTACTTTACTAAGGTTGAGCTGGCCTCTCCCTTAAATGGAACTCAAGACTTAAATAGACAATGGGCTGAATTCTCCACACCCCGATGCTGAAATTGGGCCGGAGAATCCATTTTGGCACACAAAACCGGGACCGACGCTGGTTGCTCGATTCCCTGGGTCCCGACAAGTACCGTACTCGGAGAGTCCGCCGCGCAGCAAAACATCCACCTGAAGCCATTGCTGGAGGCCCGCCCTACCATTCTCTGCGCCCGACTGGCCAAAGTCCCGACGGTGTGGATCTAATGAGATTCCTGCCGGTCAGGATACTAGTGGGACGGATGCGGAGTCAGTCGGTGGCGGCCCTGGTCAGGGTCGGATCGATCGGAGGGCAGGGGGGGCCTTATAGGCGGCTGGGCAATGTTTGGGCAGGCAGTCAGGGTCGGTCGAGTGGCCGACCGGGGGGGTCTGTTTTTAATATCCAGCTCTGTGGTCTGAGTCGGCCATGGAGCACGGTGTGGCTGCTGGAGGCTGCCGCTGTGAGCATGCGTGGCCTCTGACCGGGAAGTGCGGGGGCCCGTACCTGCAGCAAAAGCTGCGAGATTCACGCCGGGTCCCTGCTAGCCCCCTGCAGGGCTGGGTTTATTTGGCCCTTTCACACCAGTCTCTCTATGTGAAAATCCACAGTTTGTACTGTGGGGTGGGGGCATAGCCCCAAAAACAGAGAATCCAGCCCATTGTGTGTCTTTGGGTCCCCACTTTCTTGAATCTCTCACATTCCACCTCACCATCTAAACATTAGTAGATGTAAATAGTCTAAGACTACCGACTCAATCAGATATGTGGCTTAATTCAGCTGTACGTGACACGTGTGGCTTACCGCAAATGGGGAACACATTGATTGAAAAGCATTTCAGCCAAAGGGTGGGAATGATGCGGAGCCTGCGAAAGGCTGAAGGGTTTTTAATGTATTTTATTGCCCAGGGAGGTGGGCGTCACTGGCTAGACCACATTTATTGCCCATCCCAGTTGCCTTTGAGAAAGTGCTGGTGCACAGCTGCAGAGAGGGAATTCCTGAGAATTGTTTGGGACGTTCATTTACGGGATGGGCTGTTGATGGAAAGGCCTCGCACTTATTGCCCATCCCTAATTGCTCTTGTGAGCTACCTTCATGACAACATTAACTGTTTGTTCAGCCATTTACCCGGCAACTGGATCACACGTACCTCGAACCAGGTATGAGAAGCCGGATTTCTGCCTCGCATGGGGCATTACTGAACAGGATTGGTTTCAATGTCAGCCCGGAGCTATATGATCGCCATTGCTGATGGTAGCTTTTTAAATTGCAGATTCATTTAATGAACTGAATTGAAATTGCCTATCTGCCACCGGGGAACTTGAACTCATGGCAGCGATTCTCTGGTCTGCTGCCAGAGTGCCGGTGCCAAAATGGGAGTACATTACTCCGGCTCCGGATCGGAGACCCGATTCTCAGGTCCTGGAGGGGCCAGCACGGCGCTGGAGCAGCCCACGCCACTCCAGCTGCCAGTCCCGCCATCGACCAAGCGCCTCGGGGTCCACGCATGCACAATTGGGCCGGCGCCAACTAGCGCATACGCATTGCCCGTCATTCCCGTCCCTGCCCTGACACCAAATGGCGCAGGGATCCAGGAGCCTGCGCGGAAGAAAAGAGGTCCACAGCCAGAGAGACCGGTTCGCCGATCGGTGGGCCCCGATCGCGGACCAGGCCACTACGGAGGTTTGGACCCTTCCTCCCCCCCCCCCCGCACAGGCCGCCCCCGGATCCTTCAACCCCGAGGTACCGGCAGCCCAGAGCATGTTAGAACGGTGCCGGCAGGAGTCGGATTTTTTCGGACGGCCATGCGGGCCGGAGAATCGCCGCGACGGCCGTTTGTGGTGATTCTCCGTGTGGCCCGGCGCCATTGGCATGCGGCCCTTTTCACAGGGGTGGGAGAATCACCTCCCGGCATCGGGGTGGCGTGGTGCAATTTGCACGGTGCCGCGGCGATTCTCCCATCCAGCGGGGGGTCGGAGAATTCCGCCCCATGTTTCTGAACAAGAAGTCCAGACTTTCGTAGTCCAGTAACATAGCCACTCTGCTACTGCGCTCTCTCGTATTGTTCCCCTGCCAATATTCAAATTACTTTTTAGCACTTTAACCAAAGAGCAATGAAAGACTTGCATTTATATAGCGCCTTTGACAGCCTTGGGATTTTCCAAAGCACTTTGCATTTAATGAAGTGCTCTTGGTGTGCAGTTGCTATGGTGGTGTAGAAGATTAATTTGATTTGTGGTGGAGCACTTCCAAAGAATCTGTATGAAGGAGACGGGGGACTGTGTTAGAGAGCTTCTGGGAGCTTCCTGTGCAAGGTTCCACTTGTTCCAGCAGGTGGCACACTTCACTGTCCGGCCCTGTGTGAGAGACAAGAGCGAGAGAGAGGCTGGTTCATGCCAGGTCAGTCATCCAGCCAGAAATACCTCAAGAGTCGTCTGTTTTTTGGCAGCCATTAATAGAACTGATCTCTTTCTTGCTCGGTGGCACAATGCAAATAAACCAGGCTGTGTTCAACCGCACTCAATGTCGCTTACTGCCATTTAGCAGGACAGGAGGCCCAGAAAAGGGCAAGTTTCTACCAATGATTGTAGCTGGAATAGCATGGTGTGAATTTTAAAACTAACCCTTTGGAGATCTGTCGGTAATTGTGAAGCATTGTTTGTAAAGTAGGCTGCTGATAAGGTATAGCCGCCCTTTACTGGTCTGCTCCAGCTTTAAGCAGCCACTCATTGAACAACACTGAGGACATTCTGTTCCAAGCAACAGTATTTGACATTGGACAACCAAAAAAGGAGAGAAAAATTACTTTAAAGGGCTATTCCAAAATTGATGTTAAAAAATGTTACAAACTGGGGCAGCACGGTGGTACAGTGGTTAGCACTGTATGGAATCTGCACTTTCTCCCCGTGTCTGCGTGGGTTTCCTCCGGGAGCTCCGGTTTCCTCCCACAAGTCCCGAAAGACGTGCTGTTGGGTGAATTGGACATTCTGAATTCTCCCTCTGTGTACCCGAACAGGCGACGGAATGTGGTGACTGGGGAGTTTTCACAGTAACTTCATTGCAGGGTTAATGGAAGCCTACTTGGGGGCAGCAAGGTGGTGCAGTGGGTTAGCCCTGCTGCCTCACGGCGCCGAGGTTGCAGGTTCGATCCTGGCTCTGGGACACTGTCCGTGCGGAGTTTGCACATTCTCCTTGTGTCTGCTGTGGGTCTCACCCCCACAACCCAAAGATGTGCAAGGTCGGGGGATTGGCCACGCTAAATTATCCCTTAATTGGAAAAATGAAGTGGGTACTCTAAATTTATTTTAAAAAGCTGTAAGCCTACTTGTGACACTAATAAGGATTATTATTATTATTATTTTCTTTAATGAGGACGCGGGGGAGCCACGAGTAAAGAACTAGATTTATTTACAGTATGGTATGTGCTCGGTAGATCCCTACTGGGTTCCTCCAGGGCTAGGGCCTTTTATACAGGTTAATGGAGTTCCCCCGCCCCCAGCGGGGTGCCCAGACCCACAAGCCCCATGGGGAAGGTAATCATCCCCAGTCCGTAGGTTCCGTGTAGGATATTGCATTTTCCATACAACAGATAGGGTTATGAGGAGATTTGATAGAGGCATTCAAAATGATGAATGGCTTTGCTGGAGTAAATAGAGAGACACTGACAGAGACCCTTCGGCCCCTCTGCAGCGGGTTTTCCCATGGCCAGTGCGGCAAGCCCCATTGGCTCTGGCAGGATTGGACAATCCTGCAAAATCATGACACGTGAGATGAGAAACAGTTTATTGGCCCCGCGATTTGTTGTGATCTGCTTAAAAAGATGGGGCAGTCAGCTCAATAATTATGGTCAAAATGTTGAAGATAATAAAAATTTCATGATAAATACTCAAAGGGAAAATATTTCCTGGCTATGGGGATGAAATGATAAGTCTGCCAAAGATGCAGCAAGGAGCATCCGCCCTGGCTAAATACAGTCAGTAATGATTAATCATTGCAAAGCACAAAGTTACTGGTCAAAACTTTTTTTGTGGATATTATGGGCACCCAATTCTCAAGGACTATGGGGCTAGTTTCACTTACACAGCTGACTAGGGGTAACACACTGTCCATTAACATCTCTATTCTTTGGGATGGTGAGTTTTAAATGAATATTTTGTGTACGTGCACATTCACACGGTTTATCTGGCAGACATCAGCCCTTCTTCAAACCAGATTTCTTGACATTTTGAATATGAGTCACTGAATAATTCACGCAGTATGAATACATATTTGGTTTCCTCTGCAGTAATATTGTGGGCTGCCTTTTCTAGGGCTTTATTTTGCCATTGCTACGATTTGTAAGGCAGTACGTTTCTTTGATCTGAAGCAGTTACTTTGGCCATTTTGGTAATGCCCTTTCTAGATTACAGCAGAAAGACACAGCACGCCACACACAAAAGATAAGAGCAGAGAGAGACAATAGAACTACACAAAGGGGATTCAGCCTCCTGAAGGGTAACTCATGATGAAGTTGTGTTGGGATCTACATGGTCTAGAAACAGGAGGGAACCTTCAATCAAATAAAAGCCGAAGGACTGTAAACGAAGCTTCTGACTCACTATCATCTGCTCTCACACAAGGTCAAAATTAGCCCTGTTGCACCTCTTGGCCGCATCTGTTAAGTTTATTTATACAGGTGTGATAAACAGATAGTTGGTGGGACGGCACAGTGGCACAGTGGTTAGCACTGCTGCCTACGACACCGAAGACCTGGGTTTTATCCTGGCCCGGGTCACTGCCTGTGTGGAATTTGCACATTCTCCCCACATCTGCGTGGGTCTCACCCTCACAACACAAAGATGTGCAGGGTAGGTGGATTGGCCATGCTAAATTGCCCCTGAATTGGAAAAAACATTATTCTAAATTTATTTGAAGCAAATAATAAAATAATAGATAGTTGGTTGCTTTTCTCCTTGAGAACCCAGTCAGAATGAAGAACAAAGAAAAGTACAGCACAGGAACAGGCCCTTCGGCCCTCCAAGACTGCGCTGACCATGCTGCCCGTCTAAACTAAAACCTTCTACACTTCCGGGGTCCGTATTCCTCTATTCCCATCCTATTCATGTATTTGTCAAAATGCCACTTAAATGTCACTATCGTCCCAGCTTCCACCAGCTCCTCCAGGCAGCGAGTTCCAGGCACCCACTACCCTCTGTGTAAAAGATTTGCCTCATACATCTCCTCTAAACCTTGCCCCTCGCACCTTAAACCTATGCCCCCTAGTAATTGACCCCTCTACCCAGCGCCGGCCCTAGGGTTGCTGGCGCCCCGGGCAAGCTGAACTTCGGCGCCCTTGGGGGGGGGGGGGGGGGGGGGGCCGAGGGGGGGTGGGGCCGAGTGGGGGGCGGGGCCGAGGGGGGGGGCGGGGGGGCGGACCCGATGGGGGGCAGTCCCGCGGGGGGGGCGGACACGAGGGGGGGGCGGACCCGAGGGGGGGGCGGGGGGGCGGACCCGAGGGGGAGGTGGGGGGCGGGCGGACCCGGGGGGGGGTGGACCCGAGGGGGGGGCGGGGGCGGACCCGAGGGGGGGCGGTCTGGGCGGACCCGAGGGCGGGGCGGACACGAGGGGGGGGCGGACACGAGGGGGGGGGCGGACCGAGGGGGGGACCGAGGGGGGGGCGGGGGGGACCGAGGGGGGTGGGCGGGGGGGAGCGGACCGAGCGGGGGGAGCGGGGGGAGCGGGGGGGGGCGGGGGGAGCGGACCGAGCGGGGGGGCGGACCGGGGGGGGGGCAGCCCTGGGGGAGGGCGGCCACCGCGCAAGCGCTGGTTGGCACCGGCCCAACTGCGCATGCGCGGGACCCGAGTCTCTGGCGCCCCCCAGCACATGGCGCCCCGGGCGACTGCCCGAGTTGCCGGTGCCTTGAGCCGGCCCTGCTTCTACCTGGGGAAAAGCCTCTGACTATCCACCCTGTCTATGCCTCTCATAATTTTGTAGACCTCTATCAGGTCGCCCCTCAGCGAGAACAAACCGAGTTTATTCAACCTCTCCTCTATGTTTTGGATCCGTCCACTCTAGGTGCAGCTGTGGACTTGGCCCAGAACTCCCAGTCAGCAGTGAAGCAAAGGGACTCACCTCTGACCAAGAGGAAAGCTGCCCATAAGGATCTAGTGAACTCTGCAGCATAGATATCCCTTGCCGGAATCTGCTGCCATGCCATAGGGATTTCTAGGTATCCAGTCACTCTGATGCACCAAATAAGCAAAGCAGCCAATTGCATTGCAGTATCCTCACAGACAGCAAACCAGGAAGTAAAATGCACTGAATCATTTACTTTTAATTAACATTTTACAAAGTGTTAAATAAATTATTGGGCCAAACACACATGATTAAGCTAGTAACTGAAATATCATAGACAAAGTTTTAAAAATTATTTTCAGAATGTAATCTTTTTATCATAATGGAGAAATTTGACATGCCACAAGTGGAAAATGAGTTTTTTGGGGCCAATTAGATTGTTCAGCAGTGTTTATGAACTTAGCTCACCATTAAAATTCTCAGTTCCACCTCTTACAATAAGGATTTGAAGAGCAAGTTACAAAAGAGGGAATATTCATGTTCAGCTCAGTGATTTTGCCTGGAGCTCAACAGCGCACCCTATGGGATAGTGTAGGGTCACAAACAGCAGCTTCTAATAATAATA